>NC_134569.1:45671942-46010276 GCF_050947875.1 Dermacentor variabilis | reverse complement strand
GGATGCCACGCATTGTCGATGAATTGCTGCAGAACGGCACCAACGGCGTTGTTTGAAGCGTCGGTCATGATGGCAGTGGGTGCGTCTGGCTTTGGGTGTCTAAGCAGCGTGGCGTCGGCGAGGGCAGACTTGACTCTTGTGAAAGCGTCGGTGGCCTCTTCAGTCCACTGAAGCACTTGTTTGCGTTTGTTTACCAGGAGGGCGTCTAGCGGAGCCATAAGTCGTGCGCACTCGGGAATGAATCGGCGGTAGAAATTGACGAAACCGAGAAATTGGCGAAGCTTGGTGAGTGTGGTCGGTCGGGGAAGGTTTTCGATGACGCGAATCTTGGAAGGCAGTGGTCGAATGCCGTTAGCATCGACGATATGACCGAGGAACTTGAGTTCAGGTTGACCGAATTCACTCTTGGCGGCGTTGATGACAATTCCTTTACTGGCAAGGCGTGAAAACAACAACCGCAAGTGGTGAAGATGTTCTTCTGCCGAAGAGCTTGCGACGAGAAGGTCGTCAATGTATGCAAAAACGAAAGGCAAACCTCGGGTGACGGAATCGATGAAACGCTGAAAGGATTGGCCCGCGTTCCGTAAACCGAAAGGCATGCGGAGAAATTCGAAAAGACCGAAGGGTGTGGTGATGGCGGTCTTGGGAATGTCTTCTTCAGCGACCGGTAGTTGATGGTAGGTGCGAACGAGATCGATCTTAGAAAAGATCGTCGCACCGTGCAACGCTACCGTGAAGTCCTGAATGTTCGGTAGAGGGTAGCGATCAGGAACGGTGACGTTGTTTAGTGCCCGGTAATCACCGCATGGGCGCCAGTCTCCCGTCTTCTTAGGCACCATGTGAAGTGGTGATGCCCAGTTACTGGAGAAAGGGCGGATGATGCCAAGTTGCAGCATGTGTTCGAACTCCGCGCGAGCGATCTTGAGTTTCTCCGGGGACAATCGCCGGGGTCGGAAGTAGACCGGTGGGCCGGAGGTGACGATGTGGTGGCACACGTCATGTTGTACCGGTTGCGTCCAGTCCGGCAGGCGCGTCAAAGTGGGAAACTCGCGTAGGAGCGCGGCGAAAGGTTCGTCCAACATGGCAGAAATAGGCGCTATGGGCGATGTGCCTGATGATGGGACGCCGGGAACGGATAGCTGGGTCACGGAGTCGATGAGACGGCGTCGTTGGATGTCCACAAGGAGTCCGTAGTTATGCAAGAAGTCTGCTCCAATGACTGCATGACGGACGTCTGCAACCAGGAAGATCCAGCGGAATGCTCGTCGAAGGCCAAGGTTTAGCATGATGGAGCGTGACGAGAAAACTGGAATCCTGGTGCCGTTGACGGCTTGCAAAAACGACACAGGAGTCGCTTTTCGGTCGAAGCGCTGGGCGGGGAGAATGCTGACGTCAGCACCTGTGTCGACTAAGAATCGTTGTCCCGTAACTCTGTCCGTCACGTAGAAAAGGCGACTTGTGTGCTGGGCCGGACCACTCGTCGCCGTTAGAGGTCGGCCGGCCTGTTTCCCTGCCAAGCGCAGGGACGCCGACAGTGACGAGCGTCGTTTTCAAAACGGCGGTGGTAGTAGCAAACGCCAGGCGCTGTAGTTGAGGTTTCATTTTGGGTGCCCGTGCGTCTTGATCTGCTGGAACTATGGCTGCGTGGGCGACGAGATGCGCGGCGATGTTCCGCTCCACAGATGATGCGTTCCAAGCGCTCACACAAGGAGTCGAGCGGAGATTGCACTGCGGAAGAGCAGGGAAGAGTTTGCAGAGCGGTTGTATTGTCACCCGGAGACGGTGCCGTGGCTGCGATGGTTGGGGTGGCTACTTCCATGACTTTGTCGGCCCAAGCGGCAAGTCCGGTAAGGTCCATGGTAGAGGCTGTCGCCAGGACCATCTGCACATTAGCCGGGAGTCGTTGCAAAAACAGTTCGCGCAACAGCGTGTCGTCGATGGATCTCGCGTTGTTTCCGAGCAGCTGGCTCATTCGGCGAAGAAGTTGACTAGGGCGTCGGTCGCCGAGTTCTTCAGCGGACAGAAGCTGCTGGATGCGAGAACGTTGTGAGGCTGCTGTGCGCTGTAGCAGTGCTGCCTTGAGATCGTCATAGGCGGCGGCAGACAATGGGGAGTTCAGCAAATCTGCCACCTCGTCAATGGCGGCGGGCGAGAGCGCTGCGACGGCGTAATGGAACTTCGAGGCTTGAGAGCGGATACCAGCGACTTGAAATTGCGCTTCGGCCTGAAGAAACCACGCCGAAGGATGCTGGTCCCAGTACTGCGGGAGGCGGACAGCGATGGCGGAACAGGAGGGCTCACCGCGTTCTTCGGAAGGGTTCTGGCCTTGAGCTCTCGTAGCGTCGGTCTGGTCCATGGTCGTCTCTACCACAGGAGCGTATGGCAGTATCACGTCCGGAGTCACCAAACTGTGGCGACGAGCGACCACGTAGACCGTTAAAGTCTCGGGTTCTCGCAGGAGAGGAAGAACCGACAGTCCGTCTCTTAGCGTAGCATTCTTTTTAATCTTCTCCTTCGGAACGCTAGCCCGTGCCGGAGCGCCAGCCGCTCGAGCCTCGTGTAGACGCGAGCGTCTACGTCAACCCTCGTGCGACGCCGATGCTGCTGCCGCTACAAATATGAAACCTTTCGACCGCTTGCACTGTTGTCAAGGGTAATTTTACTGAGTTCCTTTTTCCAATACATGATAGAAAACTGGACAAGTAGCATTTTATTTCGTCCTATCATACAATACACAGATATTTTTTGCAATGAATGGCTCAGTACTAGTGACAGAATTTAACTGAGGAGTGCTTTCGTCATTGGGCAAGTGCTTGAATGACCCGGGGGAGTCTCTAACCATGTCCTGCATTTACCTCAATTTCTCGATTATTAAGGCTTTGTTCACTATAATACTGACGCCTTAGAAATTCTCGAGCACTAATCTATCACTTTAGCTTGATTTAATATTTGCCTTTAGTGTCCCTTTAAATAAAACAGTTGAGCAGCCTCAGCATCAAGTGAAAATGAAACCTTTCGACTGCCATTGTCTTTGTCAGGGGTAATGTCAATTAGTTCTTTTTTTCTAAAAATGAAATAGAACTAGACAAGGAACATTTTCTTTCATCTTACAATTTAATGCAATAAACCAGAAGAAAAAGAGTTAACCGAGTTGTCTGATTTTTATTAGTCATATTGTAAGAAGCCAACAAACACCGACACCAAGGACTACATAAGGGGAATTACTTGCGCTTAATAAATGAAATAATGAACCGATAAAGTAATGGAAATGAAAGTGGATGAAAGTTGTTCTTGTTAGTTGTTTTTCATCCACTTTCATTTTCATTAATTTATCATTTCTTTATTTCATTTATTAAGCACAAGTAATTCCCCCTACGTTGTCCTTGGTGTCAGTGTTTGTTGGTTTCTTACGATATGACTAATAAATATTTGGCCCGTCGGTTAACCCCCTTTCTTCTCGTTCATTACTAAAGGAGGGTCTCGAATCTGGCAACATTGATGTCTTCAGGTAGCATGTGTGGGTTTATTGATCAGTTGCCTTCATTCAAAACCTCAAGCTCTCGTGACGCATGCGGCAGAAAGGATGTTCCACGTCTGCCGCCAAGGTTTGTGAGTGGTGGCGCTGGCTAACGCTCCCAGGCTTCTACAAGGAAACATAAATACCCAAGAAAGCGGATGGGGAAACGGCGCTGCAGTAGCTCGATTGGTAGAGCATCGCACACGTAATACAAAGGTTGTGGAACCTTTCCCCGCCTGCGGCAAGTTGTTTTCTCATCCACTTTAATCTCATTAATGTAGTGTTTCTTTATTTCATTTATTAAGCACAAGTAATTTCTCCTATGTTTTCCTTGGTGTCAGTGTTTGTTGGCTTCTTAGAATAATGTAATACAGTGATGTTTTTATAATGAATGGTTGAATACCAGTGACAGAATTTAAATGAGGTATGCCTTCGTCATTGGGCAAGTACTTGAATGTCTCAGGGGAGTCTCTTATCATGTCCTGCATTTACCTCAATTTCTTGATTACTCAAGCTCTTTTCGTGAGCTTATATAATATTGATGCCTTAGAGATTCTCAAGCACTAATCTATCACTTTAGCTTGACTTAATATTTGCCTTTAGTGTCTCTTTAAGCTTCCATCCAAATAGGATCATAGCAGACAACAGAGAGTCTATAATGGTGAATTGTCAGCTTCTTGCCGTCAATGGTTGGCGCAATGTCAGGCGCATATAACGTAAGGTTTGCAGCTTTGCAGTCTGCCTTTCACACTCTGCCAGTGCCAGGGCCGTCGATTACGGGAGGAGTACATGTCATACAGCTACGCTCTGCGTATGCGTCGCATATAACCGGCAAATTATTATTTTATAATAAATCGAATTCGTAGCCACGCACCAGTGTTCATTGGTCTGCAGCCACTAAAGCAGCATCTACCTACGAATTCTGGGGAAAAAAAACCTCACTTTATATTTGAATAAGTAGAGTACATATGCTAGTAAGCAAGCTCAGGCAGAGATGAAGATGCATGACTACATTTGATGTACAGAGCTGCACAGCAAAAATGGATGTAAAGCCAAATGTCCTGTGAGATCTGCATTAATATGAACACTCTAGGCTTATAGAACATGTTGCCACATGGGTTAGATACTTCCTTGGGTAAGCAAAGCTATCAAAGCCAAAACTAATACAGAGGATTGGGCACAAGTATGTGTTATCAGTTGCATGTTGCAAACTTGCAAGCTTTCACTCCCACACACGTCTGCTAAATTTGAGAAAGCAAGGTTCAGTAAAGTGACACTATGGACTCTCAAAACAAAATTACAGTCAAATCCCGTTACAACAAAGTTGCATTCAATACAAATAATAATTAAATATACCCAATATTCAATATTAGCGTACATGTCAATATCGATGAAAAGAAGAAAACGCGGTTGGGTCCATGCAAAAGAAACGCAAGCGTCATGCCTGTGGCAGGCCCACATTCAAGGTTCTCCTATCGATTTTGATTACCCATTGGTAGCTTGCCATGTGGTTACATGGTATATGAACAATGCTAAAATACAAATGCATTCTGCACCATCGTTAATATGCAACCGTTCGATAGGTGTGGTCCCACATGATTGGCATGTTGGCTTCCTTGCTGTTAGCTAGCCAAGTCAAGCCATTGCCCAAATGCATGTGCGTCCAGAATTTGCCATATAGTTCCTCTTGCTAACAAATTATACATGCTACAGCTGCAAGTGAAGAAACATTTGCAAAAGTGCAGCCAATATTGCTTCGAATCTGTCATTTTCTGTTTTGTTATAACAGTAGGATACTCATTGAAGAAAAGCACGACGAACCAAATTTTAGACTTGATTCGTCATATGCAATAACTCATTATATGAGTTTGTTATGTAGAAGTTTTCTCATATTAACCTACAGCCTAGCACCGTACTTGACTATGGTGTTGGCTACATTTCTACACAAAGAAAATAAAGCCAAGCTTTTGCAATGTGAATGATGAAGAAACAAAATGTGACGTTAAAAACATCTTGAAGCTACACAGTGGGCTATGATGGATACTGTAATAGAGGGCTCCGGATTAATTTTAACACCTAGAGTTTATTAAGGGGCACTGAAAGCACGGTAAATGAATGTTTTTGCATTCCAGCTCCATCGGAATGTGTCTGCAGCGAATGGAAAATGAACCTGTGAACTCGTACTCACAGCGCAACACCATAGCCACTGGGCCATTGCAGGAGGTGTGATTGGCAAAATATCGTAATGTGTCGCAACAAAACGACATACTAATGGTCCATGAATGCTGACTGCCTCTAAGTGCACCGTCATACACAAGCAAAGCATGAAGCATATTATGCACTTGCTGCATTTGGGCACAACTCAGAATGCGCAAAACATTCTTTTTAAGTGTAAGACTTTATTCGCCCCATTTTAATATGTAAGTATTACAGCCCTCCTAAATGATTTATAAAGTAACTTGGCATACTGACCATACGTGACCAGCAACAGCATGTAGTTGAAATTACGTAGCAGGTTCTGCATGGAGTGCCAGTACCCTGTTGGATCAGCCTGTTCTCTGGATACTTGTGCCCTGCTTGGTGGACGAGGTGGTTTATCACGGAAACCTGAAGAAAAAAGAAAAAAGGGGGATTGGCACACATCAGGATTGGCACCCACAGTCACTGAACCCCTGCATAAAGAAGCAAGTGAAGAAAATGGTTTTTTAAAAGGACTCTAAGAGGTTATGGCAATAATGCAAACCTGTTCTGCAATAGCTAGCACAGTATAGACCCTTTTCATAAGCTAACTTTCCTGCAAGGCAGTTTGCTGAATTAATGGCAGCGTAGTCCTTTTTTTGCAAACAGCGAGCACATGCATAGTTTGCTCATATTAAGACATAAGAGGCATAGACGTGACTCTCATGATGAAACCATGCACAAGAGACAAACCACAGCACGCGCAGCTAGTACTTGTTTCGCCAGTTGTACACGCTTCGGTTGAATGTCGATTGGCGCCGCCATTAGTCTGGCAAATGTGCAGTGCAGAAAAGTAGACTTGCAAATCAGGAAAATGTCTATTATGCATAGCAAGTCTTTCAGTTTCATGCAGTATCAAGTGGAGTAAACATGTGGAGATATTCGGAAGCAATTTCCTTTCAAGAAGACGAAAACTTCATTCAGTGACGAATCTAGCTCAATGATGATGATTTATTGACATCACCTTTGAAACAGGGTGGTGACAAATAATCACCTAGCCTGCTTGATCTAATCAGGTATGGTATACATCCGTTTCATTCTATCATTTTTGTAACCATCTCTATAATATATTATTTTTTCTTCCTCTAAGCTTCTCTATTTGCCTTGTACCGCTACCTATGCTATAACAGATCTGGTCATATCAATCTCTTCCCTGCTTGTTTTTCCACCAATACCCCATGTGTGTCTTGCTTATCTCGACTGCTGATCGGCTGATGTTTCTGTCCACTTTAAATCCAAGCACTTCTGGAAAGTGTACATTGCATACGGGTCTCACAGGACAATGGCGAAAGGCTTTGTTTTTCAAGCACAGCTCTTGGGCACCCGCTCTTGTAGCAAGCATCGGTGTCGTGCCTTGGCGTCCTCATAAACGAGTTAACGAGCACAGCAAAGGATGAAAGAGCGAGCGCGTATGAAAGACGGCAACAACGAATAGAGCGTGAGGAGGAAAGCAGAGGAGGAGGGTGCAGCAAAACTACGAGGTGGAAAGCGGAGGAGGAAGGTATGGTGAAAGTGTGGGAAGAAAAGTGTAGTGCCGTGCAAGATGGACTTTGTGGCAATGATGGCTACGAGATGGCACCAGAGTAGCCCACGCTGTCTGTTCACCTATGATGCCACCGATACTATATATGAAAACAAAGCACTGCATGAGTGGTGGTCTGTCTGCAGTGGCTGCTGTGAATCACGCCTATGCGTTACCCACCTGCTGCCTCTCATGATCTCCCAATTAGCAAGGCAGTTGTGCCACACTTCACTCCATTTGCAGCATGCCGCACAAGACAGACTGTCGTCCATGCCAGTTATTATATATCACAAAATGAAAACACATATACAGCTGTGCTCAAATTTTGCATTAGGAAGTATCATAATCATCAGAGAATTTGGTTAGAAAGTCACAGGCCTGCGCAGCACACGCAGCACAATCACAGCGTAAGCTGGAGGAGCGGCTGCATAGGAGCTCCATTTTCAGCACACCACACAGGGTACTCGCGGCGAAGTATCTCAGCGTCATTTTCAGGAGAATGATCTGAAGTCTTCATCCGGCATCGACGGCGAGCTGCAGCTTCTGCTGGGGCTTGTCTTGCCCTCTGCACAGCGGTCTGCTGAGTCCGATGTTGCGTGGCTTCAGCCATGTGCGTAGCTCTACGATTCGCATCTTCATCAGTGGTTCATACCTTGCGAAGAGGATCCATAATGTGTACTGAACAGTAAACACAGGTATCCGACCATATTGCACACATGTCATATCCCCTCACTCATGCACAATACATTGCTGTTGATTATGATAATGATGATGACAGTTTATTGGCATCCCTTCAAAATGGGATGTTGACAAATAGTCACCTGGCCTGCTTGAGTTAACCAGGACCAGCTACATGCAGCATGCAAATGCTACATGTCAGGACACCTGGTGGAATAGAATGAAACTGCAATGCAATGTTTGTACGTATCAACGCTACGTGGTGCGCATGTCAAACAGCACGATATGATGGTAATGATGATTTGATGGCATTCTCTTTGAAACGGGATGGAGAAACACAGTGCCCTATCCTGCTTGAATTAATCAGGTGTGCCATACATGTTTCATTACAGAAATATTTATACATCTCCATAATCTTTTCCTTCCTCAAGACTTCTCTAGCTACCTTGTACCGCTACCTATGCAACTGCTACATGGTGTGCCACCTGGTGTAATAATATGCAACTACAATGCAAAGGGCACATGACGGACGCTACACGGCGCGCATCTCCCCTCGCAAGGCAAATGGCATGATACAATGTTAATGATGATGATGATGATGATTTATTGGCATCCCCTTTGAATTGTGGCAGTGACATAGTCACCTAGCCAGCTTGATTTAATCAGGTACACAATGCATATTTTTTCAACCATTCTTGTACACATCTCCTTAAGCTTCTTTCTCTACCTCAAACATTATTTAACTGCCTTGTACCGCTACCCTGTGCATCTGCTACATAGCATTCTACTTGGTGTAATAATATGCAACTGCAAGCAAAACGTGTACTTATTGACGCTATGCGCTGCACATGTCACATCACATTTCTGCTCGCACACTAGGGCAAACTTATAGAGCATTCTTCTGCGGCATGCTAGCAAGCACTGGCGTGGCTCAGTGATAGAGTAGCTGACTCCCATGCAGCGGGCCCGGGTGTGATCCCTGCAGGAACTGGGCATTCCTTATTTCTCATTCCCGGCAACAGCTATTGCGGACACTGCACACAAGCAGCAGTGTCGGCGGCGGACACCATCGCCACCCAGAGTGGCTGTTCGAATGAACCCATAACAGCTTACGCTGTAAAACTTGGTGCATGACAGTTGGAGCACCCTGTGGGCGTGGGAATATGTAATATCTATGCAGCAGCAACAAGTGCTGCTTTACAACAAAGCTTGACTTACCAACCAGGATGCCAACAAGCACTATGCTGCTGAAGATGGCCACCCCGTAGCATAGGATGCTCAAGCCATGGCCAATCTCCTCCAAGCCTTCAGCAGTTTTTGGAGACCCAGTTACCACTTGGGGAGGAATTAAAAATCCCAAGGCAATCCCCAACTGTAATGAGCAAACAGCAAAAGGCAACAAATTGGAACTATTGCATTCACACACTTTCATATATGAACTGCCAGTAAGTCAGTGCCTATTATAAGTTTCTCACAGCTTTTAAAGTAATGCTATTTATTTCATCAAAACAAGCTACAGTGTGGAAGAAATGTCTAAAATGAGCGTCAAGTATGTCCTGCATGTGGACTATGTACTAGCATGTTAAAGGGACACCAAAGAGAAACACTAAACTTTATACTGACGAAGTATTCTTTAAAAACTCTTATTGTTGTTAATTTCACAGTACTAGGCTGACTACTGCAGAAGAAAATTTAAAATCAAATGTCTTTATTATATGAACACTCCAGGTGCACTCCTGCAATCATTGTCACTGTGATGTTCAGTATAAAGTATAAGGGCATTAACATCACTGTCGCACGCCATATGCTGTATGGGCAAGTTCTCAATCTCACATGCGCAAGTGAGGAAAGCGGGGAGGAAGCGGGCCACCTTCCGTTGCATGCAAGGCACCGGGGAGAGGGGTGGGGGTACGTACTACTCCGGTGGTTGCTGCATATGGCACGGCCATGCAGGTCCTATCTTGAAAGCGATCTTCGGCCACACGCAAGGTGCCGGGGGGAGGTAGGGGGGTTCTACTCCAATTCTCTATGTACGGACTGAGCATAGATACCGCGACAGCACAACGGTAGCATGAACGTACCTCGAGCATAAGTATAACTGCTATCACAAATAAAACCATCCTAATGATGTTCAACGTTCTTGTCCAGCGCCCTGAGACATGAGCTACGACATACCTGGTTGCCGAAGACCCCAAAGGAGCATGCCCGAGACACCTCCTGTGCACTGAACCAGACGGCCGCAAGGCGCGGTGGTATGCTCAGGATGAAGATTTGTGACACGGCCACCACCGTCTGGCCCACCAGGCACACCGCAAACCGGTCACGCTCCACACTCAGCACCTGCAGGCATGTTGGTCACTGGTCAAGTGAAGTGTGACCAAAGGCAAGCCGAGTGAATTCTGTATGGTGCAACTCAAGCAGGATTGCAAGCTTAGAAATGTGGTGGACGTTCATCTTCAAAGCAAAGATACAGTGACTGCGCAACTTGGAAAGGAGGAGCTGAATTCATTTTCTTTCAATGTTTCATCCTCTTCTGTCTTTTTCACCCTTCGAAGGTGCACAACTAGAGTTTTCACAAGATGACCTTAGCGTCTATTGTGCCATAAAATGTTAATTACACACAACTGAAGACCAGGAATGTGAGCAACATGCCATTTGTTGAGTGGCAAATGTGGGTGTGCAAGCTGTTGAAACATAGAGCTATGATGCTAAATTGTGCCCTCCAATAATGGCAATGTGCATGGTATATTACCTTTTTTAAGTGAGATCATAATCACTAAGAAGACATTCAGTGCTTTTCCCTAACATTGTGAGTGTTTTGGAAAAGTAACCAATTAATCAACATGTTTCCGGCTCTTCTAACAGAGAGTTAAACTGGATGCTGGCCAACTAATGACAAACACTCCAAAAAATTTAATGAATTCACTTGTTTCCTTGTCTTCACCCTTTCTTCCTCAGGTGGCAGTTGTCGGTTAATAGAGGTATCAGTGGAGTGAATTATTAATTCAAAGCTCATCTAAAAGAAAACATGTATTCCAAACCAAAAACAATATGATATAGTAAACATGTGAAGCCATGCTGAAACCAGACCTTGATCCATGAGCCAGCACAAGTCCCAAGTGCTCCTAGGATAACAACAAATCGAAGCCCTCGTCGCTCAAGCAGCCAGGAAGCTGGGAAGATGAGTGGTACATAGGTCACCATGTACACCACAGCAGTCCAGTTCACCGAGATTTCATCTATGCCATAGTAGTCCTGCATACAACACACATTAATCTAGGTAAAACCACTTCTCCGAAGTGACAATGTAACATCAGTAACTGTAATAGATGAAAATAAATAAAAGTAAAGAGCCCATGATTGCGGCAGCTAGTATAAGCAAAATGCCACCGGTGTAATTCGTCAGACGTTTTGAATTTTAATCAATGTTACTGAGCGTCTTAAGCAAGAGATAGAAAACGAGACCTGCTGTCCGAGTGCTGGTTAAAAGTTGCAGCAATGTTACTTCATGCATTCTTGCATTTTAAAGGAAACATTTATTTACTGTACACAATGCTTCATAATACAAATCACATTAAATAAAGCAAGATGACAAAAATAGTCAGCTCTACCTATTAAGAATGCAACTCGAAACAAGTTAACTTGAAAATGAGCACTAATCTCTCAAGCCCAGAATCTATGTTTTAACAATACATTACTTACTACCCTTTGCACTGTACAAGTGTTCAAGTCATGAATAGGGTTGCCAACTCTTGACTGAACCAAGTCGCATCGGTGAAGGGAAAGACGGTGAGGGGCTGTGTCAACAGTCGACCTTGTTATTGCCAGAGGCCACCAGTTGGAGTCTGTATGGGCAACAAAGTTGCACATGTTTTCTTTTCTTTTTTCTTTTTTTTTTTTTTTTTTAGTTCTACGATACTGCAATTTACAACATGAAAGGTGCAGTAGATGCCTGGCCAGCATAGCCACTGATATACAGATAGAGGTACTGTGAACAGTTAGGGCTAGGGCCTACAACAGAACTAGAATCGTGACAAAAACAAAAATGCCTTTATGTTTTAAAAAAAATTATGCGATTTAACATGCCGAAATCACGATCTGATTATGAGGCACGCCATAGTAGAGCACTCCATATTGATATTGACCTACTGAGGTTCCTTAATGTGCACCCAACGCACGGCACCACGGGCGTTCTTGCATTTTGCCTCTATCAATATGCGGCTGCAGCGGCCAGGATTTGATACTGCACCTTTGGGCTTAGCAGCGCAACTCCAAAGCCCAAATGCCACAATGGCAGGTCTTTATGTTTATGACAATGAAACAGGAGACAAAAAAGAAGACAGTGCAAGTGAGCTATCAGGCGTTTTAAAAAGAACATCTTGTTTTTGATTGTAATTCCACGAAAAAATATGCTAAGGTCAGGACACTTAGCGATCCAGACAGGGTCAAATCGGGACTTGGGACCTTCACTCAAAAGCCGGGATGGTCCCGCAAAATTCAGGACAGCTGGCAACCCTTGTCATTGATGACCCCTTTTTACTAGCAGTAGACAACGACTATAACAGGGCAAATAGAATGAAATAAAACACTAATTAAATTAGAAGAGGGCGTCTGATATGATTGCAATCAGAAAAAGCATAAAAAATAACAGAATTTCAATATTTCTTTCTCTTTTTTTTCCTGCAGTGTCCCAACTATGACAGATTTTGCATGAATATTAAGTGACCAAACTTTCTTTGATCCTTGAGGCTCTTGCAGAGTTGAAATGAAACGCAAAAGGAGAATCCTTCATTTTTCAAATGCAACTGCAACAAATGAAAGTGTTCTTTATTATGCCAACACAGACATTGCATTCTCGTCATGCGCAGCATAACTTTGGCCCATGGCTGGCAGTTTTTTTTACATGAAACATCTTTCATATTGTTCAGCATAGGGGACGCTTGCTAAAGCCATATGTAACAAAATGTAGCGAAAAGACGTAACACTAATCACTTACATCTTTGTAACTGTATACCCACATGCCTTGCTTTGGTATCTTTGTGTAAAGGAAAAAAGTCATTACTCAATCATGCACATGTTTCATGCACAGATTGCACCATTGTCACGTGGTGCATGACATAATCAAAGCTAAATTTAGCCTCCCACTCAGCTATATGAGGCGTAGCTCGGCAGTACATTTGTCAATTCGAGCAGGAGTGGTTGCGTATCAGAGAGCTTAGTCTGCCATGGTAGACATATTCCACCAAAGTCAAGCTCGTGCTCATTGGAAGTTATAAGGCTTACAAGTGTGCAATCTGTTGAAAAAATTTGACGGTTGTTCAGGTATGGCACCCCTGCATTCGACACACGATTCCAAAGACGGCGTGAAGAGACTCGGCCAGCAAGACAGAGAGATGTCAATCTGCGCCCATCTACTTTGGTTACAAGGGGCCCACTACATATACGGAGCAAGCACAACTGCAAGATTAGACCATTGGACCCCCGCTAAATGTGTCACACGTTAAGCATGTAAGCTTTGAAATACGTGAATAAATATCACTTGGGTATTTGTTAACAATTTCTGTATGCTAATGCCCATACAACCTCAGCAGCATGCACAAGACGTTTCCATACTCCACTGCGGCTGTGTGTCTGATACAGCTCACCCGAATTTAAACTTTTTTTCTCTCCACCTCCCTCTGTAATGGCATCGCAAAAAAAAAGTGCTGCTTATGTTATTACCAATGGCAAATACCTTTCAGTGTAGATGACCTCTTACAATGCATTCACCATGACTATATTGACCATGAAAGAAAGTTGGTACAAAATGTACCTCAGAAGAAGCATTGTTAAACTGCACACTAGTAGCCGAAAGTAAGGGTGAATGGTTTATATCATACCGGGTGTTCAAAATTAAGCTTTATGGTTTTCTTAAAATTTCTGTAATTGTCGTTCGCATGATTATGCATGCAAGAGAGTGAGGATCAGCACAAAGCTCGTCCCTGATGAGACGTGACTGCGGCGTGCGGCGTTTAGTCTGACAACAGGGCAGAGACATAGGCAAAGACGATAACTGTTCCCTTTTTTTTCTTGGCTGGCGAAATCAAGATATGACAGCATGGTGTGCTGTGCAATTGTTGCTCTTGATTTAAAAAAACTCACAATACTTGGAAATCAGAAGTCACTTTATTTGCGTAGCCCAGGCAAGGACGATGCCCGCTCGTCTAGTCACCATTACACACGAGCACTGCCCTCTGGCTTCTCCGCTCGTGCCATTATCTCGGCATGGCAGCTGTCACCATCATTACAGGCTGCGTGGTCACGTGTTACGACAGCAGTTCCCTGGTTCTTCGATTTTAATTTTGCCAGCTGAGAGGGGAAGGGGAACAGTTATCATCTTTGCGAATACCTTCACCCTGTTGTCATATTAAATGCCGCACGCAACAGCGGCGTCACGTCAGGGACGAGCTTTGCACCGATTCTAACTCTCCTGCATGCGTAGTCATGCGAGCTACAATTAAGATTTGGAGTCGGATATCTCGGAGCACAGACATGCTAGAAGAATTCTTCTAACTGATACTGCGTAGAAACACGACTGCCTCTAACTTTTCAATACAAACATACCGACTTACTGCAGTCAACAAAAATTATTCAATTTTAGTTAATTGGGCTGCTGACAGCGATAATTATCATCTCACTTTATGTCCCCCTGGACACATAACTTACAGGTGGTCTTCGCGTGCGTCCCAGTGCCTAATCTTATGAAAACCACGAAGCTTAATTTTGAACACCTTGTATACGATACTCCTAACCAGCTGTTTATCAGAGCAACTGCTAGAATGGCTGTCAAGGAAAGGGAAACATAGTTGAGGGTGGCACAGGATTGGAGTGACTATTAAAAGAATTCACAGTGAACAGGCAAGTTTGCTGATGCAACATAGAAGTAATTGGAGATTCTTGGTTCCAGTAAACCGAACATATGATGATGATGATGATGATGATGATGAAAGGAGTTCACACACCTTGACGAGGTTGGTGATGATGGAGTACTCGATCCACTGGAAGGCGTTCGTCATGGAGTAGAGTATGAACAGGGTCAGCTGTACGAACCGCCAGGCGTAGACGCGCGTCATCATGTCACCCATGTCCGTCGACGAGGCGGCGCCGCTGCTACCGGCCGCCACCGGAGACAGAGGCGAGGACGCCGCCGAACCGTCGTTGCCGCCACCTGCCACGCGAGGCAATAAGAGGCGTCGTTAACACCACCGGAAACGGTACAGTACTTCACACAAGCCGGTTCCGGCGAGATGCAAACGGAGACCGCGCGGTCATTCTCGAGAGACCGTGGATCGACTCACAGGAGGGTGAAGTCGCATCAATGGGACACACATCAACGGGACGCTTCTAGGCAATGTGCCGCCGCCGATTCGTTGCCCTGTACACGACAGTGGAAGACGATGCCTTCAAAAATTCCGCTGCGCGTAGCCAGCCGACAGCACTGACGGCTACAGAGGCATGCCCAGGTGAGAGACAAGCACCTCGTCGAACTTAAGTGACGCATACAGCGGGGCTGGGACAACGGGAGCAGCCGAAGAACTATCTTCTCCGATTTACGGCTGAGCGTGCGTAATTAAACTCCAGAAATTTTCCACAGCGGCGCTCTGGATCTTTTGAAACTACTGTCACTCGCGGCCGCCCTCTATCTCCTGACGGCCAGGCATGCGCACGGCCGGTTCCGTCGTTCAGAGCGCGTCCCCGCAGCCCACGCCGAGGCCTGCCGCCGGCTGGGCGATAATCAACGGCGCCAAGCGAATCCCGCATCGCCGAAAGCCGCGCGTTCACTGGCCCTTTCCGTAAAGTGTGCACAGTGTCCACATAACCGGCGACGGAGCCACTGCGGCCCGGCGTCGCACGGATAGACGCGGCGCGGGGGTGGACGGAGTCCCGACGACCATCGGGCGAGCACGACGCGTGCGTTCGCCGAGTGGCTCGCGGCGCCTGCCACGCGCGTACCACTTCCGCGTTGCCTTGGAAGCGTATCGCACGCTCAGATACCGCGCGCCTCCGACAGCTTGCGCATCGCTGGATGGCAGCATGGGTGGCCGTTTGCCTCCTACGATTAGTGAAATCAGCTACAGACGCCAAGATGGTCGAATGATGTTCGCTCCGCAAGTAATACAATAATTGTTCCCCTGGAAAACAATTTAAATTACATTCTGGGCCATGAGGCACGCCGTGGTAGCGGAGGACTGGATCATTATTCTTGGCCTCAGTTCACTTCGGCAAGAACAAAGTAAAGCTTGGCTTACGAAACTTTTTGTGAATATTCTTTCTGTGTCTGAGTGCGTTGCTTTACAAAAACAAAAATTAAGTTAGCAGGCCACAGTGACATGTCCACGATCCACGTTGTGACTGGTTTCCCGTCCTTGCCGCATGTGCGTTTTCGCGGAGAAGTTCAGCATTGCGAACATCGAAAAATCGCGCGCACGAAGGGTCCGACCGCCCATTTTCCGCGACTGAGAATTCGCAAGTGCGAAAACGCAGTCGAGTTCGCACCATGTGAAAAAGACTCTGCACTATCTCCGGGACCGACCCACTTTGCCCAGTGATCGCCAAAGTTAATCAGGTTTTAACATTTATTATTGCGATAGCAATTACATGAATAGTCCAGGCGCATTTCTGCCGTCGCCGTCGCCGTGATGTTCCGTGTGAGTGAAAACGTGCGAGGGTGAGCCGGCGAACGCGGTTCAATCTTATTTTGTATACCATGTTTTGCGATGTTATTGCCATGTTGTTGCCTTCCTTATTTTTCCTCGTTCTTTTTAATTATTGACGTCCACGTATTTAGCTTTGACGCTTTCTTCGAAAGTTTTTGCTTCTTTGTACTTATAATTCTTCTATATTTTTTTCTGTAATCAACCATTGTGTGATTTGCCTCTGTATTTACCTTGCTCCTCCCCTCTTTAATGTACAACCGTACCTTGAGGGTACAATAAATAAATAAATAAATAAACCTCGTGTGCGCGAGCGGGGAACGCCGCCCAGATACGTGGCCTCTCCTGTGGCGCGCGAGGCAGAAGGTTCAGGCGAGGGAGAAAGGGCGTTTTAACGCGATAGCGTTAAGGAGCTCGTGTCGCAGAAAAGCCGGTGTCGTCGGTGTCGGCGTCCGCGGCGTTGGCCGTGAGCGATAAATCACGGCAGGCACTTCATAAATAAAAAGCAACTTCCAAGATGGGCTGGGTGGGAATCGAACCAGGGTCTCCGGAGTGTGAGACGGAGACGCTACCACTCAGCCACGAGTTCTTTTTTTTTCATTATTGCCCGATTTTCAGTACACAACTATTTACAAGGGGAAAAAATCACCGAAACAAAAAACAAAATACAACATACATTTGCTGTTGGGCACGTATTCAACCAGTATCGTACTGGCTGAGTCTAATCAAAATTCGCGCAAATTAACCAACGGCTATACTCTTGGGAGCCACTCAGGTGGTTCCTCTGTCGCCTTATGGAGAGCGACAAACCAGTGCATCTGTTCCCTGAAATACATTCGTGCAGGCCGCGCATCTCTATTTCCACTAGACGCGTATGGCATTCGTTACTTAAGCATAGATAACGAGGACGGGGTGCTTTTTGACCTAATTATGCTCTTGGGCCTCCACTGTATTTGGCGCGCGAGAATGGCGTGCACAGCCACGAGTTCGACGCTTGAAAGCGGTACAAACGCGCTTCTAGTGAACGCGGTGTTGCCTTAAAAACGTGCCGTAGAAAGTTATACTGCGGTGTATATCGGTAATTATGAGCATGTAACTTACAGAAGTCGCATTTACACGAGTAGCGAAGTAAGTTTCCGCTACATTTCTTCTGCGCTTACCGCACACGCTGAGCCATCTTGCGGCAAACACAGAAGACCCCCTCCTCTCAATGTACGGCGCTGCCCCGACAGGTGGCGCGCCATGCGCGCATTGGGGCTGTGCGCGGACCGGTGCCAGGCGCGTCGCGGCTCCGACTCCCTCTCCCCTGACGACGCTTCGCCGTGCGCCCACGCGGGTTGCAGAATCAAGCGCCGTTCCTTTCTTTAGATCACTATCTATCTATCTCTCTGCCCGTGCCGATCACGACATTTGGCTGGCGTAGATCGTTTCCCCCTCCGAGACACCGAGTTCTTTGGTTCGTTCCGTTTGCTCAGGCACACGTTTCGTTGCCGCGCCGAACGCTGCGTTGCTCGACGCTCTCCGTGTGATAGGTGGCCGCAAAGTCCGATGCGGGGCGCGTCGTAAGTGATCCCTGCGCCGTAGCGCATTGTCTTACACCCCTTGGCGGGTCGATGGGAACGCTGTCGCGTTCCACTCTCGAAGGCGAAGCTTAAGCGTCCTCCAATTTTTTCTCCGGCGGCTGCTACGGTGCCTCGCCAAAGCCACCTAGGCCTCGCCCGCCGCTCCGTACAGAGTGGACACAACCGCGGCGTCCACTATGGCGTTGGTCACGCGAATCGCGGATGCCGTAGTAGACGCCGTAGGGACGCATTGCCGGCGCTCGTGTGTCTTGAAAGCGATCTGCGACGCGGCCAAAGTGCGCGCCCGCGATGTCCTCATCTTCAAAGCGATCTGCGATGTTCGCAGAGCGCACGTAGTGCCAGTAGCTTCGTATGCGCTGTGCTTTCGACGTTTCATTCGCGTTGAAGCGACAGATACACGGAGGTCAATTGGCTCACGGCGGCTGCCGCGATTCCTAACTCCAGCGTTTTCACAGACAGTTTCCGCTGTCATCGAGCGAGATGTGTTCATGTTTACCGGTGCGCGCATGACGCCGTGCTGGTTAATTTAGTTAAAACACGATGACGGGGTAGTTGCTTTGAATCCATGGTATAATGTGTAAGCGTAACTGAACAAGGACGTAGAAAGAAGCAGACAAACAGAGACAGTGCTGTCTCTGTGTGTCTGTTTTTTATTCGAAGCATATTAACGTAGGTTTCGGGCCTTCGCGCGACGCCCGGCGGTGGCCACCATTGACCCTGAAGTGGGGTCACGTGACATGACGTCACGTGATGACGTCACACAGGCTGCAGATGGGGCCTCATATCGCGCCGTCGGTCGCCTCCCGGCGGTGGCCACCATTGACCTTCAAGTGACCTTCAAGTAGGTCACGTGACATGACGTCACGTGATGACGTCACACCGGCTGCAGATGGGGCCTCATATCGCGCCGTCGGTCGCCTCCCGGCGGTAGCCACCATTGACCCTGAAGTGAGATCACATGATGTGACGTCACGTGATGACGTCACACCGGCTGCAGATGGGGCCTCATATCGCGCCGTCGGACGTCGCCCGGCGGAGGCCTCCACGCTTCGGTTCGCGCCTAAAGCTTCTGGAATGTGGGTATTCCCTACAGGTCTTGATGGGTGAATATCTATGCATTCCATTAGATGTGCCTGGTCGTTTCCGGACTTTCTTCTTCCTTGTAATTCTTTTTGCAGCACAGACATGCCTCATCCTGTGGCACATATTTGCTCCGGTATGTTCTTGTCTTCAGACAGCCGGCTCGAATCTCAAATAGCAAGACACCTCCCCCACCCCACCCCTTGCGTTATCAACAGGAACTTACAGGGACACATTGGTCCACCTGGTATCGTTCTGCGGAAGCCGAAACAATGCTGGATAGCCAGGTGCGTGTGAAATGCTTCGCATAACACAGATTCCCACAGTGCGTGAAAGCTGCTCTCTCTCTCTCTCTCTCTCTCTCTCTCTCTCCATTTCGCTCCCCATCGAAATGCGGCCGCTGCGACCGGGATTGAACAGCCGCTAAGCTATGTCGCGGCGGGTTCCCGGGAAAACGGAGCGTAATTCACGGGGCCACGCTGAGGGCACAAATGCTGTATCCCGCGTACTCACCTACAAAAGAAACGTAAACATTTTTCGTCAAACGTAAGCGGTACAGGTGTCGCGTGGCTCGGTGAAGACGTACGGCATCGAGGTGGGACACCTCGCGACGCCAGCATATATACCTACGTACAGGACGAAGTGGACAGCCCCTCCCTGGCATAGATATCCCTCTCTGTACGCAGCCAGGCGCGACAAGGGGTAGCAAATAAGATAAGCCCGAGATAAACCACAAGATTTGCACGTGTGTGCAGGTCCACATAGTCAGTCATAAGTTGCGCCGTCTGCTCTCGCTGCAAACGTGAGGTACGAAGGCAAGGGTATACCGTCATGTTTTTTTCTGCTTTTAATTCGGCGTCTTTTTTGTTATCTTTTAATGCTGTTCTGTCCGTCTCGGCTGCTTTAGACTCGGCGTGGATTTCGTGCGGCACCCACACTTCGCCATTGTGAGCGACATGCGTGGGAAACAATTAAGCGAATAAAGATGAGAATGAAAGAGATGTAAGGATAATGAAAGAAAGTGAGGAAATTATATTGGAGGAAGCCAACACTAACTGAAACTTTTCCTGAAGGCCAATGCAAGAAAGATAAGCGAACACTAAGAGATACACGGGTTGCCAAGAATTCGCAGTTTATTGACTATGTGCCCAAAAGACGCTAAACAGCTCTTGTTAAAGTTAAATTGTGGGGCTTTACGTGCCAAAACCACACTCTAATTATCAGGCACGCCGTAGTGGGGGACTCCGGAAATTTCGACCATCTGGGGTCCTTTAACGTGCACCTAAATCTAAGTAACACGGGTGTTTTCGCATTTCGCCCCCATCAAAATGCGGCCGCCGTGGCCGGGATTCGATCCCGCGACCTCGTGCTCAGCAGCCTAGCACCATAGCCACTGAGCAACCACGGCGGGTAAACAGCTCTTGTTGATGAGGCGTCAATTTCAGACCGGCAACTCACTGCTGCGCTGTGATTACCAACAGGAGTTCAAATTTACCGACTGTTTGGAGTAGATATTTATTTAGGCCATCACTTTTCTTTCTTTCTTTCTTTTCTCCTTTACTGAAATCGTTCAAAATCGCAAAATGTAATTGCTTGAATCAAGCTTACTATTATGCAATCAGAAGATTAAAAAAATTCGGCGGAGATACTTAAGACTGCTTACGTGTGGGAATGCGAAATTATTGTAGTCGCTTTAGCGAAATGTTTTCGCTTAGGTAGTCATCCGCATGTCGTCGTGCACGTTGCAAACTTGCACGGCGTTCATTTTGAGACATGTGCACACCTCATTTTATACACTTATCGTCTGACATCGAGTGTGTTGTGCCCTGTCACGTGTGTGGCTCCTACCCGTTGCGGGGTATTGGCCAAGAAATGGACACGCGGAGCGCAGCGGTGACATTTTGTATTGAAGGATCGTTAGCACGTAATAGAAGACGACGACGATGACCCGCCCACCATCCACAGTGTTGCGTGAGCTTTTGCGTGCAGGGAAGACACGATGCCGGGTTGTGTAAGACACCGAGAAATTTGACTTCAATCCGAGCATTTGTTGACGTGCTTTTGCTCGCGGCACCGTCGGCCATTTTTGGCTCCTTGTTCTGGTCACGCCGCCACCGGATGTTCGCGAAATGGGGCATAACATGCTTTCGAATTAAAAAAAAACGATATCACAGTTCTGTAAACTGAACTACACACGTTGCGACATCTAAAGCGGAAAACCTGACTGTACACCACTCCGAAATATGCCACTAATTCGTGACTAGGACTTCTGCAAAACCCTCCTAAACACCGTAACAATTTCACGTAACCTATTAATTCAAATATCACATTTGTCCACTTCAGATACTCTAACAGATGCACTTTACAGAACTGGACATCTGTTTTTGGTGCAGAGTTAGGGGCATGTAAACCCTGTGCTTCAAGTTCCCTTAAACAACAATTTTAGGCAACCTTTACGTACAAAAATTTGAGATCCTAACTAGAACTTCTACTCTCAACGGTCGACGGAATTCAGCTTTCTCACTCAAATGCAAAATTTAATTCAAATCGATTTAGCGGTTGGCTATAACGCAAACGTATCTGCATTCCTTATGCATTTGAATGTGCAAATTGGATTTCGCACAGAGCTAAAGCCTCCTCTTAAAGATATACACCCCCCCCCCCCATCCCAACGCTCGCCTCACTATAACAAGTCTCTCAAATAAAAACTCACGCAGAGCTAAAAATTTTTCGGACAACCATCCCACGCTAAGTTTTAAAGCAGTTCCAATTTTCCTTTTCTTGCCAGCTTCCTTTTCTTGCCACAATGGGCCGGCCCTCCTCCTTTGTCTGCTTGACAAGAACACTACATAACCTTCGCTGCACAGCACGGAACTTGGCGAGTACTTCAGAAGCTGCTGCGGTAACGCTCTTTAGCGAAGCAGCCTCTCAACAACGAAGACGGTGAAACCGCGCTGTTGGCGAAATGCTCCGGAAACTCACCGTGTGCTTTCAGCTGGCCGTTCTTCTCCATGTCGCTGCGAGGCACCGCCTTGGCTCCGGTGGCACCTGCGGCACAGCAAGCGTGAGACGCGCGCGCCACCGCTTAGTACGTATGTAAATAACGAACACGCGGCGCACGCGCGCCGTGTCACGTGCTGTATGCTGAATGGAGCGTGTCGACAGCCCCGCGCGCGGAACGGCGAAAGAAGCCTCGCAGCAGTCTCTCGCAGTCGCGATTTAATAGAGAGTTTTTAGTTTAGGGGGCCGCAAGCGGCTTGCGTACGCAAGAACTATGGGCCACAGCACTGCGCATGCGCAGTAACGTCGCCCCTAGTTCTTGCGTACGCAAGCTGCTTGCGTCCCCCTAAACTAAAAACTCTCTAACGTCGCTCTTGTCTACACTCGCGCGTACCCGTTGAGAAAACGGGCGCTGCCGGGGTGTGCCGGAACCTCTCCGCTAAACGACGCTGTGTAGCTGCGCATGCAGACGCTACAAGTTGAACTGCTTAACGGCGGGTATAGTATGACGTGTGGCGTTTTCACAATTACAAGGACACAACGCAATTATAGCTTTGCTGCGGAGCTGGCGTCCATTTTGTCTCCGTTTATTCCAACTTCGTCCTCCTTATTTTTCTCTCCTAGTCTCTAGACTCTTTCGCTTCACCATAAAACAAGGAACACGAAGGCTGAACACCACAACGCACAACGTATCTCTTTCTTTTTTCGGCGGATTCGATAACTCGAAATTCCGGTTTAAGCGATGCGAACTTCACGAAAGCGCATATGCGGGATAACGTCTTGGCACACTGGAGTAGTTTCCAGTTGTAGATAGCACAGAAACGCTAGAGCTAAGTAATTAATTACAAATTAATTAATTAATGCTCACTATTACTTTCCTTGGTTATGTATGAATGTACTCTCCATGGCCAGAAATACTACTAACAGGTTCTGTGAATTTTATTTAATGAGGAATGGTCTTTGGGCTTTGTGGGATTAACATAAAGAAACGTAAACATACGCGCATTTTAAGAACACCGTGTTTCCCCGATTTACAACGTCAGCAACACATATTTAAGAAACCACGTGTTTTCATACACATTCACGTTACATCTAACCTCTCTTGGGTGGGCCACATTTAGTATATAATCAGCAATGCTAATCGAATCTCGGGATACCTCCTCCATCGTGATTTCGCGCAACGACGTTCACAATTAAAATTACCGATTTTCAATCTACAACGTGGGTCCAATCAGTGATAGTTCAATGCACCCTATAGAAATAGTTCAGAATAACTCTGTTCGTTTTATTCTTACGACAGAACTGCGAGTACATCTGCCATGAAATCAAGCATAACCTATCGTCCTTAGCATACCGCCGTAAGTTATTTTGTTTGAGCACTTTTCGCACAACGTGTCATCGGCATATTAACCTCCGCACTAAGTTTACATCGCCTCCGCAACATGCCTCATCTCGCTTTGGTTCATGAAAATAAAGTTAGCATTTATTTATGCAAAACTTATGTTTTATTCTTTCTTCCTTATTTTTCTGCCATTCTTACCACGGAAACCAGAATAGCGGAATCACTGCCCTACAGAAATAACCATCAATGACTAATCACCTGTGCACGGACGTCAAGGCTAAAAAAAATGTTTAAATGGAATGTTTAGTGTTCATGTTTGCTGCTTTAGATTTTTCTCGATAGCTTTTCTCTCTTTTTTTTTCGATTGGCTTTGCTCTCTATAGCGCGTACTGGTTCTAAGGGCACGTCAAAGCAATAGTGCGTGTGTGTGCGTGTGTGTGTGTTTCCTTTATTTCTGTAATTTCCCTCTCTTTCTGTGTGTGTGCATTTTTCTTTATCTTTCTGTCTCCCCTTCTCCCTTTCCCAGTGCAAGGTAGAAAACTGGATATCTATGTCTCGGTTAACCTCCCTGCCTTTCGTATTTCATTTATCTCTCTCTCTTTAAATCAATAAAAATTAATCTCATTTAAATGTAAGCGCGTACGGTGCAGGTGGCTTCTCTAATTTTCATTATCGTGAGCTTACTTTAATGACGAAGAAGACACGTCAGAGTCTGAAATAACTATGCACATGTCGCTGAAGTAGGAACTTTTTTTTTTTAAAGAAAAGCAAAAGCTTGCACAATTTGCGAAATGCAGACGGTCAGAAGGCTCGGTGCGGGAAATGTTAGTCGTTAAAATGAGGACAGTCAATGAGTTGTGTAAATCCTCTCAGAAGACGAAGTCACCTGTTCTATTGCGAAACATGCATTAGGAACCGGATTAAGTACACCCTGAGCAAAAGATTCAAATACGAACACGCCAGACGGTTTTCAACAGTTTGGCTTTCAAAACTTTGGCGCAGAAGCGGATTCAGCTATAATGCGCCATGAGCAAGTTTACAGGCGAAGGAAATTCGCCGAATGTGAGATATGCTAAGGATTTTATGTTACAGTTCCGGTAAAACATCTGCAGATTGCATGTAATGAACGAGAATAAAGGATACAGGGGGGGGGGAGGGGGGAGGAGGCAATTTTTGTTAGTCGCCACCATATGAAGCCAACAAACAATGAAGCCAAGGAAAGCATAAGGGAAGTCACTTGTTGACTTCAACTGAAGTGCATAAGTGATAAAGGAAACGAAAACGAAAGTGGACGAAAAAAAAAAAGTACGACTTGCCGCCGGCGGGAGCCGAAACCACAACCTCGGTATATTAGAAGAACAGAGGCTCCGTATTACGCGCGCGATGCTCTTACCAAATGAGCTACGGCGACGACTGTTACTACGTTTATGCACGTGTCGAAAATCCGACCCTGAAGGTGTTAGTCAGCGCCAATCATGGTCATTTAGGTGCTTGCATTTTTTTTTTATAAATGCAGCAAATTGTTAAACGTTTCCTGTATGATAGCATGTACCGAGGAGCTTGAGTTGCTTGTGCAAAAGCTAACAGCCGAGTACTGAGAAGTACTAGGCTGTATGTATGTATGTTTCGCAATTGAACAGGTGACTTACTCTTCTGAGAGGATTTACATGACTCACTGACTGTCCCCATTCTAACGACGAAAAGTTTCCGCACCGCAAGCTCCGTACTAAGAAGTATTCGGCATTTGTAAAATGCGACAAAGAGTTTCGACTTTTAGTTTTCGTATTTTGGGTAGGAAACCAAAACTGCTAAATCTGTAAGCGTTCTCGATCTGAAAATGAAACTTGCTAATTGTCTGCTTGTCCCTATTTTTAACATAAACAATCGTTTATAAGATCATGACCGGTGGAATCACGAATGATTTGCTTTCCGCATTTCATGCTTCATTCGCAATGCCTGATACGCTTTTCTTTTTTTTTCAGCGAATGAAATAATATACTATAATCTAAAATATAATCACCAGCCGGTGTCGATGACATTGCTTCATAGCTCCTAAAAGATACAAATCACGTTCCTGCTGCACATTTAACGTTGCTATTACCGCACTCTTTACCCTCAGGAAGCATGCCACAGACACAAAAACTGGGGAAGGTCTTCTCAGCCTAAAAGTCAGGTAACAAAGATGCACCATTGAACTCCGGCCCAATAGCGCCCCTTGTAAAACCATGGATCATGTCATTTTCTCACAGATCATGAACGTTGCACAGCAACTACTTCTTCCATTCATCCCAGCACGAATTTTGAAAGGCACTTTCTAGTGAAAACCTAACAGTCATGCTTCTTCATGACATCGATTTAAAGTTCGATAAGAACATACATACAGATCGAGGTGCTCTTCTTTCATGGCGCAAGGTTGATAAAGTTGCCAATAAACACTTAATTCTCAAACTTTACCAGTTGAGCTGGCGCCTTGACGTCATAACATGGATAAGAGAATTGCTCACTAATCGCTCGCAGCGTGCGTATTTTAGTTCCAACCCGCTTCTTGTAACCTCAGGTTTCTCACAATGTGGCATACTATGCCCTCTTGCTTTCTCAATACATATTAATGACCTACCTCTGCATGCGTCCTGTAAAATTCATACGTTTGCCGACGACTACGTTATCACTATCGGCCAGTTGCTCACGTTAATGACCAGATCTCGTTACAGGACGACGTAGACAATATTTAGAACTGGTGTAGCCGTTGACTAACGGTTCTAGCCCCAACAAATGCAAAGCGGTGTCAACTTCACGCCGTCATAAGCCCCTCGTCTTTTCCAACATAGTCGCTGGCATGCCTATGGGAGCCATTAACAGCCACAAGTACCAGACGCGACAGTTTCTTCGGACCTTGACTATTTTCCCCATGTGACTAACACCATCTCATCCACAAACGGAGCTTTAGTGTTTTCGAAACGTCAGTTGCGTAACGTCCCTCGTCACGAGAAGTTCTCGACTTAGAAGTCATTACCGCGCCCAAAGTCGAGTACTCAGCAGCCATCTGGAACCGTTGATACACGTACTTCATAAACGCTATTGAATCGGTACAAAATCGAGCCGCTAGGTTTATCCCCTCATCGCGCTGATACGATGTCTACGAGTCGTCACTAAAGGTAAAATCAAACTTGCGAACTGTTTCACGTTGCCGTCGTATTGCAAGCCTGTCGTTAATTTCATGTTTTTCTCGTGCATTTCCCGTTGCCGTCAGTAGCCGCCGTTCGCGCCGCTTAAATTCAAGCCCGAAAGGCTTCGCAGCTGCTGACGGACCGCAAGGAGTAAAAGCATGGGACGACTCTCGTACACTGGCCTGTCGCGAAAAAAACTGCGGCCCCCTCCGATCGCTCCCACTTGCGTCGTGGACACAGGCGGGCGCATACGTGCGCCTCTGTTTTGCTGTTGCGTCTAGGCCGCGTAAGCCGTCGCATACGGTGGACATCAAAATTTCACGACAGCGGCTGCGTCGGTGGAGTAACGAACGTCTCGTTAGCCGAACGGCCGGTTCACGGCAGTGTAGCTTTTGCGGACGCACGCAATTACGTGGAGTAGTGCAGGGCGCTGACCACTTGGCCATTACGTGCAACTCATATGGCTATAACACAAATGCGTCTACTCTTCTGCGTGTACGGAGCCTGCTTGGTGAGCGGGCGCATGCATTACAGCTCGCGCTGAGGCAGTTGGGTGCGCACCTTCCGTCGTCATTATTTATTTATTTATTTATTTATTTATTTATTTATTTATTTATTTATTTATTGATGATTCCCGCCACGTGGAAGCAATTATACAAGAAAGCAAAATTACTGAAAGAAAGAAACAAAGCTTAAAGGTCACGAATAGAGAAAAATCAACGGCGATTAGAAGCTAAACGGATCGAAAGAAAAAGCCAGAAGCCAACAAAAAGCGTGACCGCATTTTCCACATATATGTCACCCGCGGTGAAATTATTTGCCCTTGAAACAGATATAGGATGTCTACCGTTCGACACACATACCTCAGCCGCTGCTCGCTTTGCAGATGCTGCAAGCTAGTGCATCAGAGCAAAAAGAAATAACAATTAAAATAACACACACACACAAAGACTCATGACGCATGCTATCGTACTCGGCAACCTAAATTTTTAGCATAAAACGCACGCGTTAACGACACTGTCCATTCCTTTAATAGGCGTTGTTACACCGATCAACGCCGAAGGCATCACTATACAAAGTGGCGCGATTAAGCATGCGGAACAACCGTGAAATATACGTGACAAGTTATCTTTAATTATATAAAGGCGCAGTGCAGGCGATTAGACGCCATAAAACGGCGGAATCAAGAGCAAGGATGCCGGCTCAAAGAGCTTCAGGAGCCTGTCGAGTCGTGCCTTATTGCGCGCCTTGAAAGTTGTGAGCCCGCGCGAACAGGTGCAGAACAATGGACACTTTGGAGCGCCTTCCTCCTGTTCCTTCACGCTTACTACACTCCAAGAAGCACGTGTGCCAACGTACAAATGCAAACTACGCTAATGCGTTTAGTTATTACAAGAGTCGTATATATATATATATATATATATATATATATATATATATATATATATATATATATATATATATGCGCCAATGTTAGGCAAATTACATGCCAGAATGATGTTATATACGACGAAGGCAAGTTCACCTTGTCGAGCGTTGGGGATTCGCGTGTCCGGAAAGTGTTGATTACTCCGCGATTCCATTTTCCCGTGACCCGTTTATGTAATTTGGTCCTAACAGAGGCAGCTTCAGTCACTAAGATCGTTCCTCGCAAATGCGAACCACGTGGTGTTCGCGTTTCGCAAGCACCACGTGGTTTCGAAAGAGCAGACGTGTCAACAATGTTGCATCGCTTTCTCTTTCACAGAACACCGTCAGCGGTGTCACGCGTTCGAACAGCAAAAGTGAGTTGCTTTGTTAGCCCCCCCCTCTCTCTCTCTCTCTCTCTCTGATTCTCCCCTCTCTCTTCTGCAGTGATGCCCGTACGTCACGCATCCGAGGGGAAAAAACGTTTTTCTGAGGTAAACCCTGGACCGATTTTAAAGAAATTTGTTGCATTTAAGATAGAAAGTTAAATTGTAGTGACTGTTGGAAGCGGAATTTCGATTTAGGGCCTGAATTTTGTTAAAAAGATTTTCAAAAATTCGAAAGTTTGAAAAATGTAGAAGCACGAAGTTTACAAATTAATAGCTCTGCATCAAGAACAGACATCGCGTCGCGGTTCTGTAAACGGCATCCATTAGATTATTGAAAGCGGACAAAATTGACATGCCATTTTATTTCTTACGTGAATTTTTCACGTTGGGTACGAGGGCGCCGCAATATTAAAAGCTGTATTTCCATGTTACTAAATTTTCTTTAGATTCATGTGTAACATGTCAATTTTTCCGCTTTAGATATGTACTGTTAGACGGAATTCACATAATTGTGATGTCATTTTTCATTGCCGAGTTAGAGTTGTAAACTTGATAGTTTTGTTTTCTGAAAATTTTCAGTTTTCGCCACTTTCTAATAAAAAAACTGACAACCTAAACCGAAAATTCGAAACTAACAGTCACCAGAGCAAGAAACCCCGCCAAATTTGGTGCAGTGGTTGCCGTGAAAAACGAGTTCTCATTTTACATGTATTCAGATAGGAGCACCCGTTTCGCAGAAAATCCGGCGTCGGCGTCCCGCGTCGACCGTCTTCACGCGAAAACTCATTCCGCACCACTCATATTCTATACGGTACGAAAGTTGTTCTTCTGTCACTAATGTTGCTCAAACATTGTCTTACGTTCTTTACAATGTTATTCCTTGGAATTTCGAGAATGGCAGCCTACAAACAAATGTCGTGAAGCAAAACACCGACAGCGCATCCCTTTTATGTTAAATCTCTCAGACTTAAATATCAATAGGGCGAAACAGTAACAGAAGATCGCCCACGTGAGAGGCCGCGTTTCTACCAGAAATTGCGCCTTTGTGCATAAATTTCGCCGCTAGCGTTTCGCAGTAAAACATTACGGTTACTTAAGCTGCTATTCCCCGGAAGCGTGAGAAGCAGTCAATGATCTTTGAATGCTATCGCGTTCCGCTCTTAAAGGCGAAGCTTAAGCGTCCTCCAAATTTTGTGACGTGTCCATATAATGCTTGGACTGGCAACGTCGCGTCGTATATCGTTTCTGGTCAGGAAACGCTATCAGAGCAACAGGTGGCTCACGGACATTGCGATGAAACAGCGATCGCTGTCCTAAGCTGACGCACAACAAATGGTTTCCAGCTGGTCTCTTCCAGCGCCTCTCGATTACTGTTTTTGATTCCTTCGTTTCTTTTTGTTCGTTTAGTTTTTAATGAAGACGCTTGATCACTCGTTCCTTCCGTGATCGGACAAAAAAAAGAGAGCGTAAATTTTACAGCGATCGTCAGAACGCGCCTCCGCCGGCACCAGCTGTAGGACATGTGCGCGGCAACCATGAACTGAATGCACTGTCACCACGCAGAAATGTCGAGAACACACCACAAAAGCAGCACGTCGTACAAGGTTAGTTGGTCGATACGCGCTTATACAGAAATATACGGAGACAAGAAACGCACACTATAGACAAAATTCACGACACGTGAATTACTTACTCTGCTAGGGAAAGGCCACTTCAAAGGAAGAGTATATATAACGAAGTTCCGGCAAAAATTCACAATCGTATGACGCGTAGTCGAGGGCACTCCTCCATGCATACTCGCATGCGTTCGTGAATGTCAGCTAACGGACTTAGCTAACCCAAGTTTGAGCGCGACCAGCAACAGTAGCTGATTAGCGAGCGCCAATCCGAACCGCGAAACACTGGACAAAATGAATCCGAAGTCTCTCACAGTCGAACTCTCTATACGACGTCTCTCGCAGACCGCGCGTTTCTTTCGGACTTTGTTAAATCCCACAATCTGGCTTGGTTTGATTCATCTTCAGCTACGTAAGTGCATACATGCATATATCCAGAGGAACGCGACGAATCACGGTATAGCATAAAAATGGGAAACAGCTTCGAAAGAAAACCCTGCTCCCCGTGTGCACAGGTGTACGTATCAGATAAGATAAGCTCGGTGCCCCGCTGGTATTTGTCTGCTGTTTGTTCTCAATCAACACGCCTTCGGCGAACACCTTATGGAGGGAGGTTAGCCGTTCCTGAGCGGCAAATGTATATGCACATGTGACCGCTTTTGTAGAGGCGCAGCAGCGCCTCTCGGGTATACGCGAAAAGAATTTCCAACCATGTGTTCACCTGTTCCGAAGGCGAGACAGAGCAGCGGCCACAGGAAGTCCCAGACGACGGCGCGCAGCGAGCTGGGCAGACGGAGCGGCGGAAGCGCAGCGCCGCCAGTACTGGACACCAGCTGACCACTGCCTGCGCCATTACTACCCGCGCCTCCGCCACCTGCAGCAACTCCACTACCACCGCCACTGCCACTACAGAGGGCCGAACGCCAGTTCTTTCCGGGAAACATCTCAGCTACTTGCCACGTTCAGCAGAACTACATTTTAAGCAGCGCTCGATGGACCACGTCTGAAGTGGGCGCCGCGAGAGGAACGGCCAACGACCAACTGCCGCTTGCTGTAAACCGAATCGCGAGACGTACAAACAAGGCTTCACCGCGACGTCGCAGCGTTTCGGACGACCGGCGGCTCCGCAACGCGTCGGAGACCCTGCGGCCGACGTGGCACATTCCGCGGTCTCGTATCCGGTACTCACGGAAAGGCTGCACAGCTATCGCGCCGGCAGAGCGCGAGGAGTGGATGCCTGGCCGTATTCCAGAGGCTCGTGCTCGCGACCGCACTCTTTTACGACGCTTAATGTTTGTGCACAGGCGCAATACGAGACAATGTGCCTCCCATAAAGCATCGGTGCAGTCAAGTTTCCAAGTGGGTGAATAGCGCCGCGGGAGGGGGGGGGGGGAGGGGGGGCGCGTCCGCAGTGGCACACCGTCGACGCGCATGCGCGCGACACAGTAATGTGTTTGCCGTTCGAAACCCACGGATACGGGTGCACTCGGATAAAAGTGCTAAAAAATATATTTCTGGGGTTTTACGTGCCACAACCACGACGTGATCACGAGGCATGCACGCCGTAGTGGGAGGCCCCGGATTAATTTAGACCAGCTGGCGTTCTTTAACGTGCACCCAATGCACGGTACACAGGCGTTCTTTGCATTTCGCCCCAATCGTCATGCATCCGCCACGGCAGGAACTCGATACCGCGACCTCGTACTTAGCTGCGCAACGCCAAAGCCACTAAGGAACCACGGCGGGTAAGAAACTAGCGCAGTGTCATCGAGGTGCTGTAAAAGCTTGCAGTATCGCGAGCCCTGTTAATTAAAGCGGGCGGTTAGAAATGGCATAGCCAACATTTTGAAAGATTGCGCAGAGGGGATAACGATGTCTTAACCCTCGGCAACGCATCACTGTGTCTTTACACAAATACTTTACAAAGTATTTTTTTTTTTCGGTTTATTACTTCACATCGCTTGTTACAACTGGAAATTAAAGCCGGTCAGGGCTTGAGGACCGGATCCACTCGGGAATTTTGAAACCACATGTAGCGCTAGTTTCGAGATATATCCGCCCTCTAAAGCTTGACTCGCCTTAGCTGAAATACTCCCTAAAGGGGAATTAAATATCCATTAGAGTACGGAGCTCCTCGCGGATTCGCGGTCCACGATCCCAAGATTATTAGCCGTTAATTCGAGGCATAGGTTTGCTGTAATTGAACAAATAAGACGAGCCATCTCGCGCCGAATCGACCAAGCAAACGAAAGCGCGTGCTCGCGTATACGGAGCAAACATGAAAACGAAATTCTCCTTGGGTCTCGCATGCAAGTCGGCAGCCTTCAGTTCAGCAAGCCCGAACCGTGGCGTAGCCTGTTCTCGAAACGGACGCGAAACGAATTCAATTTCAGGAGGCTTTGTAAAGTCCACCCTTGTATGCAGCAACGATTCCACTTCAGCCCGGCTTTAGAACAAAAACGGCCATTGCGGGCTCTGAGATGAATCGTTCCAACCGCTGTCACAGCTGTTGTGTAAAGGCCGAATTTCATTCAATGGTTTGATCCTGTTGTTCAATGGTTTGATCAATGGCCATCCTGTTCCTCCCTACTCCCCGCCTTCCGAAGAGAAAACTAAATGTGTGTATCAGATGCGTCTCTCTGGCATCTATCGCTGAGAAAAACACGCTTTTGGAGGAAAGATCCCACGCTCTTTCAGTGGCAACCCAAAGAAAGGGAGAGAGAAGGATAAATAAAAGCAAAGGAGTCAATGCGCAGGAACCACTGCCACGCGGAATCTGGAAATGTATATTGCATTGGGACACCAGTGAGGATGACCGTTTTACAAATGATTATCATGATGCACTGCTTGCGAATGTTGACACACAGCTTTTTATGTGCTACACAAGCACGTACCCCTGGGGAGGCCCGGGGGGAGGGGGGCAAATTAAGCGGCATACCCCCCTCCCCGTCCACGCCACCACTCCTCACACACATTCTCAAATCGCCGACAAATCAATCTATTCGGCGGTCAACATTTTGCTGCCTTTTACAGCGAAAGCTGTATATGAATAACCGTTCGTAGTTTTTTCGGCGTCCATCAACAGAAAAAAATCATCATTTGGGCCGATCCTGGCGATAGTGCAGAAAGGGTCCATGCTCAATGGCACATACCCCTGTGGGCTCGGGAACCTGTAACGCGCGCTTCGAAATCTTCGGGATGGGCCCACGTATGGGGAGTGCTTAACGCCTGCTTCACCTCCGCTGCGGGTCGGCCCGGCATTGCACTAGCTTCGGGATGGACCCACGTATGGGGAGTGCCTAACGCATGCTTCACCTTTGCCGCGGGTCGGCTCGGCATTGTATACCGTCGGGCCGATCCGTGGCGGGGGTGAAGCACTTTGCTTTTCGTGTGAGAGCTTTGACTGTCGTCAGCTCTCGCTGCAATTCCATCTTCACAGAGTGGAATGGTAGTCAATTTTCTCACTCTTTTTGGATGGCGGTAGTTATCGGCATCTCCTGGGTTTTGAAGGCCACTTTTCTCATCGATTCGGTGCCCGCGCGATTAACTCCAGATGAGTTCAATTGTCACCATCTATTGCAACGGTCACGCGCATCGCTGTTGCTTCGTTAGTCCAACCTTCTTTGTTTAGACTGATCCAGGGACCAGGAAAGGGATTCGGTTCGTAGTCAGCTGGTCTGTATGCTCGTGGGACGAGTTGCGGCCGGAGAAAACGCCAGTTGCGCTTAACTTTTTTTTTTTTTTGCTTCATTATATTTCCTCGAGTGACGGCTCGCCGCGACGCTGGCAGATCCTCGGAACCATATACCCGCGATATGGGTTAGATAAGGTGGAAAATAAAGTAATGCGAAACAGCGTCCATCATCAGACACTGCAATAACCCTTAAGCCCAGAAGCAATATGACTGTCACCCGTTACCTCGTCTGGCTTTTCCCCAACTGTGCAGCACTTTTCACGCAAAATTGACAACTGGAAACAAGAGTCGCAAGGAATTGAGAAATTAAGCGGTCTACTAAGAGAAACAGCCAAGGCAACAGCCAAACAGGAAGGAAAAGCGAAAATTAACAAATTTAACCGTTGTTTGTGAAAATATTTATCGATCAACATCTTCTTTTTTAAAAAAAAGATAGAGAAAACGCGGCCGGAAGTGGAGAATAATTCCATGTGTTTTGAATGACGCTTCTACAGTTATCAGTCGAGCCGCCTGACGTAACCACTTCTCTGCTGTGTTAACGTGGGTGTCTTTCTAACCTTCCGCGGTGGGCACAGCATGTCTACATATGCAGCGTCCTGTGCTCTACGCAGATGTACCACGCATGGTTACGCAACTTCCCGATTAACAACACGAGTCGGTTTTGACTACGACCGGCTTTATTACTAATAAAGTAATATTAGTAATAAAGCCGGTCGTGGTTTTGACACTTGGTACAGCAGTAAACGAGGGATCCGAAAGAACTGTGGTTGTTCCGCATATATATATATATATATATATATATATATATATATATATATATATATAATTCTTCCAGAGCTAATTAAAAATACGCTACTAGAAATCTTTATTCTACACTTTCGCTTGTTTACTTGTTCTTGTTTACTTGCCATGCGCGAGTACGTTTGATGCGGGTCCCTTTTTTATTTCTTGAAATGAATATTAGGAGAGGTTGGCGCCTTTATGGTGGCACCGGCTACTCCTTGTCACTGGGCAAAGGAAACAAATTTGCGTAAAAAAGGAGAATAGTGACACAAAATATGACACTGGGTAGAGCACCGAATGAATAAAAAATGTACAGTCCAACAGTGCATGAATCGCAAAGTGTTGTGCGTGAGTTCAGTACACATACACATATATAAAGTCAGATATTTTGAACAAAAATTAAATTATGGGGTTTTACGTGCCCGAACCACTTTGTAATTGTGAGGCCCGCTGTAGTGGGGGACTCCGGAAATTTCGACCACCTGGGGTTCTTTAACTTGCACCTAAATCTAAGTACACGGGTGTTTTCGCATTTCGCCGCCATCGAAATGCGGCATCCATGGCCGGGATTCGATCCCGCGACCTCGTGCTCAGTAGCCTAACACCATAGCCACTGAGCAACCACGGCGGGTATATTTTGAACCGGCAAAACACACAACACATGTAATACACTGCAAGTGCAGAACATAATTAGAGATAATGCGTAAAAATTGCAATCACCACATAAATCAATTATGAACCCAGAACATTTATGTTACTCATTTAGCGTATTAGGATCATCTGAAACAATATTTTCCCAAAATGTTGGTGTCCTCTAAAAACTTTTTCATAGGAAGAAGTGCTCTTTTCTGAAGATCCACAGTTGGCCATGGGCCATGTATCTTTTTTAGAGTGAATGATCTTCTGTCTAATAGCAACAAGTCTGTTTGCAGTTCCCTTCTTTGTGGATCGCATTTCGTGCACTAGAGGAGGAGATGATGCACATCTTCGTCCGGATGGCCACCAGAACACTGCGGACTAGAGACACGTTTTATCTTGTACAAGAAGTGCCTCGTAAATGCAGTACCAAGACGCAGCCGGTGCACCAATGTTTCAAATTTTCTGTTGTACGTCTCTTAGATTTTCCGGCATTGATAGATTTATACATGGGTCTATAAAGTATAACTTCGAGTTCTTAGTTTGCTGATCAAACCAGGTAGTTTTGCTGAGACGACCGGAAATGTGCCACGGGATCAGAAAGACTTCACTACGCAATAGGGGAAGATTGGTTGTCTGCGTTATTGTGCGCCCGATTCGTAGCTGCGTGCGCTGCAATATTACCAGGAATATTGCAGTGCCCGCTGTTAGGATCGGCCTGCACGGGTAATGCTCTGCAAAACTATCTCAGCCCGCTGCAGGTGCTTCGATCGACCCGCGGTGGTGGCGCCCTTCAGAGAACCAGCGAGGACGACCGCGCTAACTGACCATGAGCTTCCTTCGGAGAACTGGAGACTACGGCAGCAGGGCTGGCCACGTTTGGCCGACTTGCATGCGAGACCCAAGGAGAATTTCGTTTTCACGTTTGCTCCGTATACGTGAGCACGCGCTTTCGTTTGCTTGGTCGATTCGGCGCGAGATGGCTCGTCTTTTTGTTCAATTACAGCAAACGTATGCCTCGAATTAACGGCTAATAATCTTGGGATCGTGGACCGCGAATCCGCGAGAAGCTCCGTACTCTAATGGATATTTAATTCCCTTTTAGAGAGTATTTCAGCTAAGGCGAGTCAAGCTTTAGAGGACGGATATATCTCGAAACTAGCGCTATATGTGGTTTCAAAATTCCCGAGTGGATCCGGGCCTCAAGCCCTGACCGGCTTCAATTTCCAGTTGTAACAAGCGATGTGAAGTAATAAACCGAAAAAATACTTTGTAAATTATTTGTGTAAAGACACAGTGATGCGTTGCCGAGGGTTAAAGGGACCCTGAAACGCCTTTGACGATTTTCTACAAACGTACTGAGTCGTTAGAGTAGGTCCTTCTGAACATTAATTGACACATCTAAGTGCTCTGCGTAAAGCGTGTAATTTGTTATAAGGTTTTGAAAATGCACATCGCTGCCGATCGCAGCGCACTGCTCGGCGGAATTTTAAGCCGCCCCTACCCATATGACCGAAATCACCCATATGACGTCAGTGGGGCGAGCTATCCGATTGGCTGACCAGGGCGCGTGATCGATAATTTTTCCAACTTTATGGTAAACAAATGATCTTCGTAATAGTTGGAATGTTAGTTAATTTGTTTTTATAGAAAGAAAGTAGCATAAAGAGAATGCACAAGAACAATTTTTTAGTACACTTAAGCACTTCCGGCACACAGCAAGTGTCGTCTGCTTGTGTTACAACGTACTCCATTTTGACGAGAGCTCCGCGGTCAGAGTTGGTCTGTCTTTTCGCGAGCACTATGATTCGACTTTGTTGCCTTGTGGACTGCAAACGTAGCGACTGGCAATATGTCAAGCTGCGAATCGTGTCCCTCTGCAAGGCAGCGTACGAGCGAACTGGCTGCTGCGCATCGGACTGCCGCTATACGATCGGCGCCAGGATTTGCGCGTTTGTGGCCGTCACTTTACACCGGAAGATTACTAACGCAATAGCGTTTCGCGAGTCCCGTATTAGGGCAAACATAAGCGCAAGGGGACAGGGTACACATACGCATATATAAAGTCAGATATTTTGAACAAAAATTAAATTATGGGGTTTTACGTGCCCGAACCACTTTCTAATTGTGAGGCACGCCGTAGTGGGGGACTCCGGAAATTTCGACCACCTGGGGTTCTTTAACTTGCACCTAAATCTAAGTACACGGGTGTTTTCGCATTTCGCCGCCATCGAAATGCGGCATCCATGGCCGGGATTCGATCCCGCGACCTCGTGCTCAGTAGCCTAACACCATAGCCACTGAGCAACCACGGCGGGTATATTTTGAACAGGCAAAACACACAACACATGTAATACACTGCAAGTACAGAACATAAGTAGAGATAATGCGTAAAAATTGCAATCACCACATAAATCAATTATGAACCCAGAACATTTATGTTACTCATTTAGCGTATTAGGATCATCTGAAACAATATTTTCCCAAAATGTTGGTGTCCTCTAAAAACTTTTTCATAGGAAGAAGTGCTCTTTTCTGAAGATGCGCAGTTGGCCATGGGCCATGTATCTTTTTTAGAGTGAATGATCTTCTGTCTAATAGCAACAAGTTTGTTTGCAGTTCCCTTCTTTGTGGATCGCATTTCGTGCACTAGAGGAGGAGATGATTCACATCTTCGTCCGGATGGCCACCAGAACACTGCGGACTAGAGACACGTTTTATCCTGTACAAGAAGTGCCTCGTAAATGCAGTACCAAGACGCAGCCGGTGTACCAATGTTTCAAATTTTCTGTTGTACGTCTCTTAGATTTTCCGGCATTGATAGATTTATACATGGGTCTATAAAGTATAACTTCGAGTTCTTAGTTTGCTGATCAAACCAGGTAGTTTTGCTGAGACCACCGGAAATGTGCCACAGGATCAGACAGACTTCACTACGCAATAGGGGAAGATTGGTTGTCTGCGTTATTGTGCGCCCGATTCATAGCTGCGTGCGCTGCAGTATTACCAGGAATATTGCAGTGCCCACTGTTAGGATTGGCCTGCAGGGGTAATGCTCTGCAAAACTATCTCAGCCCGCTGCAGGTGCTTCGATCTACCCGCGGTGGTGGCGCCCTTCAGAGAACCAGCGAGGACGACCGCGCTCACCGACCATGAACTTCCTTCCGAGAACTGGAGACTACGGCAGCAGGGCTGGCCACGTTTGGCGCCCTGTGTATTGTTGATTGATTTGCCGGGTCTTCATGGTCTCTCTGCAGCAAGAAAAGCTTCCCTAACAAAAAGGTGCTTTGCGGTACGTGGGCCCCCGGATTCATCACAGTCTGCTGACACTCGTGGCGACTACAGGAGAAAGGCAGCTCTGGAATTTAGAGGCGCAAGACAATGGAGAACCGGCGGCCACGTTGCGGGGGTCAGCTCGGGGAATAAGAGGCGCCTTTCAAGACGTAAGCACCGAGTTCTGCGAAGCACGTCTCACCTCGGAGGAGGCAGTGAAACCTGTGCGGAATGTGCGTGTAAACCCCCTCCCCCCTTCCCTCAAAGGCGGGCCAGCTACGATGACTCGAACGTATCTCTCACCTAGGGATCTAGGGAACACGGAGTGTTTATAAGCAGCTGTTTGTCGCTGCTAGTGTGTGCTCTGTGATCGTGCTCGTGAGCTGTGTGCTCGCATGCTGTATGCTTCGTCTTGCGGGCTCCATTTGGGAGCCACGCCAGACTGTCGAATGTATTTCTTGTTCTAATGTAAATATCTGTAAATAAACCCTGTACGCCTAGTTCCTCCCAAGTTCCTCTCTACGATCTCCAACCCTTACAAATGGTGGGAACGGCGAGATCGTCCGACAACTCCGACACCACGTATCCACTGAAATGCAATTACGTGGTTCATTGCGCTTGTTTTTGTAAGTTATTTGAGCGTCTCATACAATAGCAAAGTGTTCAAAGAATTTTTCTTATTGCTCTGTAGTAATGTGAGAGCGGCTTGCGAATCGCTAATGATAACCCATTTTTGCGAATGCTTTTCTGGTGTTATGAAACGCAAAGCACACAGGATTGCAAACACTTCCGCCACGGTGGAAGATGTCTCTCGGGTTAATTTAAATGTTTGCTCTAGCGCTAAATGCGGAATGACGAATGCTGAAGTCGAGGAATGTTTATGACACAAACCATCTGTGTACACGTGGACGTACTGGGAATATGATGAGTAAATTTGGAAGAGTGCCAGTTGCTGGTGCGGCTACCGTGAACATGTCTCTCTTAGATATAATCCCGTCGGCCGATAATTTTATTTTATGACATGTTAACGTCCAGAGAGGGTAACTGACATCCACTTTGCATTATTCAAATCTTGGTAATAATGCTTTATGTTCTCGAACAACATCGTGAATTTTGCTTTTGTTTCTTTCGGTAAGCGAGAGGTCTAATGGATGCTTCTCGCGTTGGGTTAAGATGCGATAAATATGGTGGCATGTTTCAACCGTTTGTATGACTGGAAATGGTGGATGACGAGCTTCAGCAATTACTAAAGAACTCGAGGTAGCCTGCGGAACCAAAAGACACACTCGCAGCCCCCTTGCCAGTAAACGTTGAATACGTTCCTCAGAAGTTTGCGATAAACCACGGAGAATAGGTGCCGAGTAAGCAATTTTTTGTTTTATGAGTGCGCTATGAACTTGTAATAGTAAAGTGACTGATACCCCCCCCCCCCCCACGTTGTGCCAGCGAATCGCCAAAGTACGTTTTTACAACATTGGTTTGCTTTTCAATTGCGCGGATGTGTGATGCTCACGTCAGCCGGCGGTAAAGAATAACTCCAAGAAATGTATGCTCTTTCACGAACATCAAAGTTTGCCCATTAAGCGTAAGTTGGAAATTATTCAGCTGCCGTCTAGTGAAAGGAAGTACGGCTGTCTTTGCGTACGAAAGACTCATGCCTCTTTCTTTTAAAAAGGTGTTGATACTATCAAGACCCTGTTGCAGCGTTGTTTGAATATCTTGTATACGAGATCCAGATGCCCATATGCAGATGTCATCTGCGTACAGAGAATACTGTAGACAAGACGGGAGTTTTTGTGGTAAGGCTGCCATGACACAGTTGAATAAAAACGGACTGAGAACACTGCCCTGCGGAACGCACTGCGTGATGCTGTGATAATTCACTCCTTCGATTGTTGCCATAAATATTTTTTCTTTCAAGAAATTTGATACCCATCACAGTGTTATCATGTAGGCCAAGCTCTAACATACCAGGAAGGGCGTGTATGTGACTTACAGTGTCGAACGCTCTTTGAATGTCTAAGAACACTGCTACTGTCACATTTCCTCAGATTCGTTCATGTTCGACGCATGTGGCAATGTCTAATACTGCATCCATTGTTCACCGATTTTGTCGAAAACCGGTCATGCAGTTGGAAAACACATTTGTGTGTTCACACCCCCATTGCAGTCGACTGTCTACCATCTTCTCCATTAGTTTGGAAATAAAGCTTGTGAGACTGACGGGTCGGTAGGAGTCTAGACAAAGGGGAGTCTTTCCTGGTTTCAGAACTGGAATTACCCGAGCTCATTTCCATTAATCTGGAAGAGTCTCTCTTATCCAGATTCATGGAAATGAGCTCTTATCCAGATATCATTAAATATCTCCAAAAGAGCCATTCTTCCTGCTGGACCAAGGTTCTTTAACATCACGTAAGTAACACCAACTGGGCCTGCGGTTGTCCCTGTACGGCATGACGAAAGAGCACATTTCAATTCATTTAAACTAAACTCACAGTCAAGTTGAGGATGGTGCGACATAAAGCAAGCACGAACCTTCTGTTCTGCTAGTGTCGTCGAACTTGTAAATTTTAGGCAAGTAAACGGAATTCCTGGTCTGGATATAAGTTGACAGAAATTGTCTGCAACAGATGTTTCCGGGGTGCTTTGAGCTACGGTAAGGGCTCGGAAAGGATGGCTCTGGGTAACTGGACCCCTAAAATATCGGACAACTGACCATATTCTGGAAACTGGAGTAAACGGAGACAACGAAGCGCAATATTCTCGCCATCTTCTCGTACCTCATTTTTGTAAGCATCTGCGCGAACTTCACTGAACTTTCTGTGCCATCTTGTAGTCATCCAGTTTTCCACTGCGGCGGTAAACACGTTCTGCGCGTCTTCTAATTGCTCTTAGACATTCATATTCCCCGTCAACCGCAGCGTATTCATTGGGAACAATGACTTGTTTTGTGCAGATCTTGTAAGACTAACACAATATATTTGCAAAACTTTGAAAGTTCGGATTTTCGCCCAATGAGCTGCTTAAATACTCATGAAAACTTTGCAAATTAGTACATCTTGAGTAGCGCCGGGTCCCTTCACTCCGCATGAGACGATGTTTTAACAGGATCGGAAAGTGATCACTACCGTGCGTTTCTATGTCCGTTGACCATTCAACGCCATCAAGATGGTCTTGTGAGCAGAGCGTAACATCTATACAGCTTGAGTAACGAAACCCCCGCAAGAACGCTGGAGAGCTGTCATTTAACACGATCAGATTACTTTTTTTTTTGCAGCAGACTCTATAATGATTCCGCGGGAATCATTATATTCCCTGCCCCAGATGACGTTATGTGCGTTGAAGTCCCCACAAACCAGCACATGTGAGTTTGCGATACCAAACACATTCACCAAGCTGTCTATTGATATTTTGCTTGAACATTGTACATAAAGACTGAGCACTGTGACGCTTGTATTTCTAAAAGATATCTTAATTGCATGCTACGAACTCCGGTATATCTAAGTCGCTCGACTGTATTAATAGGACGGCAGGTTTTTTCTCACGCACAACATCGCTCTGCTACTTCCAGCGATGCGCGATGATTTATATATAACATAGTTTGAAAGACGAAAGTCATCTCGTACGTCTGCCTCCTGTATACATAAAACAGGAAAGTTCTGTTGAGCTAGCAGTTTGCGAAAATCAGCTGACTTTTTTCGAAGGCTATTAGCATTCCACTGAAATATGAGAACATTGTTGTAACGATTATTCATTGTAAGCCTGCCGTGGAGCTGTTGGTGGTTGTGGAAGTACCAACAATTCCACAGAATGCAGTGCTTTTACCTCTGGTAGGTTGTTTGCGTGTGGAATGGCACTGAGAATTGCACGCACAGCTCTGAATAGCATAGGCAGGATCATCTGTGCCACAGATAAAGACGCGCAATCACCAAACGACGCTGAAGCTCGAAGCTCCACGTGTGATCGAAGCAGGTCGCTGAAGAACTGATTGAGATGGTCGCTGGGATGACTGTTGTGGTTGAGGCGAATGCTGAGGTAGTCGCTCAGATGTTAGATGAGGTTGCTGTGTCAATGGCAGAGGGCGTTGCTGAGAAGGTCGGCAAATTTTACTCGATGCCTGGGCAAGATGAGTAGTACTCGCTGAAGATGGATCGTGTCGCTCGCTGTCAGAACGTTGTCGACCTGAGTGCTTTAGAGCTGCAGAATAGTTCAAATTGACCCCTTGCTCTTTGTTGGGAGTTGGAGGCGCGTATCTTACAGTTTCAAGGTTGGGTGGGGGCGCATTACGAGGAGGCAGCCTTCCGTATTTCAACTCATGTCTATGTAACTTTGAGGCAGCTCTGCTCTGAGGGCACCCGGAGTAGGAAGCTGTGTGGTTTCCGCCACAGTTCGCACACTTTAGCTGATACACAGACTTGCACTCTGAATGGTTGTGGTCTTCTGAGCATATCTTGCGGCGACGTGGACTGCGGCAGTTCTTCGATAAATATCCAAATATCTGGCAGTTGTAGCATCTCAGAGCAGGACCATGGTATTCTTCTACGGGGTGACTCGTGAAACCTAAATGCACTCATTGCGGCATTGGTTTGTCTTCTCTGAAACGGAGAATGACGGTTCTAGGAGGGCGTGATTCTTTCGCTCCGTCTTCTTGGTGATTGTAGCGCGCCTGACGGCGGGCAGATGTCACGCCAATATCCTTCAGGAATTCAACTAGTTGTTCTTCCGTATACTCAACTGGCACATGGCATATCTTGCCAACATTCTTGGTATAAGATGCCGGAATGAATGGCTCGACTCCCAAACCAGCCACTTCACTCATCGACAGTAGATATCTTGCATATGAGACTGAAGTAACGTTGACAGAGGAACTTCCATTTCTATGTGGCTCCTTGTTTGTCAAGTAAAGGAGAGGTGTATCTCACAGGCGTACCTGTGAGGTACACCTTACTTCAATTCTCTCATGCGGGTTTACGCGTCTTTATGGCGAATGGTGGGCATTATTCACATTTGTACTATTAAACGTACCTCACCCGCCGCCTCATTTGCATATAAATGTTACTTTGAGTTGGGCTGCCCCCCCCCTTCCCGAAAGAAAATCCTGGGTACGTGCCTGGTGCTACATATACCGCATGTTATTACGTTCTTGCTGTCTGACCTCAACTTTTCAGTGTTGCACGGCTTAAGTGAAATAGTCTAAGGTAGAAATTTTCAATTGCCGAATTATGTGTAATTATTGTACTGTTCCATCAACCAGGAGTTCACTGTTGATGTTTTGCACTTCTTAAACGCGTTTCTACATGAACTACGCCTATTTTCGTCAATCTTAGTTCTTTTAGCTGGCTTCAACGCACCGTGCATCTCATGGCTTCCTTCCGCGGTCTCCGGTGTTAACTATGAATAGTGCACAGCGCGAGTGCTGCAGGACATGTGCGACTGTGCTCCGTGGGTATCGCACTCTGTGAGTATTGAACACCGTGAATATTGAGTGATTGATTGATGGTTTGTGGTGCAAAGGCATCTGAGACCATAGAGCGCTATGACTAATACACTGTGAGTAATGAAGAGCATGAAAAGGACCCTGAAGCAAATTTGACGATTTGACGATTTAAGTCGTTAGGGTAGGTCCTTCTGATCATGAAGTGACCCATTTAAGCCCTCCGCCTAAAGAATGTAGTTTATTATAAGGTTTTAAAAATGTACATCGCTACCGATCGCAGCGGCGCCGCCCACCTGAGTTTTCAGCGGCCGCGTCACCGTTTATGTAACGGGCGCGCGTGGCTTCTGTTGGGCGAGCTATACCCGATTGGCTGTCCACGTTGCGTGTTCGAGAACTTTTCCAACTCAATGTGAACAAATGTTGCTCGTAATATTTGGGAAGATTGTTAACTTGTTTATACAGAAAAGGTAACAGAAATAGAACACACAACAACACTTTATCGCTCACTCAAACACTTTCGGCACGCAGTAAGTGTCGTCTGCCTGTGTTACAACGTGTTCCCTGTTGACGCGAGCTGCGCGGTCAGTGTTGATCTCGTGGTTTCTTTTCGCAAGGACCATAAATCACCCTTGTTGCATTGCGTTGTGGGCTGCAAGTGGAGCGATTGGCCGCATGTCAAGCTGCGACATCGCGTCCCTCTCCAAGGCAGCTGTCGAGAGGAGTGACTGCAGCGCATCAGACTGTGGGTATACGATCGGCGCCATGATCTACGCGTTTGCGGCCGTCACTTCACGCCGTAGGATTACTACCACAATACAAAGTTTTGGTATGTCCGATATTCCGGTAAATGCAAGAGGACAGGGCGTTTTGCCGGGTGGGCGGAGGCACAAGCGTGTTCGGCCTGAAGGATACGTGCAACCACATGGTCCCGCAGAACTCAACTAGACAAACAGAGAGCTAATACAGCAGTAACCATGTGTATACTACTTTTCTGCTGGTGAAAATTTTAGGCAACAGCGTAATCGTGAACAGGTCTTTTTAATGTCTAAAATGTTTTGCACACAGTTACAGCAATATTAGTTCTGTGTTTTAGTGGCTGAGCTCTGCGGCACCAGGTGGCTGCACCGTGCAAGCCGCTCAAGTTTACGCTGAGCCCCCTCATTACAGCGGTAGCGTTTTAGTTGAGCGTCTTTCCGGTACGCTCAGCTCCGAGTGGCCCCGCTAAGCCAAAACGGAGCGGCAGGCGATTTTCGCGCTTTAATTATACGTTTAGCGTAGCGGAGCAGACGATGGATGGATGTTATGAGCGTCCCCTTTGGACCGGGGCGGTGGGTTGCGCCACCAAGCTCTTGCTATTATACTGGCCAATGTCCTACCTAGGCTAAACAATAAAAAAAGAAAAAAAAACACTATGAACTCCCACAACCAAATTTTCTGATCCCCTATTGCGAACTGTGCTTTTGTACGTCTCCGTTTTTTGTCGTTTCCCTATTTTTATTCCACCAATCCTCCAATTGCCTCTTAGTAATCCCTATTGCGGGCATGTTTACTTTTCCACTGTTCTCGCTGAACCCAAGGGTGAAGAGGAAGCCAGTGGTGCCTAAATCGACCGCTGGGTAGACGTCTTCACATTCTAATAAAACATGCTCCGTCGTTCCCTAGCTTTACCGCAGCAAGCACATGCTTCTTCTTCCTTCTTATATCTCGCTTTATAGGTGCATGTTCTAAGGCATCCCGATCTCGCTTCGAAAAGTAATGAGCTTCCCTTTGAGTTATCATACATTTTTTCTTTCCTGATTTCGTTCTTTTCCTCTTAAGTAGGTACTCATGGCAGGTTTCTTTTCCATTGACGCCACCCATGAGATTATTTCGGCCTCTCTGAATTTCCGCTTGACGCTCTTTGTTGCTCTGTTGCCCACCCTACAGACCGCATACTTCCTGGTAAGCTTCCTAGTCCGTTCCCTCCACTGTGAATCAATGCTTTTCCTGTACAGATACCTCAACACTCCCCCAGCCCATTTACTTTCTTCCGTATTCCGCAGTCGTTCTTCATACTCAATTTTACTGCGAGCTTCCCTCACTTCAAAACTAGTCCAGCCCATATCACCCTGCACAGCTTCATTTGTAGTCATCCCGTGAGCGCCCAATGCGAGGCGACCCGCTGTCCTTTGGTTGACATCGAGTCCTGATTGTACCCCTGATTTAAATCCACATACGTCGGAGCACCTCGTACCTATTGTATCCCCATAGCGCTCTGTGCTTCATTATGGCTGCATTTCTCTTCCCCTTCGGATGGATATTATAAGCGTCCCCTTTGGAACGGGGCGGTGGGTTGCGCCACCAAGCTCTTGCTACTATACTGCCTAATATCCTTCCTTTCGTAGTTGCAGCGCCCTCTGGCCAAATTCAGGGTAATTCAAGAAAATAGAAACACCTATTGATCACTACTATACACTAATATGCATATATATATATATTACTTGCGCACGCCACTGTTCTGCATGTAGGTCCGGTCATTAAAAGATACAAAAGCCGATTTTGGGTTTGTCAAGAAAGTTTGTCAAAGCGTCCGAGTTCCTTATTAAAATAGGGTAGGCCCTATTTTAATGAGGAACTCGGACGCTTTGACAAACAGTGGTGTGTGCATTGCCTGATGCCTGGCCCCTGTCCTAAGTGACGTGTACCTTGCTCATCATGACCGGCTGCTATTGAGCATGCTAGATAAGAGAAGTGTCGTCAAAGTGTGCCGTTTTATAGATGATTTTTTGGTCTTTGTAGATTGCGACAACACTGGCCCACATCCGATGAAGTCATGAAAACCTTGGAACAATTGCTTTCATCCGCTTGTGTTCACCCATGAGATGCCTACTGACAACAGCCTACGAATTTTAGACCTCAATTTACTTCTTTCACGTGACCATGTATGCTCGATGTACGAACCAAGAAGCGGAAAACCTCTTTTATCGTTTGACTCAGCCCATTTTAAGCTGTTTAAGCGAATCATCATTAATCTTCGTCTTACTAATGCCCTCAGGAAATCCTGTCATCATGCCATGCAGCGCATTGTTGCAGGTCAAGTTGATCGACTTTTGTGTGCCGGATACCCGGCTGCACTACTGTCAGCTATAGCTGAAAAGCTATTAAAGCACATAAAGGACAGTGACACAGAAGCCCAACAAAGAAATAATGAACGAAAGAGGCCGGCAGTCGTACCATAATTGCATAACGTCTCTCACAGGTAAAAAAAAAAATATGGCCGCAAGGTTAACGTGGAAGTAGTGTTTTCCGCGCCGGATACGCTACGCAGGCTCTTTACGGTCGTAAATCCGTTCCATCCGCGCACTACTGTCAGTTCGACCATGCACAAAAATCGTTTCGGGTCTTGCGTTGTTGGGGTTATGTATCCTATTCCACTATCATGCGGGAAGAGATACACGGGCCAAACTGGTCGCTGCCTTAATGAAAGGCTAAAAGAACACGATCACAACGTGCGCCGAGCTATACAGGGACACTAAGGAATTCACTGTCGCGACTGTGGATGTAAGCCGAACTTTTATCGGTGTGAAGTGCTAGAAAAGCACCGATCACAACTTACGCGGGAGATTATTGAAGCTGATCTCATAGCAAGGGCTGGCAGCACGAGTGTTAGCGCGCCATCTTTGTGCCCATCTTCACGGGAAGTAAGATGTCTTGGTCAGTTTAAGCGTGCATGACAGAATTGCGCGTTCCGTGACTTATGATGGTGCAGTCTTCTATCGGTGTGACGTTTTGTGAAGTATGTCTGACGACATGTCTTGATGCTTTCTTGTAGCTGTATATTTCGTGCAACTTGCCAATAAGCCAGTTGGAAGTCAGCGCTCTGTTCTTTCAGCTGGCCGACTCGACTTGTTTCTTCCTTTCTATGTTGCGCTGTACCAGTTTCAGAACGCAATACCAACTCGCCCAATCCATAACTCTAGTAAAATAGATAAAAAGAAATCACGGTCAATTTGATTCATTGAGTTTTAAGATCATGCAGTGGACGATGAAATTGCGCGCAAACGCAATTGTCAGCTCAGTTTTCATGTAACACTACTGTGACACGGATGCAGAATAACAAACCCTTTTTGCCAAACCTTGTAGCACCGACGGTTGCAAATGCTCTCAGAAGAAAGAAAGCTTGAGTAACTCAGCGGTAGTTAATGGTTGTGACATAGCTTCTTCTCAAAGAGACCACAGAAAACGGCTAGAATGTCTAGTGTTAGTTGCGACATTCTGGCACGTATGTTCACTTTATGTGTATTATCGAGTTCTGAGTGAGAACTGACTCTGTATTTTGACATTTTCATCTTTCTTCGATTCACCTCACAGTACAAAATGTGTGAATGAAAACCAAAACGTTCTACTTTAAAATGTGTGCACCTTTGACAGATTGAGAAATGACAGATCTTTAGTTGCTCCACATTTATATGCACCATGCTACACGGATGAAGGCGCAACGAAATGTTTTTTTTTTGTTTTTTTGTTGGCACAACCATACTAAAGCAGGAACACGAAAGGAAAAAAAAAAAGAAGTTCACAAGACACGGCGTTTTGTTCATGCGTTCCTGACGGGCGCGTAGGCCAACGCTAGAACAAACCACGCCAGCGCCTCGTGGAAAGGGCCCGCTTGCGAGCATACCCTTCTGCACCCTCCTTTTGGACACGAATGCATTGTTTTGTTTCGTTTGTTTGTTTTAGTAGGACGCCCGGCAATCGCCACCGTTGAAAGCGGCGCCGGCGTAGCGCGTAGTAATGCGACCAGTGGGCACTTTAAACGTCCAACAGGAGGTATAGGGAGTTTCCGCGCCCCGCTCAGAGCGCTCCGACTTTCGGTCACGTAAGCACAAGAGACTGGGCTTGCAACCTGCGGGTACGTTACACGTTTCGCGGCCGAAGCAAACACCTCGCGGGCCCGCTGCAGAGACAGATAAGAGCAGCGCGCGAGCGAGCGCGGGCTAATGGACAACGCGAAAACAAGGTGAGATAACAAACGTCGCCTCCAGCTGAACGCGTGGCGTTAGACAAACTACGACACACGCGACGTTGTCGCTCGATTTTATCTACTCGGATTTCAAATGTAACAGTAGAGGCGTGGTCCTCCTTATCGACCAAAGCGGTATGCCGAAAAACGGCCCGGAAGCTCTGCAGTGCGCGGAAAATTCCGTTGCATCACGTTGAGGCAGGTATATATCAGTATCTACTTACCGACTTTTTCTGCGGAGACTTTAGTATTTAAAAATATCCGTTTTAAAATAAAATGACGCTTCCTTCAGAGACGTGCCGTCAGTGGTGGCGACCATTAAAAAATTAAATTATGGGGTTTTACGTGCCAAAACCACTTTCTGGTTATGAGGCACGCCGTAGTGGAGGACTACGGAAATTTCGACCACCTGGGGTTCTTTAACGTGCACCTAAATCTAAGTACACGGGTGTTTTCGCTCATTAGGGACTAATTACTCCGTATCACCCGCCACTCCGTGGTCGCCACATGTAGCTGACGGCATGTCCGCGTAGGAACCGTTATTTTATTTCAAAACGGCTATATTTAAATATTACTTAAAGTCTTCGTACAAACACTCTGTATAGGCAAGCATCAAATTTAGGGACGCACTTCAAGGTGATTTGCCATTTTCCTATAAACGCTCACGCAGGTGTCTTTAGAAACTACTGCTAGGTAAGTGGGCTTTTCCCTACTGATTGCGAAATAAGTGCCGTGAAATCTAGCATATTATGTTTTTTTCTCGTATATGTAGGCCCGTACAATTTGCGCACGGTATTCTGGCGCCAACGTTTTCAAGGGGTCGAAGTTTCTTCTCGGTTCTCAAGGCGATCGAAGCTTTAAATCGCTTTTCCCCTTACTTTGCGCGAACGCCTATCTGGCCAAGTAAACTGGGGCGATTGCGGAGGCAAGCGCAGTCAAAGGTGGTGCATGGTGTGCCGAACCAAACGCCAGTGCACGACATATATTTCGCGAGGGTTTTAATGTGGTTTGTAACGTGGGCTGATCTTGGAGGCAGTGCAGCGTCACAACACCCACACACCTCATAACATGATCCAATTGAGCTAACCAATAAATAATGTTAGTCAATCGCTTGACTAGCAGCCACCTTCTAATAGTCTCTGCCAGGTATCGCGTGACTCACAACTTCCTTTTTTTTTTTTCGGTAAATGACAAGAGCAGAGTGTTCTAGTGGTATTCAACACAAATCTCTGCGCCTCCCCCCCTCCTCCTCCGTTTATTTTTCTACCCACCAATTTCGATATTACCGCTCGTTTTCCAGTCGAACGCCTTTATAACGAAGCGGTCGGGACCTCCAAGGTATTTCGTTATACGTGGTCGCTTCGTTGTAAAGCTCAATCACCGTAGCACTACCGATAGAGCAGGCTAAGCACGCGCCGCAGAACAACATATTTAATTAACATCAATTCGAAATATACTTAGTAAAGGAAGCACGACCCTCCTGTCATTGAGGTTCACGCCCGACAAAACCCGGAGCGATGCAAGGTGTAGCCGCTGAGCGCCGAATGTCGCTATTTCCATCACTGGTCGCCGACAACATTTTTGTACGTTTTCAAAAGCTTCATCATTATTACCTTTGTCGACCTTCGCCTCTTTCCCGTCCTTGCTGGCTTGGACAACATCGTCGGTCGTCAGTTCCGAGAGGCTCGCATCATCGTCGATTTCGACGTATCGTTCAGCGGTAACAACCGTTGATACATGTTGTAACGAGCGACGTACGAGTTTAGTTCAGCGATTCCTGGAGCTGCGCATCAGCACTAAAATAGCCGCTGCGATTGTCGTGCACGTGGCTCGTTCTGGCGCTGACCGAGCCTCAGTGGTGGCTGGGGGAGGGCACCGCCAGGTACTACATTCATTGTAAAGCAACAAGTCATCCGTCGGGGCACGCCTAAATGGTTTCGTGGTAGAGGTAAACATGTTGTAGCGGTCTTCGCTCTACACTCTGAGTGCCCCTTCTGCCACACAACGATAATCGTCATCTGCCTTGATGCGCTTCCTTCCTTTAACGCTGCGAGCCCGGTACTTTTCAGTAACGAACGGCACGAGCGTTATCAGCACGATAGCATTGCCGACAGGAAATGCTGTCATGCTGATAACGCGCGTGCTGGGGAGAGAGGGGAGGGGGAGGTAACGTGATAGCAAAGTAGAAATAAAGAAAGAAAGGAGCATAGACATACAATCACAGTCAAATACTGTCACCGTATAGCGTCACCACATAGCACAGTAGCACTTGCAGCACTATAAACATATGTTCAGGCTACAGCCGCTTTTCTAATTATGTTGCCCTTAAAAAGTGCAACAGTGCCCTCGTCGCCCTCCACTGCGATGGTTTGTGATTTCGGCATTCTAAAATAAGTTCCTTTGTTAGAGGTCCTTGGTCGAATCGCGCTATCGCGATTTCGAGCGACCGTCTCTGTAAATTGTAGCAAGGACAATCACAGAGAAGGTGTTGAGTCTCCTCGCTACCACAGTCATCACACGAGGCGTCGTCGGCCCATCCGATTCGGAATGCAAAGCACTTGGTGAAGGCCACCCCTAGCCATATTCGACAAAGCAGGGTAGCTTCGCGACGGCAGAGGCCAGCTGGAATGCAAAGGCGTAGAGACGAGTCTAGGTTGTGCAGCCGGTTGTTTTGAAAACTTCCTGAGTTCCACAAGGATAACGTGATATCACGGGTGAGCATTCGAAGTTTTCTAGCGGAATCTGTCCTTGATAACGGTATCGGCTCCTTTTCTTCGCCTTGAAGATCCAACCGAGCAGCGTTATTGGCGTGTTCGTTCCCTATGACACCGCAGTCACTTGGAAGCCACTGAAATGTCACGTGGTGTCCTTTCTCAGTCAAGGTATGGATTAGTTCTCTAATCTCGAATACCAGTTGTTTGTGTGGTCCACGCCGCAGGGCTGATAGCAAAGACTGCAGTGCTACCTTCGAGTCACTGACTATTGACCATCTTCGAAGTTGTTCTTGGCTGCACAAAACGAAGTGCAGCGCGAAGAGCTGCAAGTTCCGCAGCCGTCCGTGTCGTTGGGTGACACGTCTTCAAACTGATGGTGGTGGCTTTCGCTGGGAAAACAACGGCTCCAGAGGAACACTAGGGAGTTGCCGATCCATCATGTATAAATATGTATGTATGTAGTCGGCGTACCTGTAGTCGCCGTAGCAGAGTTAGTTGTTTAAGAGCAGGTGATGACAGCTCAGATTTTTTTCCTGGTTCCTGGCGCAGTGAGGTGCACAGCAGATCGAGCCAAACACCATGGAGGAATCGATGGCTTAGTTGCGGCGGTGAAGCCTGATGCAAGGCGGGTTTAATAATCCGAAATTATAGCACAAAATGATGCCTGCGGCCTCTGTGACCGTAGTGTCGCTAGATGAGGGGAACGGCCGGGCACGGACAAAGTGCATAACGTGCACTCTCAACACTTCCACCGCAAGGTGCGTTTGTATGGGTTGCTCCCGGGCGATCGCCATAGTCGCTACTGTCGACGTGCATTATGGCAAACCAAGACAAACCCTGAGAGCCCGAGCTTGAATAGCCTGTAGAGCACGAAGATTTGTCTGCCAAGTGCTGGCCAGTACGGGTAAACTGTATCTCAGGAAGCCCAGAAAAAGATCCCTGTACAATTCCAACATTGCATGAACTGACATTCCCCAAGTATTTCCGCCCGAAAAGCTGGGAGATTGCTGTCAGACGCTGTTTCAAGTAGGTCACGCGCGGGCTCAATGAGATATCTCTGTCAATGATGATGCCAAGAAATATGTGAGTCTTCTCATAAGAAATTATCTGGCCATTTATCGAGATGGTGTAGGGTGTCATTGGTTTGCGAGTGAATGCCATCAGTGCACATTTGTCTGACGAGATTTCAAGACCTTGGTTGCGGAGGTATATGGCTGTCAGATTGGCAGCTTTTTGAAGTCTTGCACGTATGTGAGGACGTGTCACACCTGAAAAAAAATTAAATTATGGGGTTTTGCGTGCCAAAACCACTTTCTGATTATGAGGCACGCAGTAGTGGAGGACACCGGAAATTTCGACCACCTGGGGTTCTTTAACTTGCACCTAAATCTAAGTACACGGGTGTTTTCGCATTTCGCCCCCATCGAAATGTGGCCGCTGTGGCCGGGATTCGATCCCGCGACCTCGTGCTCGGCAGCCCAACACCATAGCCACTGAGCAACCACAGCGGGTCGTGTCACACCTGAAGTCCATATACATATGTCGTCTGCGTACATTGATATCTTGATCGCTGCCGGCAGATGTTCTACGAGACCGAGTGTGAGGTCGATTAGGGTGGGATCACCGCCTTGAGGAACACCTCGGTAGGTATAGTCGTGCGGTTTGACCATCGCCGGTACACACAAAGAACGATCTCATAAAAAGGTAACGAGAAATCCACTGAAAAACTCGACCACCTAAGCCAACCATCTCAAGAGCATCGCGAATAGCCTAGTGAGATAGGTTATCGTATGCCCCCTTGACATCCAAGAACAAAGCTGCAGATAATCTTTTGCATACTTTTGATGCTGGACATACGTAGCGAGATCAACAACACTGTCTACTGATGAGCGATATCGACGAAAACCAGCCAAGCAATTTGGGAACATGTTGTAGTGTTCCAGGTCCCACTCCAAGCGGGCAAGGATCATCTTTTCCGTTATCTTTCCCACACAGCTGGCCAGCGCTATTGGGCGTTATGTGGTGACTTCAAGTGGGGACTTGCCTTGCTTCGGGAGAGGAACCAAGCGCCTTGTCTTCTATTATTATTATTATTATTATTATTATTATTATTATTATTATTATTATTATTATTATTATTGTTGTTGTTGTTGTTGTTGTTGTTGTTGTTGTTGTTGTTGTTGTTGTTGTTGTTGTTGTTGTTGTTGTTGTTGTTGTTGTTGTTGTTGTTGTTGTTGTTGTTGTTGTTGCCTCCACTTATCTCTACTTTAAGGGGCACATCAGCGGTTGCCTCTGAGCAAAGCTCGGCCCTCGAAAGGCTGAACAAAAGCTCTCGCACGGCTACGCGTGACGTTGTCCGCATGACTGCACACCGCGTGAATGGTGCCCGCATTCATCTCTCGCCTTCTGACGTTTCGCAGGTGGATATAAAGAAAAGCCCTACCAACAGGTGCGCCCCGTCCTTCGCCCGATCGCCGTAATTGGACGGACACGCGTATATACGTTTCGGCACGGAGGCTGTACATGGCACAGCGCGCCTCTCGAACTTTGACGCGTTTTTCTCTCGAGAAGCTCGCCACTTCGCTCCCATTCAAAGGGTATCCGACGCAAGCCAGTGGGCGATTTTTTTTTATAGAAGCCTATACATACATACTCGAGCGATAACCCCGCGAGATCACGTTATCGCCGACCACGCGCTGACTCCTTCCCGAGTCCCGTGCACAAGCAGTTGGGGGGGAGGGGGGGGGGGGGGAGGGGGTAGTGGCAGTGCATGCAACAAAAGTGTCTAGGGCTTTGACGTTAGAAATCTGGACAAGGTTACGAGGACACCGTATAATGAGTCTGACAGCCTGGGGTTTGCGAACGCGCGAGAGTGTCTGTGCTCTGCCTCCGCCGTAATGCGGCTGCAGCAGTTGGGGTTTGATAACGCCATATATGACGACGATCATCATTACTACAATGTTTAACGGCATTCCCTTTGATATAGAGCGGGTACAAATAGTTCATTAGCCTTCTCGAGCCGAGCAAGTTTTAATGGATGCTTTGCAATAAAGCATTTTGCCCGCACCTTTATGTATACCGGGTGTTTCAGCGAACACTTTCAGAAGTTTTTATAAATTGTCTGTGGCAGATAGCGCAATTCTAGTCAATGAGCAGGTCTACTCGAAAAGGCGGGCATTATTTGAGCAAGAAAAAAAAATGAAATGCACAATCCACTAATTTTAAAAATTCACGAATTAAGATTTTATCTAATTTACTTGCGGCCACATATTGCCATTTACAAATTCTCGCCGGGGAGATCGCAAGGCGGATCCACTTGGAACGAATTCTCAGGATGGCATACGCAGTTTTGATATTTTAATTCCCGAACTTTGCGGAGAAATGTATTCTCGTTCCAGTTACTTTTGTGCTTCAATGCATAAACGACGCTTTGTTATGAAAGTAAGCGGAACGACAGCGCATTTCTGCAGCACGTTTGACAGCGCATACCTCGCAAACAGTGTCATCCGCACAATTATATTCAAGTGAATACGCCTTGCAGTCTCACCGGCTTGAATTGCAATATTCTTAGATTGCAATATGTTCCACAACGTAATTAGTCAAACACTTCATTAGTCAATCTTTGTTAATTAGTCGACTACGCATTTCAATTTCTCGGGCAAGTACTGTCCACCTCTTCGAGTAGGCCAGCTGTCGGACTAGAATTGTGATATCCGCCACAGGCAATTTAAATTTTTTTTTTCTTAAAGTGTTCGCTGAAACACCCTTTATATTGTACAGGTATATACATATATGCCTTTATTTGTAACAACCCCTGCTCTATCTCTTCCCGGCTTTCTTTTCTTTCTCTCTTCTTTTTTAACCAATACTTTAAACGTGTCTTTCTCATATATATCATAGGTCGGTAATTTTGAACTCCAACGCTACTTCATGGAAGTTGAACCTTCCTATGACAATGTGCTTCGTTGTCTCCGTATTTTCCCTTCTTTTTTTTTTTAAGCAGCAAACACATGCCCTAATCCTGTTGCGAATATTTTCTCCTGCATGCTTTTGTTCTCAGTCAGCCAGGTCCGGCCTCAAATATAGCAAGAAACTGGCATTTGCGCCGTCGTACGAACTGTCTCTTTCTGTACTTGGTTACCAACTTTATTGACCGCTTCCTCCTTTCCGGCCGTGCCCACGCTCTTGAAGTACAGACATTTGTGCACTTTAGCCACCCTTTTCTTGATTGTCTTATTGGCGCAAGAAAGACAACGACAAAACAGAAAAACGTATTCACCGAGCTAATATAAGGCAATCACGCAAAAGTACAAACTCGCCAAAATTTTTAGTTCCTTTGCGCCCGTTTCTATTTATCCGTGTTTCTGAGTCCTTCTTCGTACTAATTTTGCCCTGCCCTTCCCTGACGTCAAAAGAGGCCCAACCCATGTCACCCTGTGTTGCATCAATTGTTGTTTTACCGTAGCGCCCCCTTCACCCCTTCCCCAAGGGCAATCGGCCCACGGACTTTTTGTTAACTTCCAATCCCGACAAGATCTCCGATTTTAAGTACACAATGACGTTTGAGAACGTTGGCGCTGCCAGCGTTACTTCTTTCTAAATCGATCGCATATAAAATCATAGGTTCAGTGACAGGGCGCCACTAAGCTATCACGGCAGGTCGTAGCTAAAGGTTCAGGTGGTGCGATCGTGGCCGGTCTCGGCAACGTCGGCTACGTTCACACTTGGTCTCGGAGCAGGCGGAAGCGGAAAAAACTTGAAAAAATCCGCCCGCCTATATAGGAGGAAAAACGGGCGGAAAACCAGGCGGCGAAAAAGTCGGGTCTCGGACCGATTTTTTTCGCCACGGCGAAGCGGAAAGCGGTTCCGCTTCACCGGAAGCTGCACTAGCATGTAAATATCCGGTCGTAAAATTTAACATTTTCCGTTGTTAATTGTCTACTTTTAGGAAAAAGCAACTAGCTAAAATTATCGAAACTATGTCTTTTTTATCTTTCACGGTAGACGAAAGTTGAAAACGACACGCGCAGTTGCGCGAAATGATAGGTTTTAGTAACTGATGGGTCAATGAATGAACGCATGTCTTGAAATAGTGTGATGAACAGCGCCACCACGCGGACAAACGTACGCAAACTAGATTGATGTGGGCGAAAGCGGCAGTGGTTTCCGCCGCAGTGGCTAAAGAAATGTGAACATCTTGTACATGCGCGGAAAAGATTTTCCGGCCGCTTTGGCTTTTCCGCCCGCTTGCCGTTTCCCAAGTGTGAACGTAGCCGAACTGTGGTTCACATCTCCCGACCTCCCTGCTAAGAGGGCCGCGCGAAGCCGAACTGCTCGCCGCGAAGCTTTCAATGGCGCCACTGAGACTGGCGCTGTTGTGGTCGCCATGGAATAACTGCAGCCTCCGTGCTAGAGCCAATTTTTCACTGCGACCCAATCTTTCGTTAGCTTGCGGGACACAATGCAGCACCGTTGGCAACCAAAGTTGAGCGTTGGGCTATAGTTGGCGCGGCATAATCGATGTGTTCCCAGCGCATTGGAAACTGACGACAGAATAGAAACTCAGAGCGCTGAACTAACAAAGGAACTTTATTTTCCTAAGCACAGGTTTAAATGCGTTTTGCTTCTTTTTTTTTCTCTCTTTTTGATCAAGCGACGTGCAATCGCAACAGGAAAAGATACAACTACAAGCGAAATCATAGAAGCACAAGAAATCTTGAAAAAGGGAAAGCATCGATTTCCTATCCCTAAATATGGGACACGTGCGGCAGGATGTTTTCTGTAGATTTTTTTTTCTTTTTTCCCCTCACTTTCAGTTGTTCTTTTTTCTGTTCTCCTGTACAGATCGCCTTTATACCTGCATTCAGGGAAATACTGTATGAATTGTAAGTTCAACGCTGCGCGTGTACATTTTGTTGTCAGTGTCAAATGCGCTGGGAAAACGTGGGTTGACAACCCTCTCGCCGATAACAGTGTCCAATGTGCTCATGCTGAAGCGCCGCGGTTACTCCTTAAAACATTATCAAGAGTGAACGTTGAATGCTCATTAAAACTCCGACCATCGCTTCGATTTGTCAATTACAGCTGGAACCAAATATGTCACGCTGCAAAACAACACTGCTGTGTCAGCTGAGGGTCGGAGTAAAGCCTTCACTAATTCATAAACCTCATGGCACAGGAAGGCACGCATACAAAACAAGCACCCAAGAAGAACGAGAAAGACAACACAAATGCCGACACTGAAAGGTGGCGCAGTGGGGAACAAAGAAACAAGACGCACAACCTATTTCCGTATCCTATAAGGGAAGGCAGTGCCAGCACTTCAATTACGGACACGCGCGGTCATCTCTCGAAAGATAACGGTTAAGCATGACAAGTAATTTTTATGCAAGATAATCGAGGGTCGATTTAAGCACACGCATGCTATCGCCATTACTGACATGTCACGTCGTAAGGCGCGCTTCCTTTTACCTATGTCTGCATATAACTGTCTGCAAATCTTGGAGTACACTTCCATTGCAGGCATGCATCGAAAGGTTAAACGGCCTTCCACCAGTCAAGAGTCGTTTGTGCTCAATTAGTCTGCGGTTGATGAAACGGCCTGTAGCGATCGCAGCTAAAACAAACTTAATAAACTACTTTTCTACACCATTCTACAAGCATGATATCATGTGTTTCGTAATCACCTGTCAGGTCTCCTTTTGGAGCTCAACTGCTCTCTCCCTCTGCACAGCGGCACAATCTTTCTTAACTCATTGCCAGACGTAAACACAAAGTTGATCCCGTATTTACTATACCTACTTTCTAAGTATATGCGTGACGGAGCGAATGTAAGGTATACCTAAGACGCTCTTCTTTTAATGCAATGGAATGGGAGACTAAGTTACGTACGCTAAGTGCAGATACGAAGAGACTATCGATCACCTCACTGCCACTGTGACCGCCTAAAGGAACAACGCGACTTTCCGGTGTAACGCGCCGCGCCGAGTAGCGGCAACTTCGAGGATGACGTAGGCCCTCGTCGGGGCGCGCGAGCGCCCAACTGCAGGCATGAATGAAGTTGTCTCCAATCCAATTCAATCCAATCCGGTGTACGTTGAACAGACTGGACGTGCGGCCTTTTGGCGAAGCTAACGCCCTGGGAGCCTGCTCACCGCTGATTAGTCCAGAAAGGCGTATGAGCGCTTGGTCAGTGTATCTGAAGGCAAGAGACTTGAGTGGGCCGACTCTATATACATGTTGTGCCTCTAGTACACATGATTAATAGAAATTTTTGTCTTTTCTCTCTCTCTCTCTCTTTCACTCCCCACGTGTGAGGGTGAACGTCCAGTAAACCTCCCTGCCTTCCATTACCTCTCTCTTCGTCACGACTGAAGGAAAACACTCTGTCTTTGAGACATTTCGCAAGTAAAGCAATCGAGACGACGCTCAACTTCGAAAGGCACACGTACGTTGCACAAAAGAAAAAAAAGTACGATTACCACATCGCTCCGGCACGCATTAACCTAGATTTGCTGTCATACCAAGAGGCCATTTAATTACAATCCTCTTCAATATTTTAGTCGATCTACCGACCATGCCATCCATCAGTTTGGGGCATTTTCTTTTTTCGTGCTAAGACAAGGCAAGAGGGAAAGCCTATAGCGTTTTCTGAACACTGCCGGGATTATACAAACATTTCATGTCGGGTCGGGTCGGCCCCCTGGAGTCGCGGTGTGGCAGAAAACAAATGTTCAAATCATTCATTCAGGCCGTAACATTCGCATCTTGGTGTAGCGCACCGTCAAAAATGTATAATAAGGACCGTTTATTTAATCATTGCTTCGTTCATTCGTCCATTTTTATGGGTCAACGCATCGTCGTGTGGCGCCGTCCCTAAGAATATGAAAGGAAGACTTGCTGAGGCAATGCAGTGGCGAATTGCGAAGCCACCCAGCAGCCAAGTGCTTTTCCCTCCGCCTTCGACCTCACCCCTGTAAAAGAGAGCGCAGAAGCGATACGCCAGGCCACGGCCGGGCTGGAGCACACGGTACGCTTCTTCCCAAGAGCGCGAACGCGTACCCCATGCCGACAGTGGCGAGGAGCGCGGTCATGACCTTATCGGCCATATCGCCGCTAAAATCGCCATCTCTGTCGCGCGACGCCGCGCGGTACGGCGATAGCGAGGCGCCATTCAAGTTCCCCCAAAGAACGCTCAGTATCTGCTTGCTCCTCTCAGGATGCTGCCGGTTGCCTGAGGTCACGCGAGTTACGTCCCCGTCACACCAGCGAACCACACCAGCGCTCACCGCTAGCTTTCCCAGGCGGTTCTCCTGTAACATAAATATAGCCTCATGTATCTTCTTGCGCCATTTCTTCCAATATTAATTTTATTTTAATGCTAATAGCATTCTTTGCGTATACTTCAGCTGTTTTGAACCCATCTATCTATCTATCAATCTATCTATCTATCTATCTATCTATCTATCTATCTATCTATCTATCTATCTATCTATCTATCTATCTATCTATATATCTATCTAACGCCGATCCAGTGGCCCAAGCTGTCTACCTGCTTGGGCCACTATAGGTACTGGCCGTGATGCTGTCGTGCTATTTCCGCTGTCGTCATTCGATCTTCGAGATATATTACTTTCGTCATGCCGTCGCCGTCACGCCTTCTACCCCGACCCAGTGGCCCTATTTGTTTAATAACTTGGGCCACTAGGGATGCGCCCATGGTTTCGATGCCGTTGTGGTCGTCGCATCGCGGCCATTCGAGCTTTGTCGTCATGCCATCGTCGTCATACAGTTGTCATGCAACTCAATTCACCATTCGTTGTCACACGTCAGCTTCATTTCAGCTCCGTCATCTGACTTTCGTCATGCTGTCGTTGTCATGCCTTCAACTGCGACCCAGTGGTCCAAGTTATCTAATAGCTTGGGTCATAGGTGTGCGTTCGGGGTCGTCATGCCGTCATGGTCGCTGCATCGTCGCCCTTCCGCTGACATCACCCAATCGTCGTCGTCACGTGACAGTGACAGTGACAATAACTTTATTATAGTGTCCTGAGGAACTCGATTGGGGGAACCGAAAGCTCCCCGATCAAGTTGGTGGCTCCGCCCACGACGGGACAGGGAGGTGGTGACTCTCCGCGACGTCGCGGGCCCTCTGGACGGCCTGTAGTTGGTTTGTGAAATCCGAGCTCTTCAGCAAGGCGCCCCACTTGGACTTGTTATGAAAGTCGGAGCCCGCGTTGTACGGGCACAGCCAGAGCATGTGGTCGAAGGAGCAGCACGCGTGACCGCATTTGGAACACGATTGCGGGAAGTTCGGGTCTATTCAACTAAGCGCTCTCGGGGTGAGGTAGGATCTAGTCTGTAAAAGCCTGAAAGTAACAGCCTGAGCCCTGTTCAGTTTCGGGCTGGGGGGAGGGAATTTTCTCCTGCTGTGTCTGTAATGTGATGTAATTTCATGAAAGGTCGTAAGATTATCTTTGAAGGGGCAATCCTGCGGGAGAGCCGGACCGTTAGCTCGGGCGCGGTTCATGAATTCACGCGCCATGCAGTTGGCCCGCTCGTTGGGGTTGCAACCCACTTGGTTAGTTACATCGTTCATGTGCGCCGGGAACCACGCTAATGTATGACCTCCAATGTCTTCTCGCGTAGTAATACGAAAGGATCTGTTGACGATGTCGGCTGCGTGTTTACAAACTAGAGCGAACGAGAAAGCCCTGACCGCCGTGCGCGAGTCGGAGAAAATGGTCGCCGGGCCTTTTGCGGCTTGAAGAGCCAAGGCTATCGCGGTTTCCTCCGCCTCGTTCGCGTGTTTAGCGTAAATTGATGCGGCGCTGATGAGTGTGCCGCGCGCGTCAACGACCGTGATTGCAAACCTGTCTTCGCTGCCATATTTGGCGGCGTCGACGAAGAATGCATCTGCCCCGTAAGGATCGATTCGTCGAAGGATGGTTCTAGCCCGCGCTCTTCTGCGACCTTCGTTATATATTGGGTGGATGTCCCTCGGCACGGGCTCAACCTTTATACCTTCACGGGCTAATTTAGACAGGGGGGTGTCTGTCGAGCGGTGCCTGTATAGGGAGTTGACCAGCTTCATCGAGAATTTTGATTCCCGGCTTAGTTGACGAAAGCCTGGAGATCTGTGCAATAAACTGCGCTTCAATTAATTCGTCTGTGGTATTGTGAATTCCGAGTTGAAGTAGTTTTACTGTGCTAGCGGATTGTGGAATACCGAGTATTCTTTTGATGCCGGACCTGATGAGCGTGTCGAGTTTGTTCTTTTCAATTTTGCTCCATTTGAGGTACGGTGCCGTGTAAGTAATGTGACTGATGAAGAAAGCTTGGAAGACCCTGAGTAGGTTGTCCTCCTTGAGTCCCCCCCTTTTGCTTGTGATTCTACTTATGAGCCTTAATATGTTTTTCGTCTGCGCACCCAGCTTGTTTAGAGCTTCTGCATTACAGCCTTTGGCGTTGATTAGAAGTCCTAAAATTTTGATGGAGTTCACCTTCGGAATGCGGTGCCCTTCTCGTGTTGTAATCATTGCCTTCACTTCAGTAACGTCATCCCGTTGTCGTCATACCACCTTAGTCTTTCCATCGCCGTCAATCTTTATTCGTCGTTGTACTGTAATCATACCGTCATCATTCAATCGTGATTATGCTGCCCTTGTCATGCCGTCATCGTCAGGCAGTCACTGTCATGCGTCCATTGTCAAACCACCGTCGTAATGCCGTCTTAGTCGTGCCATCGTCGTCACTCTGGCTACATCATGCGACTCTCGTCACGCCATCGTCGTCATACAGGTTTCGTGACAGTCATAGTCACGCCGTTGATATCACACACTAGTCATCATTCCATTGTCATGCCATCGTCGTCACAGTCATCGTTATGCATTTGTCGTCATACCGTCGTCGTCATACCATCGTCACCATGCCGTCTTCGTCATACCACCTTCGTCGGTCCATCGACGTCATTCTTTATTTGTCCTTCCATCGCAATCATGCTGTCGTCATTCACTCGCGATTATGCCACTGTTGTCGTGCAATCGTCGCCGTTGGGTCGTTGTCACACAAACGCTCTCAGGCATTCACTTTCATAGTGTCGTTGTCATGCCATCTTCGTGATCTCACAGTCCTCACGTCTCCGTCGTCACGCTGTTTGCGTTCCACCATCGTCATGATTTAAGGAATCGCTCTCTCTGTCGTCGTCTTTACACCACCTCTGTAATCATTTTGATACCATTCCTTCATTCCATCGCCACTGCGTCGACGTCACACATTCGTCGTCATGCCTCTATGCTCATGAGCTACCTTGGCAGGCGAGTGGCATAGCAAAGTGGGACGATATCGCGGTATGTGGCATATCTCTGTTGCAAGGAAAGTATCAGAATTACCACTACACGTGCTCAATAAACGTTACTCCAGGAATATGGTTTGTCACATTATGTCTATACGCATTACTGTCGACAGTCATCGTGAGATAACTGTCGACTGGCATATTTGTGTGTGTGTGTGTGTGTGTACGTGTGTGTACGTGTGTGTGTGTGTGTGTGTGTGTGTGTGTGTGTGTGTGTGTGTGTGTGTGTGTGTGTGTGTGTGTGTGTGTGTGTGTGTGTGTGTGTGTGTGTGTGTGTGTGTGTGTGTGTGTGTGTGTGTGTGTGTGTGTGTTTGCCATTTAATCCTACGTTTTCATAATTCTCTCCAATCTATATATCCTAACCTGCCAATTGTACAACTAATTTTTTATTCCTAAATCTTCCATCTTTTTTTACCTACTCTGTCCTTAGCCGATGCCCCCAAATTAAAGGGTATCGACATCTACAAATGAACCCGTAACAACTAGGCAACAAAGTCTCCTATTTTACTATAGAATGAAATCAGGCACGAACATATACGGGGGCTGCAGGCATATGTCAGTTCAGTCGGTATGAAAATTACTTTTTTTTTTTAATGCGACAGTAAATGCCTCCGGGTATACAGGGGTATGGGATGGGGGTGAAAATTACTTGTAGTACATTGATTTGCCTAAGTTTCGTCCTTCCGGTTTCAAACAGCTTTGTGACATAGAAAATTTGTCATTTTAACAAAATATTACGTTGTAAATGCAAAAAAAAAAAAAAGAAATTATCCATGTATGTGAATGCGCGTAGAGACTGATTACCTTCACGTGTTTAGCAAAAAATCCTAAATGTTTATATCACCCTAAAACGTAACTAGTACATTCTAAATAAATACGTACGTCCTTATTAATAAATACGTTCTTGCGTGACTTCACGCAAGAACGTGTGAAGTCACACACGAACGTGTGAAGTCACAAGCACGAAGGTTACGCAAATCCATGTACGAGTGGTATCATTCACCAGCTACCACCATTACGATGGTAGTTGAACGATCGCGCCAGCGTTCGATCTAGCAATTTTCTGTGGGAAGCTCTACGCCGAGCAAAACGCACTGCCGCGGTTCTCGGGCACGGATATATCGACAGCGCTGCTCGAACCACCGAGGGACGGGTTGTCGTACGGGACGCCCGTGCTGGGCGGAGTGTCAGGTGTCGGGAGCGATCATCGAACGACGCAGGCGGAGGTGTGGTGGTGGCAAAGTGCGCGCGCGCGGACGCAGCGGACCAATCGGCCGGGAGGACATCCTCATCAGGCAGCAGACAATGGCGGCGGCGGAGGAGGGGGAAGAGGAGGAGGAGGAGAGTGGTGTCCATATGGGCACTGCCCTCACACACTGCTGCAGACACTGACAGAGACGCCAGCGAGGCTGCGTTTCAGCCCCATTCGCCACACGAGAACATTTACGATTTACGCCACATCAGGCGTCACTGCAGCGACCGTATGTAAAATAAAGTTGATTCTCTGCCGCTCTCACTCGCTCTCTTGTCATTTGGGCGACTCGTCTTGCTGACCATTCTTCGGGTGTCGGCAGCGTTCTGAAGAGATCAAACGGGATCAAACGCCGGCAGCAGCAGCCGCATTTCAATTGGGCGCGAAATGCAACAACGCCCGAGTGCATGTCAGGCGCTGTTTGAGTGCACGTTAGAGATCCCCAGGCGGTCAAAATTATCCCAAAATCCCGCACTACGGCATCCCCCATAATTAGATTGTGGTTATGGCACGTAAAACCCTAGAGTTTAATTTTCCTTCAACGTTCGCGGCGTCAGCTGGCTTTCAACTTTCCTTGCAGCTATTGTCATCCACCTATATATATATATATATATATATATATATATATATATATATATATATATATATATATATATGTGTGTGTGTGTGTGTGTGTGTGTGTGTGTGTGTGTGTGTGTGTGTGTGTGTGTGTGTGTGTGTTTGTGTGTGTGTGTGTGTAAGAAGTCAAGAAACAATGACACCAAGGACAATACAGGGAAAATAACTTGTACTTACTAAGTCAATTAATGGAAATGAAAGTGGATGAAATAAACACGGCTGAGCACACGATAAAAAATCTGGCCAAGCCTTCTTCTACCGGAAAATAGGGGTAAGTGAAGCTACTCCAGCGAGCACCTGACATTCGTCACGGTTAAGTAACCCACAGACCGGATTGCTTCGGTCTCCCGCTCCATCAGCTAGGGATCTTCTCGTTGCTGTCGGATTGTCTGGGCTCGCTAACGGCTGGATCAGCGCGACGACGGCAAGTCCTTTCACGGACGAGTTTTCGCCGCCGCTCGTCGAACGCTGCCCGTTCCTTGGGGGAAAGCACAACGCTCGGCCGTCCTATCCGTTTTCAGAGACTGAGCTTAATGGTAACGAAGCCGACGCAGCGCGCGCGATACCCTTTCCTGCCCTTTCCCTCACCGGCGGAAGCGAAACGGCCCTGATTGGTTGCCCGCGTGGAGTGAGCGCGCGCCCATGCAGCTGGAATCCTTGCTAATGACACATGCTCCGGCGCCGGCGGAGCTGTCAACTCATCAAACCGCTCTTTCCCGCAGCTGCACTGCTATTGGAGCAACTGGGTTTTTGCGTGACCACAACAACGCCACTTGCGCGTTAATACAAGCTTCGCTTGAAAAATAATTCAATTCCGGGTTTTTACGTGCAAAAAACCACTATCTCATTATGAGGCACGCCTGGGGGATCTTTAACGTGAACCAATGCACGAGGCACAGCCTTTTTTTTTCTTCTTTTTTGCATTTCGCTACCATCGAAATGCAGCCGCCCCGCAGCCGGGATCATGATCGCGCGACCTCCCGTTGAGCAGCGCAAGGCCACAGCCGCAAAGTCACCACAGCGGGTGTCACGCGATAGATGCAGCTGCTATTCGGTCTGCAGGTTTATCTACGAGGCGCTATAACACACAGACCACCTCACACACCCTGCGTTTCTGCGTATCAAGCGGTACGTATGTGTATTTTTATGACACTGCGCAAATATATCGGCGCAAAGCCACACGTTCTACAATGGCTGCTTAATGTCGTCTGCAGGGCAATCTCTTTAGAAGGTTGAGTGCGTGCGCACAGCCTGTATACAGCGATGTATTGTCACCCGTCTGCTGAGCAAAGCGCCCGCCGCACGAAACGAGGAAAACGCTCCCCAGTTTCACCAGCGCCGGGAGCCACTCGAAGCGTCAGCGAATGCCTGTGCATGGATTGCGCACTCTGCGCATGTACAGCGTATCGGATGTCACGAGATTCTGCACGTCACCGCGACGAAACTCGTGACGGCTACAGGGAGCCGAGGCTGCAGATATAGAGTTGTAGTTGTAGACAGGGAAAATACCTTTATCGCTTGGATCCGTTAGCATCTCACACAGAAGTCGCAATGTTATCACTTTTGCGTGTAAAGAATTAGGAATTTGTAGCGATATACTGTCATCTCTGCGAGTTTACCAGTTATTAGCAAAGCGTGTGTGAGTGTCTATAAAAAAAAATAAAATACGCAGAATCATCCTCCATGGTGCCAGGTTTCGCTAAGCGTTGTAATGTGGAATGCAATACTGCGAGAACTATGAAGGTCGTGTATTTTATCAGCCTTCTTGAACAGAGCACGAGCATAGCATGAGAAATGGTGGTTTCCTTCTTTAAAAAAATATATTTAAAGCTGAGATATAAGAAAGAAGCGCATGCCTCTGGCTGCTCCAAGTCGTTCGAGCTCGCAGTATGATACTGTTTTCGTACTTACGTGCAGTGGCGCACCCAAAGATATATAGGGTGTCCCAAAATTCACGCAAAATGTAATTGTGATAGAAAATTCGTAAAATTTACATTGATTCATAAAGCACATGGCATAACATATCGGGTAAACGGCCTCCACGGCTTTGCTAGCACATACGCACTCTTCCGATAAATTTTCTGTGACCGTTTTGCAAAAGTTTGGCTGAATTTCATTGCTACCGCGCTCAATTTCCTTCTTCAAGGTGTGGGTGGTCGTGGGCTTGTTGACATAAACCGTAGACTTCAAAAAACCCCAAAGAAAGAAGTCCAATGGCGTAAAATCGCATCATCTGGGCAGCCCGTTCTGATCACCAAAACGGTAAATCTGCCAAAACGCATTGTTCTTTCGTGTAGCGCTCCATTCTTAATAACCCTGAAGTGTCAGCAGTCACGCTAACCTTCATTCTTTCTTTTTTCATTGACAATACTTTAACGCACAAATGGCGCAAAAATCAAATCTTGCGTGAATTTTTGGACGCCCTATATATATATATATATATATATATATATATATATATATATATACAACAATTTCATTTTAGGCTTTCGGAATATAGCCTGTGTTCGAGGAGACGTTTCCTTTCCGGGCCCAATGACTCTGTGTCGTAAATGTGCCTGAACTCATAGAATCCAAATACGGCGATTCGGGCGAATAAGGCCAAGCAACGGCATACACTCAAACAATACTGATTTTTAAACGACGAAAAGTACTAAGTACTAGGCGGAGGGGCATCAGTTCCGTAAATAATAGTATGGTAAAGGAGTACGATTACTTCTCGACGCAGTGGAGCGACGAGGTCGTTCGCAGAAAGGGCGGGTAATAATATGGCGGGAGTCAAATACAGCAAGAATATAGGAATGTAAAGCGCGCCTTCTCCGGTCGGCTTCAAGCGCGGGTACCAGCGTACCATTTCTTCCAGGGTACCGGAGCGGTACCCCGGAAAATATAGGCTCCCTATAATTTTCGTCGTTATATCCATCAAATTCTCATAAGCATCAACTGCGGTATTTATTTGATTTCTATACAGGAGTTTCGCGAGTGCTGCTAGCAGTCCACGATCCGTGACTCGTTAGATTTCGTTGGGCTTTCCGTGTGATCACAACGTAGTCTTACGTCAACATTTTGCTGTGCATATAAGCGCTTGTTTTCTTCTACAAGTGTTTTCCCATCAGCTACCACTTCGCCGAACTTGCATCAGTGTACTTGAGATTAGTTTTTATTGTCTGAACTCGCTACAAATTATCGTTCCAGGGAATCATTGTAATTCTCGAGCTCGGCCCCGATTTCCATCGCTCTTCAAGGTCACTTCCTAGTTCTTACTTTTGCCTCTGAGAGAGCGATATGGCAGCAGTGGCGTAGCGCGACTACAATTAACTGCGATAAAAAAAAAAAAGACTAAGAAAGGAAGAAAAAACAGCACCAACCTGCAGCAAAACGATTGAGCAGGCAGTCCAGTCAACGCTGCGCACGCCACCACTGCCACTTAGGCTTTGGATATTTGAAGTCTCGATGACGCCAGGACGTCTCAGCAGACCAGCAGCCAGCGAGAGACCGCGCGTGACGCCTTTGGGTGAGCGCTACCCTCGGATTTAAAACGAAAACCGCCGGGACAGCTGCGTCACGCTTTGAGAATTTCGCTGAGTTGCCGCGTGATTCTTGACAAGTTGCCACGTGTCATTCCCGACCAGACATCAGCGAGAGCAATGTGTGTGACTCATTACGATTAATGTTGGGAGACAAGATAATAGATAGATAGATAGATAGATAGATAGATAGATAGATAGATAGATAGATAGATAGATAGATAGATAGATAGATAGATAGATAGATAGATAGATAGATAGATAGATAGATAGATAGAGATAGATAGATAGATAGATAGATAGATAGATAGATAGATAGATAGATAGATAGATAGATAGATAGATAGATAGATAGATAGATAGATAGATAGGCAGCAGTAGTAATTGGATGACACGAGCACGGCTTCCAGGCGTCACGTACTCGTGACGCCTGCAGCAGAAAGGATGTTCCACATCCGCCACCAAGGTTTGTGAGTTGTGGCGCTGGCTAACACTCCCAATGTTAGTTCTAGTAGTAACACATAAAAATACCCAAGAAAGTGGATGGGGAAACCGCGCCGCGGTAGCTCAATTGGTTAGAGCATATCGCACGCGTAATGCGAAGACGTGGGATCGTTCCCGACCTGCGGCAAGTTGTTTTTTCGTCCACTTTCATTGCCATTAATTTATCATTTCTTTAATTCACTTAGCAAGTACAAGTAATTTGCCCTGTGTTTTCCTTGCTGCCTTTGTTTGTTGACTTCTCATGATACGAGAACAGCTCGTTGTCTGTAGCAGAGAGAAGTATACGACACATCTAAATGCTTTCAGGATTTCATGCCACGTGTGTCGTTATCGGTAGCACATTCGTTCTGGGGGATTCGCCACCAATTGGCGCTGGCGCAAATCCAGTTGCAAAAACCCACTATCGAAGTTGTCAGTCCTGCGACGCTATTATTTATCAGCCCAGCGTCACCGACACTGGCCGCTATAGAGGTGCGAAGAAAATGAGATGACATTCCAAACGCCAACGACCCATACACTTCGCTTGTCTTTGTGTTACACACCGAGCTTGGCCGAGCTCTAGCACTGTTCGCGCTTCTAATCGCGAGCATTGCCCAAGACATGTGCAGTATTGCGCACTTCGACATTCTAGGCCTCGGACACTCTTGCTTCGCGATAAAAGATCGGACGTGTCGCTGCGAACGTGCGTCGCGTCTCTCCTGATCTGATTCCGATCGCTATAGGCTTTGTGTTCTGTGCCCGTGTGCCCGAACTAACGTTAGCTAGTATTTTAAACAAAAATAAAAGAAAGGAAACTGTTCGGTCGTCAGCGTTCCGACAACTGAACACCTAGGGCTTAATCTCGTATCTTGCACCCTGCTTTCTTTTTTAATCATGTTTCTCGTAGAACAGCTTGACTAACGTTAGCTAGGACACCCCATATGTAGCGCAACTGCCAAATGTGGCCTGTAGAAAGCTCCAGCGCAAGACGCCCATGCTAACTTCAACGGCGCGTTTGTAGACGCCGTTTTGCACCTCAGTAGTATACCGCCTGCCGGAAAACAGCATATCAGCCAAAAACCAATGGGCTGACAGAACATCTGAATAAGACTGGTGGATATGTATACGTCAACGATGACAACGAGAACTGGGAACGAAATTGCGCTCTATGTTGCATTTCGAATACAACTAGGCACAATGATGGATGCGATGTCGCCGCACTAGCGCGGCGGCGACGAGAAGGGGCTGAGGACTGTATACAACTAGCCAAGATTAAAGCCAGGCAGCTTTTGCACGTGCGAATCGGAGAACAATTCAGCACTACGATGCCACACACTATTTTTTGGCAAAGACCTATGAATTACAACGTGGCAACAAGGTGTGGGTCTGGATATACCCATCGGTCGGCGGGGGCTCTCTGGGAAGCTCCTCCGCAGATTCGTTGGACCGTAAAGTGCGGCACCGCATCGGTGACGTTAAGTGCTAAGTTGTTTCAGACAGCACTCACTGCTCTAAACACCAGTGGCACCTGCCCGAGGTTCTGGACGTGCTTTGTACGAAGCCGTACGTATTTCCGACTTGCTGTGATGCTGCAGTCCATTCGGCTTTCGCGCACTGCCTCTGATGCTTCGGGCATCGGGACGATGCCCTGTAAAAGGAGGCGGATAATGCTGCCGTGGAGTTTCGTACAGTTATATTGTAGGAAACGCTATGAATGCCCCGGTCCATATCACGCCAAGCCACGAAGGCCGTGATGACGAAGCAGTGATGAGGCGGGACGAGAAGATGGCGGTGTCGTGTTTCGTCCTTGCTAAACACCTATTTGTGCCGCGCGCCGAGCTTCCCTTGTTTAGTGACAATATGAAACGCGAAAGTGGTCTCAACAGACAATCAGATTCCAACGCGACGTATGCGCGCGTGCGTGCGCGCGTGTGTGTGTGGCATATAACCTTTTATTTAGCCGCCTCTCCGGCAGCTAGTGGGCTAGTTTCGGCGTCTCTGCTCTCTCGCCGCTCAAGCTATCGCCTGCGCACGCCCGGCTTATCAAAACGCGCGCCCTCCAATCTCGAGCAGGAAATAACGCGCCTGGAGTGTACAAACCATGCACAAACTTTCGATTCGTTCTTGCCAGCGCGTGGTACATGCCTGCAGGCAAGTTGGGCAACCGTCAACGTCCGTATATATGAAGCCACGCGAGCGGCTACAAAATCTGACTGGCGTCGATAGGTCCGCAATCGGAGACACGCGGCGGATCGATGCACCGAACGTGCTTCTGTTCTCTCTCTCGCCGCAGTCAAGGCCAAATTCTGGACTCGCGCGCATTAAAAAATGGCGGCATTCAAATAAGTGTCGGGGCTGCCCATGCAATGCGACTCGTGTTCTACGGTGCGTGACAGCGAGCGTATTCGGACAACAGCTGAAGGACCAAAGGGGATGCATCCTCGGACGATCACTTTCGGGGTTACTTTCAGTTTAGTGATAATTATCGGGGCTATAGCGCTGGATTCTACGAGCAACCGCATTCATAACGCAGTGACAATCACGCTGTCTGTTAGCGTATAGAGTCTCAGGAACGCTGTCGCTAGTAGACGACGACGCGCCCGGTGTTATAGTCGCGCGAAATCTCGCGAAAGCGATCGTACGAGGCTAGCGACCCGTGTCGTCTCGTAATGTTTACTCGCTCTCCCCTACACTCTTTCCTGACATCTTTCATTCATATCTAATATCCCTCCCACGCTGCCGTCACTACGTATTCACATAATGCTCTCTTCCATATATTGAGCCGCAGGGATGTTTCCGATGCCCGCAAAGCAGCGAGGCAGTATTCAAGCGCAATAGATTGTGCGTGAATCATCAATAAACGAATTAATCGATAAGCAGGGTTGCCGGATAGGTAGACGATTTCTTTACTTAATGAATTAGATAACTTCGTGGAGAGAGAGAGAGAGAGAGAGAGAAACTTTATTTGGTTCCTTCAAGGATTTAGCGTCTCGAGGTCTCGGTCGTCTTGGGCGCCGGCGACTTGGAGCCTCTTCCGGCTTGCAAGGGTGGGCCCCTATTCCAGGGCTCCACTGAGCCTAGCTACCTCACTAGCGTGCTGCACTGGAAGAAATTTCCACGGCCGCTACCGTGTAATGTGCTACTGCTTTTTTTTCTTTTTTTTAGACACGCGATGTGTCGAGTGGCCGACCCCAGTGATAACAGCGGAGCCGTGGCGTCTGAGCCAATGACAAAGAGTGAACAAAAAAAAAACGAAGTGGTTGGTAATGCGGCGCTAGACTGGCCGGTTGAAACGTAACCATACGCTGCTCAATTAATTATTAACGAAAACTTTCAGAATAATGCAACTGATAGCTACAGTAGCCGATTGACTACTGAAAAAGAAAGTAACTGAATTACATTGCTACCATCGCTACATTGCTAATGCTGCAGTCGATCAACCACATAATTACAAAAAAAAATGCGATTGGTTACAAGGAATCATTTGCATAGCCAGTTACGTACGCAGTCTGACTAAGGGAGCTTTCCTTTCAGCGCCATTCATTCCGTCTAGCGGTGACTATATCGAGAAACCAGCGACTCAAAGCATATGCAACATCGGCGGAAGTTCCTCTACAGCCGCGGCTAGCAGATGAACCGTTATCACAGTCCGGCAGACCACGCGATGATGGCTGCGCGCCATGTGACACTGCGGATTGAGCAATCATCCTAAAGAGTGCCAAGTTTGACAAGAGCCATCTCCATGGAACGCAAGCTTTTCACTGAGAGTCTAGCTTTTTTTTTTTTTTTTTCTGGACAATCTCCGTTTTCGAAATGACGATGCGAGCATTCGCACTCGGCTTCGTAAAGCTCCGCGTGAATTCGGCTTTCCTATCCCCAAGCGCGGAAACCCAAACGAACGCTCGTGTAGAACTGCAAGTGCCGCCTTTAGTTCCACCAGATGTTTTCCGCGCAGATTTTGTATGATTACCATGTACAGTGCAGCATAGATCCAGGAGAAGGTATCGGCAACGTATAATTCGCACCGGCGAACGTCCATGATTAATGTACTGTCATAAACTGATTGGTGGGTTCACTGTGCACGCGCTCGCTGATCAGATATGCACGAGATACTAAAAGAAAGTATCCAAGATAAGATGCTAAATACTATGGGGGGAAATGCCTTAATTTGGCAAGCTTAATTGGTTAAGCACCGCCCGCGGCAAGTTATCGTTTTCTCCAGTTTTTTCCAACCTTATTATTCCTACATTTAAATTTAGCGTGACAATTAATTTACCATAAAGTTAGAGCATAGTTAATTATTAATTTACTACGCTCTCACAGGCTTCTTTTTTTTTCTTCGTATGGTTAGAACTAAATACTGTTTTGCAAAAGTACTTGTAAAACGCCAAAATGATCACAAAGGTATTTAAAATACAGTACGTCATATATGTAAAGTCTGTTACAACATTCGCTCAAAGGTAAGACGCTAAGCATACGACTTGCTGCCTATATATATATATATATATATATATATATATATATATATATATATATATATATATATATATATACGCGCTGATCAGGTATCGCCTGCTGCAGATCACATGATTCTAGCGCTTGAGCCGCATTATTCTGAGAGGCGGACATTACTTGCACGAGAACTCGAAACACGTGCATATTCAACTAATTAACAATAATTCGTTAACTCATTAATCACCTTACGGCACACACTGCAATTCACGAATTGCAGCCGGTGAGCTTGCAAGGCGTATACACCTGGTGTAAATTTTCATAACGACACCGGTTTGGAGATATGCGCCAAGGTCGGTCCAAATGGGTCCCGAAGCTTCTGGCGAAAAGCGGTTGAGAACAAATTGTCGCCGACACCAGCATGGGTGGTGATGGGAGCAGCGATCGAAGCACGACTGTGTTTCGAGGGAACAAACATCGGGAACGAAAAAAGCGCTTTTCAACAGCGGAACTGGAATTATGCTAATGCTTTTTAACAGCGGAGCTGTCGGCTAGTTCCCAGCGTATCGTGATGCGCGTACGCAAAAAGCGATGGCGGCGTCTATAGAGCTAGAATAGCTTAAGCATAAGGCATAATGTGGCATAAGCAGGCATAAGCAAAGGCATAAGCATAATGTGTCCCAGCTGCGTCTGAGGCCAAATGTGTGAAAACCGGTGATGGATGACGGATGATGGTTTGGTGCGGCGCGATCTATGCAAACGACAGCGCGGCCGTTACCGACGACGGGCGAGAGCCTTGCCGTTGGATGTGTCGACGTGTGCGCCGTACGGACTATACGGTCGGAATCGTTGTCGCCACCGTATACGTTCATCCCGGAGCGTCAAAGCAGGACCTCGAAGACTTTATGACCGACACATTTGGGTGCATCCTCTCGTTGTACCGCAGTTCCATCGTCATTGTGGGTGACTAACGTCGATGTGTCTCGTCCCAACGGAAAGTGGTTCTTGGCGTTTCTCTTGGAAAGGTTCGGCCTTCAATGTTACACCGAGACCAGTATGTCTCCACGACGCGCCATCGGTCGTGCATAGTAGACCTAACGTTCGCTAAGAAAATCTCCGGTGTCGTCACAGAGCCCGTACCCGTCTATCATAGCGACCCCAAAGCCATAATTACTGTGGTCGCGAGATAAACGTAAATACAAATAAACACAACAACCTGGATATTTGCTTTATATTGTTTTGTTGTTTCATTATGCAAAATAGAAGTGAGGCGTGCAGACAGGACACAAGAGTAGAGAAGTGGACAACACGAACGCCGACTATCCTACTCCACTTCTCTACTCTTGTGTCCTGTCTGCACGCCTCACTTCTATTTTGCATAACGAATCCTTACCAACTAGCTCAGCTTTCTGCCGTTCTAAGCTTCATTTGTTGTTTCATTTTAATTTCTTCATAGTTATATACAGCTCCGCTGGTCATCCACTTTCACAAAGTGGAATGGCTCCGATTTTTAAAAAAGAAATTAAAATGAGACATAGATTCATTCAACGAAAATAAAATTCCTGATCAATTTTCTATATGCGTGACGAGTAAAGAAAAGACAAGCCTATTTTATTTTATAATTATCAATAAGTACCTTTTTTCAGCGCCCGTAATTGCTTTGACGCCGCTATCACTTGCAATGCAATACAGTACTTGAAGTGTGCAGAAAGGCGCGCTCGCAAAGTTCACCTATAACAATACGCCCTCTCACACGTTGTGCTGTTTTACTTGCCGAAGTTTATTTCGTGACTCGGGTAGCTTCATCGTTTCTTAACGTGTTCCGTCTAAAGTAGTGAGTTACGACAACTTGTTTATTTTAGATGTTTTCGTGTGATAGCGATGGCCAACGGGCTTGGCTTTCGACGATAGGACCAGAACACTACACCCAAGGGTTTCGTCGGCCTCCAAAGAAACTATGTTCTGAGCAGGGGTGCGATTTCGACACCTGTACGGCTGACCTTTTCCAGCATCGCTTTCCGCGCTGAAAGCATGAAACACCCATCAAATCAAATGGCGGGACATATGAATATACAGCTCTAATGGCAGGCCATCAAAACAAATTTCGCGCCTTTGAGAACAAAATGACGTCGCTTCTGTTTTTAACGGATATGGCGTCACATTATGTTTTCCCGCCAGAAGTGTTCCCTCTTCACACTGATGGCGCCAAGCCCCATGAACCACGTTCTGATCTCCCACAACCATGATTTCGGTTGTGAGAGTTCACCGTTTTTTGTTGTTTTTTTTAACCTGGGTAGGACATTAGGCAGCATAATAGCAAGAGCTTGGTGGCGCAACCCAACGCCCTGTTCCAAAGGGGACACTCATAACATCCATCCATCCATCCATCCACTCACCCACCCATGAACCGCTATGTTTTGAACGCATGGGTATAGTATGGGTACGTATGGGCTCCTATGGAAGCTTTTTTGCAATGGGACGCACTTGAGAGCGCGGCTCTGAGCCCCGCACTCACTTTTTTTCCCCCTTGCCACGTTCGTCCTGTCTTTCTCTCCTTCATTTTTTTTCCCTTTCCCCCCGTCCCCGTGCAGTGCTGTTGAGGTGTCCTCCTGTGAGAGACAGTTAGGGCGCTGCACTCATCTCTTCCGTTTCCTTTTCTAAAAATCACTTCACACACACACACGCTTCGCTACCAGGTATATTTACCTTGATGCGCCATCAAATTCGCCATAAAAATGCACTGTTGTTCCACTTACTTTTTTAAGAAAATGCTCTTTTGTGCAATGAAGCACAAAAGTAACTGGAACGTCCATGTATTTCGTCCCACTCTTTGGGAAATATCTCGAAACTGGTTTCACCCTAGGGATTCACTTAAAATGGTTACGTCTTGCAAACTCGCAGGATACAATTCGTAAATTGCAATTTGTGCCGTATAGTAATTAATAAATATTTTTGTGAATTAACTTATACCTGTTTCGATTTTCTATGCTAGCAATGTACGCCTCTTCGAATAATCCAGCTCAATTAAGGACAATAATTATTTGCTATCGGCTACAGACGTATTTAAATATTCCGGAAAATTTAAAAATGATCACCCTGTATATGGCGTCAGCTTCGAGAAATATGCGCACAGTACACAAAATATGCTGCGAATTATGTCGTTGTATCGGTTTCCATTTTGCCGTTCTAGAGAATAATATAGCAATGCATCTTAGTAAATAAAGGGATGGGGGGACAGAGGGTGCGGAACGAAAGAATTAAAGGAACAACGTCTGTGTCAAATTCGTTCCGAGAACTTCGACTTACTGCTGAAGAGTGTTACCGGACGGATTCCAATAGTTGCATTGTGTGTTTCACGCACAAATAATGTCAGCTGTTGGTGGCTAGTTGGTTAGGTCGACAATGGAAAATTTCCACTCGCCAGACAGCGACAAGGTACAAAGAATGTAAGCGGGAGTTGAACTTCGAGCACTACGCATTCGATACGTTGGACATGAGGTTTCTGTTTTCGGTTGGTTTGTGCAAACTCTATCTTTCTTTGATTACACCCGCCACCTTGCAGCTTCTATAGAGTGGTGTTTAGACGTGCTGAGCCATGACCTAACGATATCACGGACGGTGAGCGTAAACTGCAAAGGTTAATCTGCCGCAAGGCGGAAGAGGGATGACCCTGCTACCTGCTGCTATTTCTCAGATACGTAATAGAAGCGCTCTGGTTACGGGGACCCTAGTTTCGCCATATACGTATCACGCCTTACAGAGCAGGCGCAGAAGCTACATCTGCGACAGCATTGAATGAAGCACTATACGATCAGCCTGTTAGAATGTTGAGGGCATCGAACAATACGAAAACTAGCTCCCATAGCTCCCACCCCCCACGAAAAAGAAGAAACGTCGCGGTTCTTTTTCTTTCTTTTTTTTTAACCGACATAATTATGCATTTCGCGAAAACCTAAAAGAAGAAATCGTGCGAGCCTCGTGAAGGCGTTTCAGTTAAACGCAGTCTTCTTTCAATCTCACAGTAACATGTGAACAAGAAACAAATCAATAGTAGGTGAAGCTAGGTACACTTTACTGCTGACGTTCGGCAATTTCTATTTGCACGGTATGTGTAAACGCCAAAGCGGACACGAGTGCAGTGGTATCAAGATTGTCTACGAGATGAGAACATCGGCTGATCGGTGATCAAACAGACATCGATCACTTTCAGACGCGACAAGTAAATCGCGGAAAAGCAGCTCAACGGCCAGTAACGAGAAAGAAAAAGAAAAAAACTGTACACTAAGCGCACGGAACTGATAGTGGCAAATGTGATGAACCAATGCAGTCACGTAGAAAGGAAGAGGGAGAAAAAAGGAGAGAAAAAAGGAGAGAAAAAAAATGGTCAACGAATGGCTGAAACCAACGCAGAAACTATACCAACACGTGCGCAGCGGCATGGGAATGGATGCGGCACAAATGCTAGAACTTCGTAACGTCGGTCCACGCGTGATTTAACAATGGAGTATTCAAATTTCGCGGAAGTGAGAAGTCGATCGTGCGATGATAGACTCGCGCGCCGCTTCCTTCATTTCTGCTCCGCGCGTACTCGATCCAGCGTGCCGCGAAGCACGTGAACGGAGATACCTGTCGCATACTCACTACTGACGTTGTCCGCTCTGCTCTACCACCAGAGTCCCCGCCTTCGTCGGACGCAGACGGCTATCCAAGATCACCACCGTCAGTTGCCACGGGCCGCTGCGTGTGCTCATACCACGCAGCTGTGAATGTACACGCGGAAACCACGCAAACCACCGTGAGAGATGTTTTCGCGATCAACGCTCCATCTTGCTTGAGCGCCGCGAAGGAACAGAGGGATGCTAGAGTGTTGCCAGACGGCAAAGCCGAATCCCGCACACAATGACGGCGCGTGCTCGCACAGCCAATGGCACAACGTGGCCCGTCGTGGTACACCAGTGCGTGGTTCATACACAGGGCGACCTTGCATAATACAACGAGCTCTTGATTGCTTATTTACTAGAACGCGGCTGAAATACCATTGTCGTGTACGATGAATAAAAATAAAATTGAAATCATCGGGAAAATATCGTCTGGATTGCACAAGTACGACAGAGAAGGTGTAAAAACGGCGGGACAAGCGCTATTTAGCGAACAGCTATTGTATTTGCTGTTCTCTTTTTTTTTTTTTTCTGTCACAGCACTAAGCTACAGAACACCTATACAGAGACTAAGCTTCTTTGTCTATGAACAACTGACTTATGAAAGAAACATACCAGAGTGCGTGATTCGAAAAATTGCGTGGCTTGAGAAATTAAACTATTGGTCGCTTCTTCACGCAAATGACAGCCAGTCACTTGCGCAACGCACGCATAGGCGGACACGTTTCTCGCTCCGAATTGAGTCCAGTTTGCCGCACTAATTATTATAGTTATAACGGCTAGCGAAAAGTTAATTTATACAAAAACGTAATTGTAAGTGTTCTGTTTAGTGTGGTTCGTTAATATTTCATAATTTAGCACAGTATCTTGCTGGGCGGGAATACTGCAACAATCTTCCCCCCTTTCTTTAATGCCTCAGCGTTCTTTGTTGAGCACCCCAGCAAAATGTGTCTTTAGCCTTGAAATTTTCATGGATAGCTTTTGCTATTGTCGAACTTTGCAATGCGCGTCTTCAGAAAAAAGCCATATACCATAGTGCAACAAACTGGAATGGAGATATACAAAGACAATCAAAACAAGTTTCCTTGATAAGGAAATGTTTGTTTAGTGCAAGTAGATGGGGAAGGAGTGTACAGACAAAGCGCTACTGGCCACGCTACTCTCTCCCATACGGCGGCGTAACACACGCTAGTGAACTTCAGTGAGGAAGTCGATTGCATGCTTGACATTGTTGTGGAAAAGCAATGTAAAGTAGTTGGTTTTTTTAGGAAGTACTTCTACATAGTGGTCAAGATGTGGAATCGTACTGTCGAAAGGTACACTGCCAGTGAACTGCAGTATAATAGCGATTAATTCTGGTACTGGGTGCAAATTATAAACCCCAACATAAAAACTGATTTGACCTAGACATCCGAGTCTTTACTTAACATTTTTTGCCCTAGTTGCGGCAGATAACAATGATACCCTCACCTTACAGCATACTTTTTGCAGTATGGGGCTTATGATGTGAAAGGAACTGTTGAGCCAATGGTGTTCCGACGCACGCATGCCCACGACTGGCCTCTCCTTTCATGTTGTGTACTGCATCTCCTAGCATTTCCAGTACCAAAGGTGAATGTCGAAGCCGCATTTGCTATATTCGGCGTTGTGAACAAGAACAAGTGTGCCACAGTTCCTGGTGCAAACATGGGAAAGTATGCTTGTATATAAAGAAAGGGGGGTCAGACAAGGAGACACAATCTCTCCAATGCTATTCACTGCGTGCTTAGAAGTATTCAAGCTATTAAACTGGAAAGGTTTAGGAGTAAGGATCGATGGCAAATACCTGAGCAACCTTAGGTTTGCCAATGACATTGTTCTATTCAGCAACACTGCGGATGAGTTCCAACAAATGATTGACAACCTTAACAGGGAGAGTGTAAGACTGGGGCTGAAGATTAATATGCAGATGACAAAGATAATGATAAATAACCGGGCAAAGGAACAAGAGTTCAGGATCGCAAGTCAGCCTCTATCTGTGACAGGACAGGAATCTGTGAAGGAGTACATTTACCTAGGTCAACTAATCACAGGGAACCCTGACTATGAGAAGGAAATTTACGGAATAAAAATGGGTTGGATCGTATGTGGCAGACATCCGTCAGCTCCTGACTGGGAGCTTACCGTTATCATTGAAAAAGGAAGTATACAATCAGTGCATTTTACCGGTGCTGACATATGGGGCACAGACTTGGAGACTGACAAAGAAACTTGAGAACAAGCTAAGGACCGCACAAAGAGCAATGGAACGAACAATGCTAGGTATAACTTTAGAGACAGAAAGAAAGCGGTTCGGATCAGAGAGCAAAGGCATATAGATGATATTCTAATAGACATCAAGAGAAAAAAATGGTGCTGGGCAGGTCATGTAATGTGCAGATTATATAACCGTTGGACCACTAGGGTGACAGAATGGGTACCAAGAGAAGGGAAACGCAGTCGACGACGGCAGAAGACAAGGTGGAGCGATGAAATGAAGAAATTCACGGGCGCTAGTTGGAATCGGTTGGCGCAGGACAGGGGTAATTAGAGATCACAGGGCCTTCATCCTGCAGTGGACGTAAATAGGCTGATGATGATATATTATAACTTGTAACCAGTGACAATATTTCTGGTAGGTGTTACTCAATGAAGCTTTTTTACTATTAACAGTGTCTTCTTGTATTTTGGAATAAAATGCAAAAAACTCGAAATTTGAGGCATGTAATTTTATGTTAAATTCAAACACACCAAAAGAAGGTCAATATAAAAAATAAACTCAAAAAGACACCCTTCGAATCTGCCCAAAAATAAATTCCGAGAACTGAGAACCTTACTTATAGGTTACTAAACACACCATTTCGTAAACTGATCGCTCGACCATTTTATCATGTGAAAATTCCCTTAGTGTTAGAGGAAATCCGGGGACAAACACTAGAGGAACAATAGGATTTTGCAAGTACAAATCTACTAGTAGAAATAGTACTCCATGCTGGATCACGGTGGTAGCTGTCACATACAACTGGCAAAACACAATGCACTCCGGAACTTCCACTGATGTGAAATGATCTGTCGAAAATGCGAACCTACTTTCAGTTGTGAATGACAGTTGTGAATGTGAATTCTCTGCTGCAGGAGAGAAGAGGAACTACGAGTCTGATAGACCAGCGGAATTATATATATATATAGAACACTTCACTCATCTTTATCTTTTAAAACTAAAAGCATAATTGAAATGTGAACATTATAATAATGCATAGCTCTTTCAGCCTAACTCTGTTCACTGAAAGGCTGAGTGATGAACTAGGAGTGTGAACTAATATTATTATCCAGCTTTCTGGATAATAGCATTAGCCAACTATTTAATGAAGAAGAAATGATGAATGCAGCATTGCAGCTTTCAACTTGAACACTTATACACTCAATCCACTTCTGCAGCCAGAAGGTAACTGTTTTAAAACCACTGCCTTCTTACATTAATTTTACTCCAGTGTCGGGATCCCCAAGCATTCCCACAGGCCTCTAGTGTCCCAATCTTTGAATGTTTTACATTACTACCATAACACAAGTATATTAAAGCAAAGCTTCCTTTGCCTACCTCCACGAGGTTTGACTTAGCCGGGTTTCTTGTCAAGTAAGCTGCACCCCACCTGGAGACTGTCATCAAAGGTGTTGACTTGGTAGGCTGATCCTGACAACAATGCACAATGCATGTGCATGTAAGGGTTTTAATATGGTTTGTAATGCAGGCCTATTCTGGAGGCAGTGCAGTCAATGCAATGGGTGGGTCCTAATATATTATTACTGCATCACAGACCTAGCAGATGGCCCTAGCTTCTTCTCTAGGTTTCACGTCAGTGTCCCACTCATCAGACATAGCAGCAGGTCTCTCAAACTGCTGAGGCATGAAGAACAGATTTGATATTAGCATGCAAGAGTTTTTAGAGGAAGCATACTTGCGTAGTTCCTCTGGTTTGTATGTCCTGAAAGGTATTCATATATTTCAGTGCGACCCCAAAGAACATTCAGCATTATCTTGATTGGGAGGTGCAATTGATCATGTCTTTACAAGGGGTGCAGATGTGTTAAAGGGACACTAATGCGAAACAATAAATCAGTTTAGACTAATGAAGCATTGTTTCAGAACCCTGCAGGCAGCCATTTCAAAAAGATAGTTTGATTATTAGATGAGAAAACGAAGGTGCAAGTATCAGTATTTGAATTTCGTGCCGAAACCCCAGCACCGGTACGTCAGCGTGACGTCAGGGATTCCAAAGTATGTTTTCACATTTGGGCAGCATTGGCTCAATAAAGGTTCCCGAAACTTGCCATGTTTAATATTTGGTTCCTTTAGAACACAATGTAGTCAATCTGTACCCCTATATATAAATAATAGGCCCTAGAAGATGCCATAAAAATCCATGACGTCACACCCACCAGGTGCGGGAACTTAAGTAGGCATTGCCACCCGTATTTCGTTCTTGCGCTTTTTCTGGCGTGAGAGTGGTGTTTTTGGTGTTGTAGAAGGGTAATTTGCTGATGCAGAAGACATCATTTTTCAATTTAGTGTCCCTTTAAATGTCTAGCATTAAGTTTCATATAGTACATGTACCTTTACTCGCAATTTTACCTGCACCAAGACACCAAAAGCATCCCAGTACTGAAAGTGTGATGGAAGTTGTCAAAAAGATTTGCATCCACCAATTCTGACAGCACAGATCTACAAAATCTTTTTATCAGAGAATAGACTTTCGAAATGGTATGTGGCTGTCTGCATGTCCCTTTTAATATAACAATTGGCTACTGCTTTTTGCTGCGATGGTACCAGGTCTCAGAACCTGTTAAATATTTTGTAGCCATTAGCTAACACCAGGTGTAACATGAATGCATCAGTTTGCTATATACACATGCATACACATTTTGCATCTATGTGTAAGGCACAAATAGATCCAGCTACACAATTATTTATGCTGTATGCACATATCATCCTTTATTATACCTAGAAGATGCAAGAAAAGAAAAAATGGCCTATGGAATGTGCGACATTCTTGCAGACATCGCAGCAAGCTCAAGGAAGGTATAAACCATCATCGCTGCTTCCCTGATGATTCTTTCAGTTTCCCAACGAGGACTTCATTCTTCCGGCATTCCTACACAAGAGAAAAAGTGAAAAAAAAATTATAACAACTCAAAGCTTCATAACACACGTTCACTGTGCAAGGCATGGTAGTTTGAATGAATCTTTTCTGTGCAAGCACTACACAGCTTCCATGCAGTTGGGATTCAAGTGACTATCTGAATTCCATTTAATAAGCATGACCATAGTTTAAACAGAACCACGAAACATATTGTGACAGACATTGCCACAGCCAACTCTGAAAGTATCCTAGCATGTTACGAGCCAACAACAGCAATCATTGCAGAAAAGTACAACAGAAAAGCAACACAAGCGAGCAGCGCAGTGAAGACGGTGTACCTCCTTGAACTCTTTGACTGTGCGGAAGTAGAGCCTCTGCTTGTCCACCAACTCGAGGAGGCTATCATGCAGTCTGTCACGTGACATCTTGGCCTCCTGTCTTTTCTTCTCCACCTGTGACAGCAACAGGAACATTGTGGATGGGATGCTTACTTATGCCTGAATAGGTGTACCCCAACACCAACTTTTTTGTAGAGGCCCGCAAGAGAAACGATTTTAACGCCAATAATGACACATGCTAAGTTATTGTGCACCTGGTACCCTCAAAGAATAAGTCGAAATTGCCCAAATTGTTCATTGTTAATTTTGACTGCATTCATAATTTTTCATGGTTTACTTACTAAGCACACAGCTCTCCCCCAGATCGCACACACTACAACTGCAGCAAATGGCTCATTAACGCCATAATGGTGAAATCAGCAAGGTGGAAAAGTAATCTTACCCAGGGTGACCAAGCAAATACCAGCCAAGTGTATAAACCTGCGAGCACTATTTTGGTAAATGTAACACATGGGCAAATGAGATGCAAAGAAATCACAAAGTAGAACACCTTTCACAATTAATAACTAAATAGCATGATCTCGAACTGCCACATATTTAGGCGCCAGAGATGACATACGGCTTCACACTAAGTGTACGGACTGAAATCATGCCAATATTACAGGTATTGGCGAAAACAGAAAAGAAGGATGGTAATATAGTTTGCCCTAACTCGTTTGTATTTCTCATGTCTACGATAGCATAGCATAGTGGGTGGAGTTGAGATAACAGTGGGCCTCTTTGATTTTCCACTTCTGGCTGCCTGCCGCCACCCATAGTCAGCCCCAGAGTGCCTTCACTTTTCTCAAGTTGTTCCGGCCACCGCGCGACGCACTTCCGCTACACGTCCGTTTTACTCGGGCTGGACAGTTCTGGCTACCCGCAGGCTGCCAGAACCAGCCAGGATGATTTTGGTCTGGCTTCTCTCTGGAAGTTCTCTGGCCAGCAGATGACAAGAAAAGGCGATGAGCTCTCACCTCCAACTTTGTAGGGACTTGACGGATTGTAACGCGGGTGCTTGAGGACTCTTACCTCGCTCAGCGAGCTGGCTAGTCACCTTCGGATTGCATTACTTCTAGCGTTATCTTTTTGAGGTTCTAACACGCCATACCACCTTGCGAGGCGATGCCATACAAGCAGCAGTGAACTATTTGAAGCTTTCTTTTGATTGTGTGTGTGTGTGTGTCGTGAAGGCTTTTTCCCAGCCGCGAACAGCGCTCCGTGCTCTCAATCATTTGTGCATGCTATCTGCATCATGTTTCACGCAAGTTGTTCTCTGCGAAGTTGTAGACGCTCTTTCCCACACATTACAGTGCCTTTTGGTTGATCTTTCTCTGGTGGTATACCTTTTCACATCTCTCACGTGTATGCGTGAATATTTCCTTTTTCTGCAGTTAGCAAAGGTGTTGCAGCTAGCACGTGTTCGCTCCGTCTCTCCATCGTATGCTTGGGTGGCAGCTCGAAAACGTATGTGTTTTAACTATAGGCCGTTGATGTTAAAGGAATGCACTGGTTGAGCAATGGCTACACGTACTAGCTTACTGCTCTCATGATCCACCAATACTATTTTTCATATGACACTTCTTGTGCTGGTCACAGGTGGCGTACATTCTCATATGCTAACCGCAGCCTCAGCTCCTTCAGCACAGGGGCAGAATAGAAGCACCATTAGCTGAAACAAACTTTCTGAAATCGAATTCAAGCATGTCGGCACGAAATTTTATGCGTATACAACGTACCCAATATCCTGCTTTTTCATGTCTTGTCAAATGACGACAAAACGCCAACTCATTAATGTCACCCGTAGCTGACGGAATCACTGCAAGGAGGTACCTTCGAGCGATCCTTCTCGTGATCACTTACGTGCGATTTTGAGTCCTGGCATCGGAGGCGTCGGAGGCCGTTTGTTGCACTGTGCAAAGTGACATGCCCAGTGCGTGTCCTTTGTCGACTAGTGTGAAATCTAGCAAAAGTGACCACATTCATGAATGCAACTACATATTTGAAAGCTGGAAACGCATAAATGGGCTGGCTACACTAAGCACATGCCAGCTGCTGCTATGCTGGTAGCATGTTTGTGCCTATCCCGCGGCCAGCTGTCTCAGCGTTTCATTTTGCAAACTTACGGCAGCTTTGAGTTGTCTATGGATACCAGCCCGTGTGACTTCCTATTAGTACCAGAACTAGCGGGCAGCAGGCTGTCAGAACTCCAAAAATCGAAGAGGCCCAGTAACTAGGACATACCTTTAGCCGGTTCTGCTTCACGCCTTCAACAATCTGCTCAAACTGTGCCAGGAACTGGTCTTTCGCTGCAGGGTTTGACATGGCTCTGCAAGCGCACAGAAAACACTCACTCTTTGCAGGGACAAGCGCCACAGAAATGTCACTGCCTTCGATAAACGTTGTGGTAGTTTTGAGATGTACACACTGTCACTCCCTTCTCTAGCCTTATTATCACAGTTTCCCTGATATTATTCAACATTGGTATTGTGGCTACATGAACCAATCCTTTTTTATGTATAGCACAGGCAAAATATACACAATGCCTTAAATGTATGTCATCCATAGAAACGCCATTAGTTCACTAAAGGCATCTTCGATTGTCATTTCACAGCAACCTGCAGCATGACAAAGGTTGTTTAAAACGCAGCTAAGCTTTATTTCGTTAACTGAGGGCCCTCTTAGTGACAATACAGCCTCATCAACACTTATAGGATCCAGTTTTTCTCAACCAGTGATGCCTTAAGTTCATCACAAGTTGACATAATGAATAAACAACAGAAAGTTAAAATTTCCTCTATTTTGTTTTTATCAGTCTTATTAACAATATCAAATCACAAAGCAAAATGATTATTCCTAAAAATGCCCGATGTCTTTCATTTCAGTGTTTTGTTTACATATTGCATACAATGGCACTTTTCATGGCGCTTAACCGCAGCTTATTGTATTTACACTAGGACTGTTCAAGATTTGAATTTCCATGTCTGTACTGACATATTGTGCAATTGTACCATCTTCCACGATTCTGAGAACAGACATCACGCTGTAAAAAATTATTTGCTTCAGTAATTGTGTACCTGTGACTTCAATATCACTAGTGAGAGCAATAGAAGTGGCTTATACTAAATGGTCGCATACGTGGCTTTCTATGCAAGACCTTGGAGCCAACACACCTTTTAAGGTAACAAACAGATATATTATTGAAGCTCTTAGCGCATATGCACTAAAAACAGATTACAAGTGTACGCAATGATTACTCATTGTATTGTTTAATTTTCAGTGTTTAGTAAAACAAAACTTTATTCGAAACCGCCAACAAGTTTAGAGTGCTATATGTTTGAATAGCAAGATAATAAAATACTTTATAAATAATAATGAAGATATGTCACAAGAAACAGTGGAACTAATCTGCCAGAGATACCTAAGGTCTGGCCAGGTGTTATCAAAGCATATTATGTCTTGCGTTCTTTTCAGGTAACTTGTGCATTCTAAGACGCATAATTCCTGTCAAATGTGAATATCACACTCGTTTGCAATCTTCTGCAGATAATGGCTACTTCAACACTCTAAATCCCACTTTTTGGTTGAAGAATTTAACAACTTCACAGGCAATGCAATGTAAATGGCATGCATAATCACTGCAGCAAAGTCTGTTCAGTTACAGCCGCTCACTTCTGTTATAGTACTGACACATGCACATTATTAATCTTTTTCTTGTGATCTTTTTTCGTCGGCTAATCACTCTCACAAGGTTATCGCTCGGCACAAGACGTGCCTACATGCATTGGAAGACTCCTGAATGCTATCACCGATTCTATAGTGAAAGAATCTTGCCTAATCAGACTGTACTGAGCGATAAATTTTTCAGAACGAACCAGAGGATAGACTGCATATTTCCATAAAGCATTCTTGACACTTGCAAGCAGAGGTGTAGAGACAATGTTTAAGGCCAAAATAAATTGACAAGTGTACACTGAGCACTGAGAGATGCAGATTCATATAGATTAACGTCAATCTTTAGCTGATATTTGAACAATGTGCAAGCTTACTGCATACTAAACTTACTCTGTGAAGTTTTCCAGCACTGAGTTAAGTAGGCCAATCTGAAACAGCAGCAGACAATACAAAGGTATCAATGAATAGCTAACTGTGCTACTCACCAATGTCTCTAAACCAAATACCATGAATTTATGCGTGCAAGTCCAACTCCAAATACGAGACAATGCTTAAACTGTAGCCAAACACAACGAGGGTTATTCCACACACCATGGATGCCATGGACTGGCAAACTTAACATATAGGCAAACTCCATGTATAGGTTCAGCTACGCCAAATTGAGGCATAGTTATTTTTCAGAAAAACTGTAACAGATTTTATTTTTAGCACACATAAATGTGGTACTAGAGAAACAAATACTGCTACGCAATGTATATCGTACATGGATATATAATATTAGGAAACAGCGTTAACAAATGTTTTTAAAGAAGTTTGGCAGCACTAGGCAACAAGCTGTCTGCAACATAGACGGACATGTTGAGTGTGTACCTTTCGATTAGTAGATATACTAATAGACCAAAACTGAACAAAAGCAATTGACAAACAGCACTGTGTTGGTGTGCTTTGCCTGCCTCCGTTCATTTTTTACATTACCAGAAATTTTATAATGAATTACCCAAGGCCCAAGCCCCAACACATACCTCTTTGTCCAAGTACATGCGAATGTCATCCAAGGTGTTGTAGAGTGTGAAGAACTGCTTTGTTTCTCGGTGCGTAGCTGCCACTGTCAGGGAGTGAAGACAGAAAACAGTTCAGTTCCTGTTCAATATGTGCCATGTAATGTGCTCAATACATTTCTGACTCGGCGTTTATTTTTCAGTCTATCATTTTATTTCACTTCATTTGTTTACTCTCAGGGCCATTTGGCATTACAAAGAGGCGTGAGTGATGGACAAAAACACATGCATGGAAGGCAGATTAATGAAGATGATGATATACACCAAACAGAAATCAGAAAATTAAAAGCACAAGTTATTAGCAGCTATAAAGATCGTAACAACGGGATATCATTATGATAAACTGCATCTGGTACTTATCTGCTCAATATATCTTCCTCTGTTAACACCATCTAAGATTCAAGACTCTTAGGCCAAATTCCTATCATAGGCCAAATTTCTATAATTTTGAAGCACTGATATATTTTCGCATGTACGGCCTACCATTGTATCTAAACACACAGCATCAGCCAGATGGTGCTGCGAATTTCTTCAATGATCACACCACTTTCGCTGGGACCAGCTGCTAAGGCTATGGAGGAAATGAAACAACATTCAAAATGTGAAAAGGTGGACCTGTGCTTCATCGCTAGCCTGAGTGTTACCTACTGAGATTTGCCCAGCCCAAAGCCCAATCCTGGGCATGTTCATGCTGCCATGGTTAAGTGCAACCCTGCCGAATCATTGTACCATGGTTAGCACAGTTTATTTACCATTTGCATATATTGGGCACCTTTGCTTTATGGTAAGCAATCTGAAGTAAAATCCACCCTTGCCTTAGGGTAAGCGATCTGAAGTATAATCACAAATGTAAGCTGTGCCTTTCCAATTTCGCTTCCTCTGATCACTAGGTTGGGTGTTCCGGCGCTGCTGTCAACTGTAAAAAGTTTCATAATAATGATAAGGATCTTATAACCCCATTACCCCAAACAAAACCCTAACTTTTCCTTTTTTTTTTTTTTTTTGATGTGAGCGTATAACCTATCAAAATTATTGCCTACAACATTCAAACTTTTTGAAAGGCAACTTGGCAGAGCTTCCAGTGCAATGCAAATCTCCAGGAAACTTTTCTTTCATATGTTGAATCCACACCGTTCCTACAGCGCAGTGCAACTTCACAGCAATGAGAAGCGCAATTGAATGCAAACTTTGCCAGCAAAAGTTGGCTTCACGGCAGCACACTATGCAATGCCGTGAAGCCGAATCTGAAGGCAAGTAACACAGTTAAACCTCTATATAACGAAGTCGGTAAAATCGGCAATTTGCTTCGTCACACCAAAATTTTGTTGACTTGAAATTAAAACTTTCTTGCAAATAACTACAGCCGCCGATACATTTTTCTTACACAGAAAGGAGCCGCATCATTTTTCGTATTATCGGGCAATCGAAAAAGCAAATTTGAATGAGAAAACAATTCATTTTGATAAATTTGGGAGTCGGCGACAAATTATATTGTTTCAGGCCACATATGCTGACGATATCTTCTCAAGGAGGTTAAAGAAAAGCTGCTGGACTGGACGCTCCCATAGCTTCTTACTGGAAAAGGTGAAGCCAATGCTTGCCCCTCCTTCACCTGAAATAGAGCCTTGTGAGGTGGTGTCCGCTTACAGATTAAGTGATTTGGCTCTGTTATTGTAATGCCAGGCAAATTAGAAAATAAAAGCTGGTTGTTCCCAATGAAAATAGCAATTTATTCTGAATATTGATGACGTTCTCCCCAATACAGGATGCCAAGATGTTCAGATTTCACTCTAAAACCAGTAATACAGAGATACACGTAGATAAGTATCTGTCTGGTAAAATAAGCCATGATTAACCAAGGAGGTTGATTAACTTGTGGGAAGTGTGCAAAAAGCAATTCTTCATCCTTTTTATCGTTTATTTATAGTTGTATCGTGCCCCTCCTGTGTCGCTTCACCTTTGGACATAGTTTCCACTCCAGCAGTTTTTCTTTAACCTCTTTGTATCTTCTCAGCAGTACGAATTAAGCGAAGCCAGCCACGCTTTCACGTGCATAACGCACCCTGCGGCTGATGGCATCGCTCACACTGGGTTGACGCTATCAGGAAAAGCACCGGCAGCGGGAAGCGAATGCTTTGTCAGCCTCTTGCTCCAACAGGTCACCAAACCTTGAGAGTACTCAACCTCCAATACCAAATGCGCAGTAATACAGCTTACATGGTTCCACGCCCTTTCGGCATGCCCACTCTTTGCATACGTGGCAAATTACCTCTAAAGCAGGGTGCGCGGCTGCGTATGCACTCAGCCGCGCTTACAGCCATGTGCAGCCACAACTGAGATGCGCACCAATTTATCTCACCCCCGCTCCGCGCCCCCTCCCGCACGCTTGAATGCGTTACGACAACTCACTCCCCTGCCCCTCTTTCCTTTTGCTCATGCAGGAAGGCAGAACTCGTGAAGCCACCATCTCTTTCTCTCACCTTCGCACACTTTCACTCGCACCTAAAGCACGCAGTGTGCGGGGCAAGATCAGATCTTATCGTACGTGAACTTCATACGGAACATGATGCGGCTTCAGTTTGGCGGTTGCTCTCGTCATGCGGCACGTGATCTGAGAGGCGCATTTGCCAACAACATCTTGTAATTCAATCATTTAACCGTCTGCGTCTGCGTAAGTTTCCATTTATTGTCTCGGCATACCTTTGCAGCCGCAGTGAAATTTCGTTATATTGAATTGGCATACAAACACACTTCGTTATTTTGAGGTTCTAAATGCATGGTGTTCTCTGAACAAGAGGTTATGCAAAGTTAAATACTTCGTTATATCGAAGTACTTATATCGAGGTACTGTACTTGGTATATCTGAATTTTTGGTGAATGTTATTCATGCGAGCCTCTCAAATGAATTCTTGCTAGTGTGTCTGCCTGTTAACGTAATTCCTTAAAGTTCGGCAGTATGGCTACTATAAATCACTAGTCAGGATCTCAATGCAAATCCTTGCAAGGCCTCAGTGACATCCCATACACTCACCTTGGCCGTACAGTTCAACGAAACGACGTTGATACTGATTCAACTCTGCACGGGATGGCACTTCATCAATCTTCCTTTGAATGGCTGCAATCTCCCTGTTCTTCTTAGCCTGCACACCCAGGCAAGAGAAACAGTTTCTCAAGCGCTGCTTTCTTGACCTTCAACCAAAGAAAAATCACGCAAGGCACCAAGGTGCCCAACACTTAGAGGCGAAAGGTACTGCAAATTACAAAAAGAACACTTATATATTTTACAGTCATAAATAGGACTGGCCCAACTGAGCTGTAGTTATGTCACACTATCCAAGCAGAGAAACCACAAGAGCAGGAGGTTTGAGAAAAATGTAAGCATTAAGCTCTGTAAAACAAGTGCATGCTAATATGATAGAATTTTGTTGTTTTATGAGTGTGAGTCAGAGTAGACTGTGCCATACAACAAGAACATATCATGAGAACTCAACAAACAAACACACCAAGGACAACATAGGGCAAATTACTTCTGCTTACTAAATGAATTAAATATATGATAAATTAATGGCAATGAAAGTGGATGAAAAAATAACTTGTCGCTGGTGGGGAATGATCCCACATCTTCGCATTATGCATGCGAAGGCGTGGGATCATTCCCCACCTGCGGCAAGTTCTTTTTTCATCCACTTTCATTGCCATTAATTTATCATATATTTAATTGATTTAGTAAGCAGAAGTAATTTGCCCTATGTTGTCCTTGGTGTCTTTGTTTGTTGGCTTCTCATGATATTCTTAATAAAGACCAGGCCCCTCGTTAACCCCCTTTCTTCTCGTTACAACAAGAACATGGGCATTGCACCATGTCTTGCGATTAGTTGCAACCAGTGAACACATGACAATTTCAAAATGTCACCTTCAACTCGCATGCAGCTGTCTCTAAAAGTTTTCCAACAGACACCACAAAATATACACCTTATGTTGCTAGGTAATCATGTGACGAGGGACAGAAGTACCCGACTTCAATATAGAATGTTGCCCACCAAGGCTACAAGGAGATCTCAATTTTTTTTCTTACTTTTACACTCTTATAACTTCTATGAAACCAGTTGAACGAGTACATGATTTGGGTCAATGTCAAGCTGAGGGCACAGTCAAGTAGACTAACCTATAATGTAGCTATTTATATGATTTAGATGATTTCTAATACTTACCTTAGGGAATAATTTTGCAAGGGTATCTATTTGTTTATTTAGAAGCCCTTTGACCAGAAAAAAGAAAATAAGATAAATGCAAGGCCACTATATAGTAGTGATACCTTTTAACATGCTAATGCCTTCTCTCTCTTTTCGCGTATGTGATTGGTCCCATTCAACGATCCACCCAGGGGTGAAGCATCACTCTGACCACTCACGATTTCAAAAAGTATGAAATCGCATTAGCACTGAAAAAGGCTTTGCTACAAAATAGTGGTCCAAGCAAAAGCTCAGTTGGATTGGCAGCATTGTGTGCGATGCGATTATGGGCCTTTATTCCTTATTTATTAAGTGGTCATTGTGGCCCCAAAAGAGCCACATTTACATACTTAACACATTGCATACAGTAAACGCTTGTTAATTCGAATTCCGCGAGGATGCTATGAAAATTCTAATAATACAAAATTCGAACTAATGAAAGTCAGAGAAAAAAATCGCTCGGTTAAGTCCCAACGTGGCGTGAGCACACGCACACACATGCTACGTCACATTGGCGTGAACAACATTGATATTTCAAAGCACTGGCATGGCCAACGTGGTCCGACGTGCCCGACGTTGAGACCATTTGTGCATTCGTCGCGCTGACTGGCACGGAGAAAAAAAAAATTTCACCGTATCGCCCGAAAATCGAAGCATCAATTGCGATAGCAAATTAGCAGATAGCTATATGAAGTAAGGATAGTAGTTTTATCGGCCGTATAAACTTGTAAACATTCACTGACTAACTAAATTAACAGATCGCAGATCGCTTTCAAGATACGACGCCCGCTTGGCCGCACCATAAGCAGCAGCTGCCAGAGAAGAACGTCCCCCCGTCCCTCCCTCGCGTCACCCCCGTGTCTCGCGCGCGACAGGAGAGGATGCGTTCCACCCCGCCTTCCTCGCTCGTGCAAGTGAGATTGAGCCACATTTGCTGGCTCCCTCTCGCACGCTTTCGCTCATACACAAAAAACACAGTGCATGGCAATGGTGTTATCGTCCTGTCCGCTGATGGAAAAAGCAAAGCTGTGCGACCTGCGTGGCGACGTCAGCGTTGCTAACGTGCTCCCTTGCAATAGCACTCTCCCCATCTACGATGGCACGGAGTTTGAATTATTGGTGGCGGTGCGGATTTCAGTGTGAATTAGCAGGATGTGTTACATATTGCTTTCAACACATTGTTGGACAGACTGTGGCGGCTACTTCGAATTATTCAAAATTTCCAATTAATGAGTTGTGAATTAACGAGCTTTTACTGTATTACACTTCCTACGCAATAATCATCACCAGAAACACTGCTTATTCTGTAGAGCACCATGAGCCGGGAGTGCCCACTCGTTGAATAGCAGTCTGCACTAGTGGTGGCACCACTAAAACTTTACAAGATTGGTAAAACATAAACACGTAATATTATGTACAACCTCATGGCAATAGCATGAAACAGCCAAGCTACAAGAAAAATAGTCGCAAAGTGAACCTAGAACACCCAGAACCCAAGAACTGAACGTGTAGTACAGCCCACAAGTAATCAACAAATGCTCATGTGGAGCCTGTATTCCCCATTATATTCTCAGGGAATCTGAACGAACCTCTGTTGTCAAACTACTTACAGACTAAAAGGCCTTTTTTTTTTCTGGGTTGCTCACCAGCAGCAGTCGCATGCGTTGCAGTCTCTCTCTTTCCTGCTGACACTGGGCCTCGACTTGGCTGTCCTCTGCATTGTTGCCAGCTGCCTGCTCTGGCTCTGGAGAAGCCACGAGCTCCTGCAGCCGCTGCATCTCTTGCCGGCAGCTGGCTCTGAAGCGAGCCTCCTGGTCGGCCAACTCAGCATTTATGCGCAGCAGCGTGCACAATTTCGCCAGCTGTGGCTCCTGGCTTCCAACACCCTCGGCAATGCGCTTAGCAGCCACACGCACTTCTTCAAGCTGAGCCTCAGCCTGCAGGACAAAGCAATGGTCATGCAAATGTGAATTAAAAATAGTTCATCAATCAATCAACCACGTAGTAAACCAATCAAAGAGTAAGTCAACTGTGACTTACTGAATGAACAAGTGAACATGCGTTTTGTTAGTCAAAAATAGCGACACTGATGGTATCACCTATGCAGTACTGTGGCACAGCAGACTTGATGCAAATTTGAGGAACTAGATTAATATATCGCAAGTAATCGTAAACAAACAGCTGTAAAGCCATAATAACAGTAGAGCCATAGCCTTATCACATTTTATGCTTTATTAACCCAATCAATCGTCTTGTTATTCAAGTCAGTTATTCAACTCAATATAAAAATCGTAATTAACTCAGTTCAGTAATGGATTTGGCAGTCAAGTAATGAATTGGCTCAAAGAGTAAGTGGCCTGGTCTCTTACAAGTGATAATGAGAAGTAAGTAATAAGATCCGTTCTATAATTTGATGATGATGCTCACAGTACGTTAGAGCATACACATAACAAGTGAAACATAATAAGGTTGGCAAGGTGCAACACAACTGTAGAGAAGGTGGTAGCTACCACTGACCAGTAAACAGCACACTGAGTTATTACGACATCAACATGGTAAATACATTTCTTCAGAAGTACCTTTTATTTATCCTTCTAACATTTTGCCCTTGAAGTCTTGCATCAAAGTATCACTATCTCTGGCAGAAAGAAGACATGTGAAACTGTAAATGGGCTCACACATAGACAGAAAGGAACCCACCTCTTTGTCTTCCTTCTGTAGCAGCTCATACTCCTCACGCAGCTTCTCAAGCTGGTCCTGACCCTGCCCACAAACAATATACAAAAATGCTACATATAAATACCGCTGGTTGAACTGAAACATGTTTCAGTGCTCTGCAGTGAAGAATATATTTTGCACTGGTGGATTCAGAGCAAGTTCAGGTTTTCCTCAGGTTACCAAGATCAATTCACTCCATGCTGAAACGCTATCTCTTGCTCAACAGAATATGTTCAAATGCAGGGTCTTCAGCATGTAATGTTTCCAGCTGCTAGCTGTGCATGCAACAACTTTCATCACTATCTATCACAGATCCTGGCATATTTGGATATGCAATATCCTAGCCTGATCCGAGAGTGTGCTCAAGCATTCAGGTCACTCCTGCAAAACGACTAGTAGAACTTGCCATATATATTATCATATATATCATATATATATGAGCTATGCCTTCCTTTGCAGCACAATGCAAGTGGGCCTAAAATTAGGAGGTATGCTTAACAAATATATGGAGCTTGAAGGGACATCAGAGTGAAAACACAAAAATAGTTTACGCCTGTGGTTTACTACCCAAAAACACTGCCTAAACTTTTTAAATGAGAAGGTACTGATTAGGAGCAAAAGAAACAAAGGCCTAACTTGAATTTCTTAACTCCGTACCTGCACCCAGCGAAGAATGGCATCATTATGATGACACAGATTTCACAGTATTTTCAATAATTTTGGTCCTTTTTACATCTTCTTGCACACAGACTCCACATAAGGATTCGCTGAAGCTACTGGTAAATTATTGTGGTCTGCCTATGAGGAAAATTGTGGTCAAGTGGAATGCAATATTCTGTTTTAGGCATTTAAAACATTGCACTGTTCAAGAACAAACGAAGATATAGATACTACTGAGCATTTCTTTTTAAGTCCTGTTAGCTCAATTGTGATGGCCAACAAGCTTGTTTATGCAGCTCTGTCTAAGTGCTTATATGCCAAGTTAATTTGTTCATCTCTAGGAGTATACTCCACATTTTGATGGCACAATGCAATATATTCGCTACGTGTATGAGCTTAGGGAAAACAGCAAACACCCACCTTTTGCAAAAGCTCTTTTTTGGCTTCTAGCTGCTTTTGCACAGAGCTGAGCAGCCTTGCATGCCGGGCAACACCAGGCATCTGGATCATTGGCTGCAAGCACAACGCAGTGCACAAAAAAAAAACATTAGGCAACCCACAGAGAGCAACGTGACCTCACTGCATGCAAGTAGCCCAAAAGGAAGGTAGCTCACCCTTCGCTCCAAGTCTTCAGCAATTTCGCGAGCTTCAGCAGCTTGCTTCTGTACAATGTTGCCCACAGACTTGGCAGAGAGTCGCCCCTGCACACACAAGAGCAAGTGGCCTTTCAGGAGTGGATGTGTTGTGCACCAAGATCAGGTCTTTATGCCAAGTGCTCCACGGGCTGTGACTCTGACTGCACTTATTGGAACAATGTTGCCCCTTTGTAGCTGATTACAAAGACGGCGCCGAATAAAACAGCACACGAAGAAGGGAGACACGAGACAAGCAAGTGTTTATTCGGCGCCGTCTTTGTAATCATGCTTAACCAACTAGCCCACCAGCACATGCTCAGTGCCCTTTGTAGCTGTAACTGTGTCTGTAAGCTCTATGCAGGTCAGCCTATTCTGCACCCAGACATTGATGTTTAGATGCCTCAAGACGGATTCTATTGCACCAGCTGTGTTGAAAACTAAAGAAAGGTAACAATACTCAAGACAACTAAGTTCATCCTCATTATAACGAAGACATATTTAATAACGAAAATACCTGCTTTATATCCAATATTCATTATAAGCATGAATTCATTACACACTGACACTGGTGAGAAAATATTTGGATTCTTTATATTTGTATCCGATAATTCATTATATCCTTGTTCGTCATGTTGAGATACAACAGTAGTACGAATGGGCAATGCTTCACATGACTGTTGTGTCAAAATGTAGCTTCGATGGAGAGGAACTAACCTTATACTGATTGGATGATTGAAGAACAAATACTTTTTACATGAAAATTTTCTCATAATGATGCTGGAAATACGGGTGATTGATTGATGGGGTTTAACAACTAAAAGCAATGCAGATGCTTATAGCTGTGGACTCTGAATTAATTTTGAGCAAGACAAATTCTTTTAACACCTTCACTGCAATAGCACTTCTTGAAGTTTCATTTCATGTTCGTGATGCCCAGCAGTGGGTCACTTGTCATATTCTTCTAGTGTGTCGTGACCTACCGGTGAGACACCCGGAAGTTGTGCTCCTTTGAAAGCCTCTCAAGGTGCAGAGAGATGGTGCCACTACACATCAGATTAAAAGCAACAAGAATTTTTCCTTTCCGCTGGTTTCCATCAAAGGCGTTGCTTGTGCATGCAAGAGAGCCCGGCAGAGTCGCACAGAGGGTATAACTGCTGTCACCTGCCCATGATCCACGTCCCAGTGAACGTGTTAATGTGCAGCCAAGGTGCGGTACACAGGCATTTTCGCATCCTGCCCCCAAGGAATGCATCTGCCATGACAACGAATTAAAAAATTTAAATTAAATTCCGGGGTTTTACGTGCCAAAAGAACAATCTGATTATGAGGCACGCCATAGTGGGGAGGCTACGGATTAATTTTACCACTCGGGGTTCTTTAATGTGCCCCAATGCACTGTACGTGGGCGTTTTTGCATTTCGCCACCATCGAAATGTGGCCGCCGCAGCCGGATTTCGATTCCACAATCTCGTGCTTAGCAGCGCAACATCACAGCCGCTAAGCCACTATGGTGATGGTGGGTACAACAAGGAATCGCACCCACGACCTTATGGTCAGCAGCAGATTGCTAAGGCCACTAAGATATTGGGACATTACAGACATTTGCATGCTTGACGAGCACTCACCTCTGCAGAAGCAAGAGGAGCCATGTTGCTCAGAATCACCTCAGATTCCTGCAAAACCATAATGATTGAGTTTCATAAATGAACATGTTAAACATACCGAAATTCACTCAAGTTCACTCCTGCCTTTTGATTGCCTATATCAAAGAGAAACAAGACTGCTGTCAAAAATTCATTCTGGTCTTTGCTAATGAAGAACACATGCTTTGACATCTTAAAGCATGCAAGAGTTTATTTGCTCTTGGTGGACACGGATTGCTGTTTCAGAAAGTGGTCATATCAATCATGAGCTTGAAGTGTATCTTAATTTTTTTTTCTGTCAAATTATTTGTTTGAATTAGAAAATAATGCAAGGCTAGATGTGCAAGCAAGGCTGGATGCGTAATTATGTAAATATCAGACAAAGTGTAATGTAATGAGTTTTAGGGATGAATACCTTGCAACGAGCATTATCATTAAGACTTCGGCTAAATGAACACGACTACATTAGTGCCTTGTTTCAATTCCATGATTGCCACATGTCTCTTAATGTAAATGATTAAAAATACAGTGAAATTTTGTTTACTTAAAAGGGCCCTGAACTACTCTTTATTGAAGTGGAGAAAGGCATATGAAGTGAAAATAGGCTATTTCAGAAATATCCTGTCACAAAAAGTACTTCAATGCATTCAGCAAAAGTGGATTTATTGGCAATCAAACACAGCCTTTGCTGTGCTCCCATTCTTTTTCCAATGCCTTGCACTGCGAAGGCTATGGCGTAGTGGGGCATGACCACAATGCTCCGCCTTCTAAATGTCACTGTGGTGCTCGGCTCAAATTTCATTTTGGATGTTAACGTAGATGCCATGACTTCCGCCTTTGGTGCGTACGGTGTGCTAAACGTAAGCCAAACGCGGTTGTTCTCAGCGGGCCGCAGTGCGCTTAGCCAGTAAACTCGTGGTGGCACCCCGCGGCAGTTGTGGTATCTATGCTACGTAGCCGACCTGACCGCAGCTTGATGTCAGCTAACGGCCAATAACAGCCGTCTAAGGAAATGACGAAATAGTGCGTCGGATGATGAAATAGTGTGCCTAGAAGTAAGTGAGGACAGGACCTTATTTTTAAAAGAGAGCGTTTGAGAGAAAGGTGACTTCAAGATCCACTTGCAAGCTCCATGCACCACTTGCAACAGCAAAACTTGGCTGAGATGTTTACAGCAGCGTATGCTACCCGCGGACTATGTTATTTCACCAAGCCTGAGAGGTGGTTCAGGACCCCTTTAACTGAACAATGCTATTTTTTCTTAACAATTTATGCCTGCCTTTTCAAGTAATCCACCTGCAGTGGTGAAACTGCACTACTTGTCCCCAAGCAAAAAAATAAATAAATGTGGCATGGTATATTTCATACACACCTGCTGGGACTGGTCGCCCTCAGGCCCCTTCATTCGATGCGCAACAGAGCCATACTCAAGTAAAGTGGCCTGAACCTGGGCAGCTTCTGTCTTCAGTGTGTGCCGAGCATGGTGGCGGTAGCGACGCCGCGGGCGGTACCGCTCCTTTAAAACAATATTTCAAAAAACAGTAAGTAACAAGGACAAATTATTGCATTACCCTGCATCAGATACGCTGTGCAACATGGCCCAAAACCTTTACAAGGTGTTATGAAAACATGAACAAAATAGGTAGTTTGGCTTCTTTTCGAAGAACACAACCACTGCCATCCACCACTGCTTTCACAGAAAAAAGAGAGTGCAAAGTTCTTCAAACAAGTTTTCGTGCAGAGGTGCACAATCAGCTGATTAGACACCCTGCAGCTGAGAGCACAAACTTACCTGTAGAATACCATATGCATTCGAAAAGGCAGCGGCAGACTGCACCCTGCCAGATGTATCCTTGCCAGATGTATCCTTGCAGAAAAAAAAAAAGAATGAAGCTATTAGGCCTCATATGAATATGCGGGCCAATAGTAAAGCAAGCAGATATTCCCGACACCAAGACAGGATGGCAGGAGGTATGATGTAGTGGAGGAATATAGGCTAGCAGCTACAGACAGATGTAGCCCAAACTTAAACATGAACAGGCCAAAATAAAGCAAAGCAAGCATACTTGTATGACCAGCACAAAGCTACATTGCAGCATTTTGCAAACAAGAGCACCTCCGAGATAGCAACACCGCACCTATGAACATGCACAATATATCCCATAAGAATCAAGGTAACCAAGACTACACTTTGTATCAATTCCCATTCCATTTTCCTTTCCTTTCTTCTTCTAATATGTCACATGAATTGGCTGACCTTGTGTTTATTAATGGCAGCATGGCAGTGTCTAGTGACAAAGAGTAAAAATAATGGAAACTGAAACAAATCGATAATATAATATGACCCCTTATCACTTTAGTTAGTACTAATGTACTTGTGGCAACATGCCCTAGTGGCACTGTGAGAGTCGGTACATTTGCCAGTTTCAGTCGCCAGGCCAAAGCTGAGCCTGCTGCTACAACCCAAGACCACCACCACAAATTTTGATAGGCAGGAGAAGCAAGGTACTTACGACAGAGCCATGAGTCTTATTGAACAGGTAGACAGCATACTCGCGGTGAATGTCCTCAGTTTCTGCCTTTGTTTCAATGGCCTTTTTCACAAGCCACTAAAGGAAGAGAAATGGAGGAAGAGAAGGTGCATATTTCAGATTACAAGAATGCACACTTGTGTACGGAGGACGAGGAAAGTTGTTAACAGCATTATCTTGTGTAGTTTTCTTCGCAGATGTGTAGTACCATCTGCAAAAGCTCATGGCATGCAGGTGACATTAAAAAAATCCAATTTCCTTCAAAGCTGGAGCATGTAGCTTGGAATTCTAAGTCGCAGTCTGAGTTTGTGCAGGTAGGCAATGCAGTATATATGTGTGTGTGTGTGTGTGTGTGTGCTTTCCCATTCCACAGATGCTGCAAAAAGTTCATTTTTCTTGCATCCTCTCACATACCGAAATCCTTTACCACTATTAGCGCAATGCATTACATTTTACACAGACTGGTGAATGCACTGAAATTTTGAAGCTTTGCAATGGTTATTGTGTTGCGAGTTGCTGAGTGGTTTATTCAAAGCAATGTGCCAGTTCAGCATGCATTCAATGATGATAAATTGACTTACGAGGCACGATGATATATGGGCATGCATGTCGTACGGGCTGAATGAAATATGTGCATGGTACTCCCTAGTTATCACTTTACATACTTAGGATGCGTCTCAAACCACAAGTGCAGCATATACATAAGTGGATTTATAAGTGGGTTAGACATGCGCGGCTCAAATTAACACAGCAAGAAAAAGAGGAAGTTCTGTGGTTAACATGCATGTCCATATTACATTTTCCCAGCATAAACAGCTTGGCAGTGTACCTCCCAGCACTACAATTTCAATGAAAATGAAGACTCTCAATGACTGAATCTTTAGCAATGTGTTTGTATTTTTGTACCACACGCGTCCAGTTTGAGAAACTTTTTAATTGCTCTACATTGCATAATTTTCACTTTTTGCCTGTGTGCACGACAGGTGATGTGCAGTGTGCGCGATCGTCGCCACATAATGCTGAAATGCAAACGGGCGAATTTTGTGCAGTTGATATTTGGTGATTGGCCGGGCACACTAACTTGATTAATCTAGCTGTGATGGCTGGTTGAGATATGAACAGCCGTCATATCCCATCTTCCCGGCGACTTGTGCCTACAGCTCTCGCTGCTACATATAGAAATGAAAAGCACACGTTTATCATATTGCAACAACTCACTTGAATCACGGGAAATATATGATCGAAGTCCGAGCCCTGTATCTGATGGGGTTCGATCCTATGCGGACATTTCATCCGAAGCAGCACTCGCACAATCTTCTCGGTCAGTGATCTGTCAAAGACAAAGTGTACCTATGACAGGAGTCGAGAATCATCACGTTACCAAACTACTAAAGGAGCTTCACCTACATCTTTTGACCGATGCTGAGGTTCTCATTAAATGGAAGGTCGACATCGATGTCCACAGCGCAGACTTCTATGGCCCATGCCATGCCACCGACAATCTACACACGCAGTGAACGAGTAGCTGAAGGGCAGTACGGTTGGAAAAGCATAACAACGGGCGCTTGAATGAAGAACAGTTTATTACCTTATCGAAAGACGATATTCCTTTAATTCGAGCACGAAAGTAACCGGCCGCAACAAGCAGCTCACTAATTTCTTGCATCTTGTCGTTTTGATCGCCTTGAGTCTGCATTGAACAAGAAGCAAAATAATGACGAAGGCAATCGTTTGGTGCATTTGCTTTATTCGCGAGCACATCAGTGTTAAACATACTGGAGCAAAGTATAGCAAGCCACTGCAAATTAACCACAGGAAGTGATTAGGATAACCAAGACGAAACTATAGGCAGAATTATTTCGACTAAGCGTCAAGCTCTGGTTACCTTCACGAGTGCAGAATCCATGGTGTGCAACGGATGAACAGGGCGAGGGAGATTTGACTTTATTACAATAACGATCTAGATTTTATAAACATGGATCAACTCGTCAGAGTCGCAAATCTCCCGGCCAATGCAAACGCCCCTCAGGGCGCCAACATCGCTTCGTATTGATAACAATGATATTTGTCGTTGAGGGCGCCACAGATTAACAAAAAGATCGGTTGAGAAACTCGGCCTTCAGCTTGTGAGTAGTTCCAAGACAAAGGCGTACAGTCGAAACACCCAAAGGGCAAGTACTTCGTATATGACAACTCAGCACTCGATGTCAATGCTCCGCACGAATAAAAGAAAAAAATAGTGGCAGGTGGACGAACGGGCCAGCGGAGCAAGGCCGGAAAACGGAACCGGCGCTGATGGTGCGACACCGAAGTCGGTCATGTGTTGGATGACCGCGCTCCCATTGGACGCGGCATCGCACGAGCATAGCCCTAAGCGCTGATTGGGCGCAGTCTATCGTCTGTTTTTGCGTTCCCTTCGTCACCAGAGGGTAAAAGTGAAACATAAACAATGATACGGCCTGAGAAACGTGCTCGTCGAGGCGTCGCCTGCGCGATAAAGACGACGTAGAGTTGCACCCGAGATCGCGCGTGCGGAGTTTCCCGGCCAAAGGTAACTGATATACTACGAACCCGCGGCCGACGACGAAGGGGCATCATCCGCGCGGCCCCTGAACGCTCGGTGCATCTCGCGCGTCGGGACTCGGCAGCCTGCTGACCCATTGTCAGGCGTGTGACTTGTCAATCGCGCCACTCGACAGAGGTGAACGCTCAGATCTGTTACGTCACCGAGATCCGGCTCCGAAGGACTTGTCTCGCGCAGCAGTGGGATGCCACATATCGTTGGAAGCGCGCAGGAGCCTCTCTGTCTTGGTTGTGTGTGAACGGCTGCGAACGTTCTTCGAACAACGATGACGGCTACGAGAAGTCTCCTGTGGAGGGTTTCGTTTCTCTTCTGCGTCGGGGTTTTCTTCAGCATGATGCTGGACTTCTTTCAAATACAGTACCGCCTCTCGGCGTTCGAGCGCAATCTCATCGGATCTGTGTTCATGTCTTCGCCGTGGTGGGTCCCCGCCATATGTGGCACAGCTGCTGGTGAGCCAATCCCCCCGTTTTATTTTTATTTTTTTTAATTCGTAGGCCCTGCGTTGCTTAACCTAGTTACCTATATCGGCAGCGCAATATGTAGTCAACTGTTTGGACTGATTATTATTATTATGATCACATCCTGCGCGTATGCGTTACCGCAAATAAATGGGGGCAAAAATAGTTTTTCTATTCTTGGCGCACAGATGGCCCAGTAATTGCGTATTCTACGAACAAGCTCCTATTCCAATTTTGTTCGAAATTGCCGTGCTTGGAGAGCTTTAGCAAAGAATATGCACAACTGTGACCACTTGATTTCAATTTGCGCGGCCGCTATTTTGTGCCTGCGCGTATTACAGCGCCTGTTATATGAAGTCAGAAACTTTGCAGTGTTTACAGACTCTTACGTGTTATGAACTCTGCTTCCAGTCTCAGTGGGCTTGCTGTATCCGTGCCTGGACCACAAGCTCGGCGAGGAAACTATTCCCCACCACTGGTCTGATGTCATGAAGTGCGTCGCGCTATTCGTGGGGATCAATCAAGCCAGTGCTGTATCCTTAAAAAATGTTTGTGCATGCGTTTGCTTGCCATTTGACAGGGGTATATTGTTAGCTTGTTAGAAGTGTTCAGCTGTGCATCATGTGCTCTTATCTGCATACATCTTGGCAAGCCTTAGTAAATGGCATACATAGTTACCGAAATTCATGATTTAGTAGTCGGTCATTGCCAAGAGCTAAGGCGGGACAAGTGCGATACCTTGACACATCGTAACTTTACCTATTGACCAGGTGGAATCTTCACAGAAACAGAGCTAATACCCAAATCACTTCTATTGCCATTGAGGTCAAGGTATGCTTTAATTTAATTGGCACATTGTAATGTGCAAAACCATTTTTTTATACACCAGCTGGCAGATTTCTTGGCAAGTTTTACAAAAGCCTTTTTCAGTTGATGTGAACCACCAGTGGCCTTATTTCAGAATAGCCATTCTTGACGGTATGATTTTCATCATGTGCAAATATGCAGTGGACAATGATTCGTTGGCTGGTACACCTGCCACTGACATTATTTTTGCATAAATGAGTGTATTGTGTAAATGAGCCGAAAAACATACTATGTCAATGCCCCTTGCTGCTATGAAGCATCGCTGTGCTTTCATATTGTCACAGGAATTCGTACAGATGTGATAAAGAAGACTCCTCCTAAGGCATTCCAGCTCTTTCAACTAGCCCACCATCTGCTGCAATAAGGTTGTTGTGCTTCTTGGCTGCAGTTAATGTTGCGGCCAAATAAATGGGTTTAAAACAAACTTTTTGTAGGATAGTTAGTGCATACTATGGAAGCCGCAACTAGTGCGAACTGAGGCATTCATACAGAAAAAATATTTAAAGGCTGGTGAAATGCAGTGGCTGAAAACAGTTATGTACAAGCACAGCTTTTTAGCTTGCAACTTAGTAAAGAAGTATTGTTGCTGTGAGCCAAGCCTTGAGCCGCAGCTGTTTGTCCTTGACTGAGCTGTCCACAGAAAATTGAGCTGCAGAGTGACTGGCAACCAGCACTGTCTCTGGTGCTGCTGTCAGTGAGCCTCTGGTGGCTGTGCGACCGCACACAAGGCGGCTTTGGCCTCAGCATCCTCACAGCACTTGTGGCCACCTTGGTGGCCCACTTTCTTGTGTACTACAGGATTGGAAGGTAGGCTTTTTTTTTGGTGTTCCTTACATGCTCCATACTACAGAGCAGGAGTGAACAGATAGATGGAGAAACATGGCATTTGTGCCTGCCAGCGTGCAGAAAACTAGAAGTGTGTTTGGTTGGTCACTTGGTCATATGCATAGGGTGTACGCAATCCAAGCGAGAGACATGACTCCCCCGCCAAATGCTTTACTCATTTCAATCTTGAAGCAGTGTGCACCTGTGGCACCACTATGAACATTCAAACCAGGCTTTAACAAGTGGCAACATCCAGCTTTGATGCATCGGTGCACAGCGAAATCCCTTTGACAAACCTGATAGCATAAGCATGACAGTCGTCATCGGAGCTGCTTCTCTTTGCATGAACTCCAAGGCATAGCAGCAGCCCAGAGTTCCCCTGTTGTCAACAGCTGGGCCAATATTTTGTAGCGATGCCTTTTTCAATGCTAATGCCACTTATTTTGTCACTTGACCACTCACTAATGCAAAAAGTGCCGAAATGCATTAGCATTGGGAAAAGGCATTACCACAAATCATAGCCCTGGCTTCGTTTTGACATGATACAATGACACCATGCCACCTTTGCAGTACATAAGCAGCTCACAGTGTCAAATCTGTCAAAACAATGCCACAACAAACTGCTAGCATGAGTGGATTGGAATACATATGTGTGCCATGTGCATACTCAAGTCAGGCTGTGCCACTGGTCAGGCCTTGGTGCGACCGGGGTGGTTCACGCCACCTTGCCAGGTGCGGCTGCTGGTGTTGCATGACCCTCTCTCATCTAGATCTTGCTTGCATTCTCACTTGGAAGTCATTTGGAGTGCTTTGAAAGAACCATTTGAACATACTTGTAGCACTCAATTTTGACCATCTGAACATGTCTACACTGTTTTAAGAGTGTTCGACAGTGACCAGCCAAATTTGCCATAAGTAGTGCCACACAGAGAAAATTCTAAAGAGAAGGGAGAATGCATGCATTAGTGTTTGGTGGTGTAAAAGTATGATGACTTCTGGCACTGTGGCTGGAAGAATGCTATGTGACAGTGTTACTAGGTGACACCAGCGTACAGCAGTGCAACATTTGCAATATTTACAACATTCCGACAGAGAGAGTTGTAAGTGAAACATGTCTAAGCACAGGAAAATAATTATTATTCAATTATTTTAATTTATTCGGTAATTTTATCCTGCTGGAAGTGCCAACAGATAAAAAATAAAGCACTAAGCAAGTAATGCAGCATTTGAGTTCGGAAGGTTATAGGGTCCACATTACTGGTGCTATTGATCGGGAAAATCATGCTGATGTTGGAAACAGCTTTCATGGAAAGCTGTTATTGCATCCTAAAATATCCCATTCAGCTGTTTTCACAGCATGATGTCCGGCGTAATTTTTTGCACGCTTTACTCGTAGCATGCGAAATAGTGAAAAGTGTTGCACAATTATGAGCCAACGCACAGTGACAGCAGTGGTCCCAAAAGTGGTTTTAAGGAACTAACTTTGCTCATTTCCTGACTTGGCAACTGCCTGGAAGTGGCAAGCTGGCTTTCGCTGATCACAGGCTGCGTGTTTCATGTGACGACCACAGTCTATGCGGTTGACCAGGCATGGTCAGCTGGTTGCCTAGTCGGGCAGTGAACGAAGTTAGCTGGTTCAAATTACCTTTGGGGCCACTGTTGTCAAAACATATGGTTGCATAAACACGCAGCACCTATCATATTTTGGCTACTACGATCAAAGTGCAAAAAAAAAGTACTACAACTTGCTTAGGGAAATTATGAAAGGTGCTATCAAGCTTGAAATATCGTGTGTGTGTGTTTTTTCCTCTTTTCGTTCTTTAAGGTGTTCTGAGAAAGACCTGGCTTTCGTAAGATCCTGGCTTCCTTGTGTGTTCTTCTCGGGAGGCATTACAGTCGGGAACATTGGGCGGCTGCTTGCACTGGTAAGGACACTGGGCTTGCTTAAATTTTTAGACAGAACAAAAATGTCTGCATGTGGGAAATGCCTACAAGAGTGAGCTGTGCTAGTTAGCTTCCTGTTCTTGACAAAATCACTTGAGTGGTTTCATTTTTGTTCACATTTTGTAATTATACCGCAGGTAAAGTGAAAATTAATTCCTAGTGTCGCACTGACCAAATTTAGTTTTCCTGCTGCTGCTTCTACCTTAAAGTATTCAAGTTGGATACATTGAGAACAGGACACATCAGCCCTGAAAGCAAAGCTGAAACTTGACATGCCAAGAATGCAGCGTGTCATTTTCTTCGTTATATTTGCTTACATTCTTGAATTCAAGAAGTCTGGCTCTTATGGGTGCTACTAAAAGACTTAAATGTAGTTTCATGGAAATGATAACACTTAATCTATGATAGTAGGCCATACAGTGCAGAGAACCTAGATTTGATATTCTAGTGTTGTTACTTTGTACACCATTCCGGAACATTTTACCTGTGCAGTTTACAAGCAATAAATGCAAGTTCCTTGTATAAAAGTCCATTTTTGACTTTGGACTTTGCAAAAATTTCAGAAATCATCAGTATTGCACATTTTTATGTAATTTGCAACTATGGTTACAGTCACCGCAAAAGTTGCTCCGGCAATTAAGTACATTTGGCTACAGTAGGATGACTGCCATTATCATTGCGTTCAGAGTTTAATTTCAGAAGAGCTGTGTCAGTCTGCTTTACTTCTGTCACTTTATATACATCTCTGCCTTTTATATTACTGTAGAGTTCATCATTAGCAATACAGTTGTGCATCAAGATGAATATACGAGGATACTGGCACTTGCACTAGTACCTACATCAAATAATGAATGCAGACGCTATGGTGGCTCAATTGTTATTGTGTTCTGCAGCTAAGCGAGAGATGACAGGTTTGTTGCCCAGCTGCCACAGCCACAATTTGATAGGGGTGATGTGCAGAAATGCTCGGGTACTTAGATTTAGGCCTACATTAAAGAACCCTAAGTGCTCAAAATTAATTTGAAGCCTTCGGCTACGGCATCTGTGATAACCCCACTTTTGCCTTGAGACTTAAACCCCATGAAATGATCAATTCATCAGTCTATCAATACTGCTGCATGTGCAGTTGCTGGCCTGGCATTTCGCTAGCAGCATGGCAGGAGACTTGACCAGTGACCAGCTGAAATACCTATGGCTCCTTTTTGCATTCTTGTCACATCTTTTAGCTGCTCTCAGAGTGGGGCACTTTGCTTCTGCAGGGAGAGACATCTGATGAACCTCTTGCCTCCAAGAAACACCAAGAATGAAGCACACTGTGTCATTTCTCGGGACAACTCTTTTCGTACCTTGCCAAGGGTCTGCAGTGAAGCACGTGGCACCAGCTTGGTTGGCTGATTGAGGAGTGAGCTTCTTGTGAAACCAGCACTGAGCGAGCAGCTAGCACTACTCGAGTACTTCTACAAGCAGCACTACCACCAAACTGTGTGCGTCTGTAGGCTTCATGAAAAAAAACGTGTATCTGTGATGCTGACTTTTTACAGACTGTGTGCGATCGACGTCATCAGTCAGAGACTGCCTTCACTTTCTCCGACCTGTGTGAACAAACTAAGCCGTGTTGAGCTGCACTATGTATTGCGTTCTCTGGAGTCTTGGAATCGCGCTATTTCGCTTGCGGAGGCTTGTTCTGCTACCTATTTTTGTGTGCTTGTGTATGCAGTGACCAAAGGGATTGTTTGGGGCAATGTCCTTGCATCTGTACTTATTTTTGTTTTGCTTTATTGTTTTGCACAGAGTGCATCTTTGGTGAGGTATTGATTGTGGCAAGTTAGGTGCACGAAATGTGTATTATTTAAGCGTCCTGTGCACTCGCATGAGATGATCTGAAGCTATGTAGACGCATGTAAAAAATTTTGTTACTGGCTACAGAAAAGCCTGGCTAATAGCTGACATTTGTCTGCTAATGACCAGAAACCTAGCATTTCAAAGATAGTTTTTTCATTCAACGTCTTCTAGATAAGTATAGTGTTTCCTTTGATGTAATGGCATTTGTATGTAGGCCGCATTTGTTGTGTGACCCAGGTTTTAATAAGCATTGGCGTAGCCTGACAGCTTTTAAGCCTTCTCACTCGTGTTGCTTACGTTGAGAAGGCTTGTTCTGGTATCATACAAAGAACTTGCAGTAGTACTTCACTGCCTCTTGTCACCTGGAATCGACAGCTGCACTCGGTGCACTGGACGAAGCAAAGATGCCCGATTACGGTAGTGGGTCCAGTTAGGCAGAAGTGAAGAAGGAACAAATCTGTTACAGCACTCCAAAAGTAAGTCTGGGAACAAATTAAGGTTTTTGGGTGTTTCAAACATGTATTGTTGCCCTTGGTACTACTTTAGAATGAGATTATGATTTTTAAAGTCTTGAATTATGAATTATGAATTAAAGTCTTATGAATTAAAGTCTTGAACGCTTAACTTTCACAAAGTGCTTAAGAATACTGAAATTTGATCTTCAGCTAAGCTTAGTGGATCTTTTTTTTGTTAGTGCAATTCAGAAGCCCAGTCCATTAATCTGTTTAGGCATTGTGGTGTGCATTGCTGGTTTGCTCACTAAACTGTTATCATGTATAGTACTTCTTCCCTTTTTCTTTTCATTTTTTTTCCCTGTTGTGCATTTGATAAAAGGATTTTACTTGTTGAATGTAGTGTTGTTCTAGAAGGTGCTTTGTTGGAACCTTGGAAATCCTTAAAAATCCTGGATTTCTTTTCACAGAAACTGCTTCAAACCCTACCTTTGGTATTCGATCAGTGTACCTACATCGTCGCTCCTTCTTCTGCCAGACTTCTGATGTGACAGCATTTCCATGACTGGAAGCCATAATCCTCAATAGTATAGCAATATGTTTGTCCAGGCATGTATAAATGTGCAATAATGGACAATGTTCAGTCGCTTTAAGCATGCACACTATGTTCTCTTGAAACATTTGCACAGAATAAGTAAGCAATACATTTATATGTATATATATTTGCTGAAGTCATTTGTCAGAACATTGTACAGTTTGTCTTCTGCCTCTGTGTAGTATTTATCATGTGTGTATCATAGTTGCTTTTTTTTCTCTCTAGCATTTCTTGCACTAGAAAGCACCCCTGTACATAGAAACAACGGAATATGTGCAACCCTACATTCTATACAGGGTCTGCCAACGTTGTCTAGAATGCAGTCTGGAAGTTTTGAATTTCACCTCCTGGGTGATAAATTGAAGTCTCAACTCTCCATGAACAAATACTAGTATTCTAAAATAGACAGCCCGTTAGATATGAGAGGTGTTGTGCTATAGCAAATATGAGAGTCACGCAGAGTTTGTCACCTGATCGCTCACTCCTACATCGCTTGCGGCACATTAATGCTGACCAACTATATTAAATAAACTCGTCACATTATTTATGTGTTCTTCATCTGTACAGCCATGTGTCTCCGTGTTCAAATGTCAGTGGAAGAGGAACAGATTTAGTATATAAAGAAATTTCATCCAAGGCAGCTGAGTGACACATCTCTCTATCTTGTGCCATATATTGAACACATTTTAGTGTTTGTTGCTGTTCCTGTACCAATGTGAACTCCAGTAAAGGCAATATGCGAAGGCCTACAGTGGTCTAATAAAGTTTGCGTACCTGCTTTCTTTTGATTCAGTCATGTTCATAGGTGCATGCTTTAAAAAAGGCCATATATTTTGTACTGGCATCTTGTAGCCTGCCCATTGCTTTTCAGTGATGCTCGTATTCCATGCCAGATGACAAAGTCAATGTACAGTGAGAGATACCTAACAGCACATTCTCCTTATCAAGCTTGTAGACCTTTTCAACGAGAGCTGCCTGTGCAATGCTTGACTCTTTAATGACGGCACATATAAATACCTGAAAAATATGCTTATTTTCTAGCTTAAGCATGCAAAACACACCAAGAATAAGCAAAATCAATGGAAAGAAGCCTTTTCGGCAATAGGTGGGAAACGCCAGGCAGAAAACTGGAAGTGAGCTTCACCCCAAGCCACCTATAGTTTCGTTTGGAGTTACTTGCAGGTGGCTATCATCTCATGTGAACCACAGGTGTACATTACATATGCTTTACGTCACCTGAGAGACACCAGTGCAGCCAGAGATCTTGCATCAGTCTATCTGCTGTACATGTGCTTTCAGAAGAAAGCAATGCTGTGCCAAACTTATTCCTCTTCGTTGTGTGTCCCTGCTCTAAAACAGTAAATTATGCTTGCTGATTGTCATTCATGATTGGCCGAAAGCATTTAGCCAAAGGAGGAGGAATAAACATTTAGCCCGAATGTTTGTGCGCCACACTGAAGCTCGGCAAGAAAAGGACATTTTTCTGGCATGTTACTTGTAAGGAACATTAGTCAATAAAGAGTTAAGTACCTCCTGGACAGTTGTGAAGCTTACTTGAGCATCTGCTTAAAAGCACTGGAGACACTGACAGCTCGTGCACTTCATATCGACATGCAACTATCCAGAGAGGATCGCTCATGCACCTGGATGAAAAGTGCTGTAACAGACTGGATAGTACGATACGCATCCCTTGAATGACAATTTTGGCGGCTAGTGAACGAACATCTCATATACAAAGATACAGGATGCAACTGAGACAGTACTCATCCTGTGTGTTTTGTATGTAAGAGTTGTTTGTTTGCTTTGCATAGACTTATTCTAAGACTGTTCACCAACTAACCCAACTACATATGTACTGCTCTTGAACAACACTTCTAAATATTTTTTGCTCATGACATGATGTGCCCAGACCATAAATAGTGTCTCCTATATTGCCACATACATTCAGCACCTAAGTTCACATGATCTTGTTGCTGGAGGAAGACAATTGAAAAGGACATTATAACCAATAAAGCAGAACTGCCCATTCAAGGTCGTCATCTTGGAATTCTTATGAGAGCATGGTGCAGCTGTCAGAAATATTTGTGGCTTGGTAACCAGTCGATTGATGCCTTAGTAACAATGACAATTTGAGCTCAAATAATGTAAGCACTATTTAATTTCCATATTTGTAGTTTTCATTAATGTAGGATACTTATGAAACCTATTATTTGTCAACAATAGCACATTCAGAAAAAAAATATATCTTCGTGATAGGATCGTTTACAATTTTTGTTAGGTCAAATTTCATAGAAGTGGCGGTTATCGTAATAATACTGGAGGGGCCTACTACAAAACTATAGGGTCACGCAGCTTCAGGATAAAAAAAAAATGCGGCTGAAGGAGTTTCGGTGGCAGCACGGGATTCATTTTTATTAATGTTGGATATAGCGCTTCCTTGCACACTGCGCGACCGCTCTTGGCAGTGACGTTGCCATTTTTTTTTTTCACTTTTTTTTTTAGAAGGGTGGATGGGGGGACACGCACTCGACCGGAAACGGGGAGGGAGGAAGAGGATTATGCAGAAATGTGTGTGCGGGGGGTGGGGCTCTGGCTGCACGTGCCCGACGTGCCACCCGTGGCTACGCCACAGGCTCTTGCTACGGCCGTACTAAAGCTCGAATGCGGTAGAAGGAAGCACGAGCAAGGCCGTTCTGCAGTTCAATTAATCGCTTCGAGGTGGCGCCACTTGACAACAGATGCGTGCAACTATTTTTCCATGATAGCCCATAGCGAAAAACGAAGCGGCTTCTCGAACACAATGTTGAGAGCGCCGAGGCGCTGTGGTATGATGAATGGTGCATTGAGGCGAAACGGTTCGACCGATCGCTTTTTCGCTCTTTCCCGCACGTCTCTGCCATATGTCGACGCAGCTATCCTCTCCACCAGTGCGAGGGCGCGCATAATCGTTCGCTTCTAATACATTTATTATGTGTGACCACTGCTAAAGCAGACCATTTACGGAAACGAGATACTGTGAGTTTTGTGACCCAAGCCACACAATATAAGTATGCAGAACGGTGTGAGCTAGAGCCTTTGCCAAGTATGAAAGAATAATGGACTCGGCGACACCCCTTGGCTGCGCGTGCGCGTGGTATACGTTCATTCACCACTCTTTCCGCGGTGGACACGATTAGGATCGTTTTTAACTAACGCATGAGAATTCGAAGAAAGTTTCTCAACGGCTGAGCAAAATTTCCCCTCACTGCCCGTGAATCGAGGCACCCGCAGAAGAGTGCACGGACCGGTAAATCGGTTCCTAGTTGGCGAAGCGGTGTCGAAGGTTCCTTTTCGTAAGTTATAATGATCTAGTACACTGTAATTGTAATATATCGCCGGCGAGAAAGGAAATATGCGGACTCGCCTTCTTCAAGGCAAGCAAATTCGGAGTGCACTGTAATTAACTCTCGACACGCCGTACGGGCTGCGGGGCCTGCGGCAGTCGATCGTAAACCGGCCACAAGGTGAGATAATTGTTACTATACTGACCAATGAGCATGTAGCTTAACTGCTGTTCGCGGCGTGCGTATGTCGATCATGTACGTAGCTGCCGGAAATTGCTCTCAGGTCGCCATTTTTTTCCCCCTTCTTCCTGTTATCATTTTTCAACATTTATAGCAAGGCCCGCTGTGTGCACCAACACATGACTTGATCTTCCTCAGATGACGATCGACTATGCCGCCCAACGTGAAGTATAGGAAGACCCGCGCGACATTTACAGTGAGACTTACGAGAAGTTAGCTCTGGTTTGCGGTCTCGATCCCGGCCGCGGCGGTCGCAATTCGAAGGGGACAAAATGCAAAATATAATAATAATATTTGGGGTTTTACGCGCCAAAACCACTTTCTGATTATGAGGCACGCCGTAGTGGAGGACTCCGGAAATTTTGACCACCTGGGGTTCTTTAACGTGCACCTAAATCTAAGCACACGGGTGTTTACGCATTTCGCCCCCATCGAAATGCGGCCGCCGTGGCCGGGGCAATATATATATATATATATATATATATATATATATATATATATATATATATATATATATATATACACACACATATATATATATATATATATATATATATATAGCTTCTGTACTTAAATTTAAGTGCATGTTAAAGAAACCCAGGTAGTCAGAATTAATCTGGAGTCCCCCACAATGGGCGTGCGCCACATAATCATATCGTGGTTACGTCATGTAAACCATAGAATTTAATTTTTATTTTATATGTAGATAAGATCATCCTTTCAAAACATTAACTGTACCCCCTAGAGCAATCGTGAATGCGAATACCCAAATTGCTTTCAAGAGGGAGGGCTGGTTAAATACGCATGGCCCGCGTAAGTGTGTTGAATGAGACTAAATATTCAATAAGAAGGATACCTGCTGTTACATATGAAGAGGTTAGTTTTGAATCCACACGGCGCGAGCAATCGCTGCTTATTGACAACTTCCATGTTCCCTCTTCTATTGTTCACAATTGTACTTTTTCTCCGAAAAAAAAAAAAAACATTAGCTTAGTTGCTAACGCATAAAACCAATTTAAAAACTCCCTTCTCGAACTTAAGCGTGTTTTAATAGCTACATACGCGAGTATATGGCGTAGCTTTCCGCCAGCAACGCTCCGGACCATAGCGAGGCACTTGTAACAACACAATTTAACAGTTCATTTCCGCGTAACTACATCACAGAAAATTTCCGTGCAGAAAGTTCAAGAGGCCTGACAGGGCTCACCGCGAAAGGCCGCGAGAGAATGGACATTTTAGCTTGTGCACCATTGCATTGGCGGACATGACATCAATGGAAGAGAGTAAGAAGGTTCTATAAACAAAGCCGAAAGGGGACGCTCACAAGATACTTGCCACAACTAGGAATCCGCATCAGGGCTACAGCTACAATAATCGGAATCCATACTGTCATTGGCGTAGCCAGGGAGGTTCGAACCGGCGTTAGTGGAACGCCCCCCCCCCCCCCCCCCCCCGCCCTCCCCTGACGAATCCCCTCCTGCGTTACCCCCCTTTTCCCACGGAACAGAAAGTTTCAGGAAGTGGGCTCCGAAGCGACATAGATGAAAGAAAAAGCTTGAATGTGAAAGCAAGGCAAGGGATAGTGGCGATGCGAAAGGTGGGAGATGGGGGGATTCATGTAGGCGATCCCCTCTCCCAAGCACAGAACATTGCGGCACCACTCATGGCGCGCCTCTACCTCATTCCGGATCGTGTTAACCATAACTGCTGAGGAGGACCAGCCCTAAAAATTTCACACACAGATAAAGATGGGACAAGCGCATGCATAAAACTAGTGAGGCATTGTTACTCACCGCCGGACCTTTGTATCGTCGAAGAGCTTCTCATTTCTGGTACTTTCTAGTGAATCGTCGACCACACTGCGCGGAAGAAAAACATTCCGAAAATATTGCGACTTGCTTGTCTAAGAAACGCATAATAAGCAACCCCCCCCCCTTTTCTTTTTTCTTTCCCTTGTCTCTGACTTTCATTATGTTACTAAACTTGAGAAGAGCTCGCTGTTAGGCTAGCTTGTACACGCTGTTAAGAATGAAAACAGCGCAAAAAAAAAAAACGGGACAAGAAAGAAAGGCCTACAGATCACTCATTTGGGCACGACAAAATATATCAAGGACGGGGTTACTGAGCCAGGGAAGCTAAGAAGCCGCCACAAGAAACAGGTGGGAGGTCAGATAGGTGAATGGCCTCGAAGTCCTCGCCAAAACAGAAATATAGGAATGTTAGGGGCCGCCGCTCCATTTAGCAAGCAGGCGAGTGTTGAGGAGTGCGACGGTGACCAACGGAAACGAAGTTTAAGAATGGGAGAGAGGTGATGGATACGACGAGGAATGGAGGGGGGGGGGGGGAAGTCGCGTAAAAGGCGTCAAGAACGAAGTTGACAGAAAGTTTTGGACATAGGGAGCGCGTCTCGTCATTGTCCGATCGCTCAACACCAGAAGGGGGACGTGATCAATACGAGCCCGTGGTCGAGCCCGTGGCCAATAGCCCATAGGCTATCTGAGGCTCCTCTACCCTGTCGTAACACGTGCTGCTTAATTGCTGCGCAGAGCCCACGCTAAATAAACGTCTCGGCAGTTTCCAGAATATACAAGCGTCAGGATACAGGACGCTTTCAAGCCTGTCGGAGCTACTGGCCCTTATTTTACTGCGAACAACGGATGCCGTAATTTTCACAAAGGCTTCTAAACGGGAAGCAGCGCTTCTTCGGACTGCCTGCATCATGAGTTCCCGAGTGTGATCAAATAAAAACATGTGTCGCGTGATGAATACAATATCACGATCACGCAACTTCCAAACATCTCTTCAAACAAGTCGGACAGCAGGTCACTGAAAGTGAGTGAAACTTGCTTCATATCATACTATCGAAGTTCTAGCGCAAAACTCCGTTCTTGTATTTTTAAATCTTGAATAATATAGCCCGCCCGCAACGCCGAAAGGGCGATTGAGTGACAGGCGACTTGCAAAATAGTGCTCGACCTATTCCGTACTTATTCGTGGCCGTACCACTCACTAGAAGATCTGGCTGCAAAACAACGGTTATCTCCGCTGCTACTTGGGCTGCAACAAGTCTGGCCTGCAAACAAGACACAGGATAGTGCGCTGTCTTGGTTTTGTTTGGCCCCGTATTTAGCGCTTCCAAGTCATGTAAAAGCTAGGCCATTAACATACATTATATTTATGCATCAATATGTAAACGAATTCTTTTTTTTTAATATCAGCATTTTTAAAAACAGCACAAGGATGATAACATAATTTGATGCGAAATGACTTCATGCATTAGCAATGAAAAACTTTTGTCAGAAGTTAAGCAAATGTTGTTTCGGCAACGCAAAAACGTGCATCCTCGTTGTTAAAGCATTCTTGTCCGACGAGTCTTAGGAGTTCGCGTGGTGTACAACCTCCACACACACACACACACACACACACACACACACACACACACACACACACACACACACACACACACACACACACACACATATATATATATATATATATATATATATATATATATATATATATATATATATATATATATATATATATATATATATATATATTTCCGAAACAAATTTCTGGCTACGTCACTGCATACTATCACAAAATGTTTGCCATGTTTCGCAGTTACACTATGCGTGTGCGCGGCCACCTCAAACGCGGTCGTCAAAGAAGGCTTCACCGCAGTAAAAGGCTTTGCGTGGAAAAGCTCACTTTGCTTTGCAGCGCTGCTGCATGCGCGACCATATTTGATCACATGAGCGCGCTGCCATGTATGGCCTTGTGGTTGGAAAGTCCTTTCGCCGTACGACAGCGTGACGACAGAAGGGGCAACAAGTTTTGGAAGCGCCAGTAAATGGACGATGGCTGGGTGGACGATATGCGCTCCATGAAATTCGATGGAGTGCAGAACACGTTTGGACACTCCAGACGAATTTTCGCTGTCGTCGTTGGCGTAGACGACACCTTGAGGTTCCGTTTAAAGTCCAAGTGCAATAATAGAGAGTTTTAGAATAGGGACTCCAAACGTTTTAGGGCCCCAAAGAAATAGCGTTGAAGCCAGTGCGCATGCGCGAGACGCTAATTGCGTTTGGATTTTGCGTCGGCCACGCTATTTAACTGATTTAGCGGGAGTCCCAAAAGCTGCCCCAAAAGCTTTGTGTCAGCAAATATGGTGGCACCCATCGAAATGACGGCGCTAACCTAGGACCGAACTGAGCTTAATTCGTGGTAATGTGTGAAGTTTGTAAGCTAGGAGAAGTGACTGCGGTTATCGCTTTATCTCAGTCAACGTGTGTAATGAAGAATATTTATTCGAAGCCGCTGATTCCGAATTAAATTGTCGATTTCATGGCTCGTAGGCCTAACACGGCTTAATTTGGCTGGTGAAGGCACGTAAAGTTGGTTACCCATAACTTAGTGCAACAGATTGCTTGCTACTTCTAGAATAACCTCTAAATTGTAATGAAACGCTACAACACGAAAGTCAAAATTACTCTTGTTATCGTAAAATGGTATGTTTTATGTAAGTATTTAAAATAGCTTTTCTTTGACGCCGTAGTGGCGCTGCAAGCGCAAGACGCTATCCGAAAACGCAAATCCCTTCACTCCTGCGTGCCCCAACGCTAAGACCCGCAATGCTCTTGGGGTCCCAAATTAAAGCTTGCGAGCGTGAGCCGAGCAGGATGATGGCTTGATGCGCGCCGTGTCCTTACTCGCGAAATGGGTCGAGGGAGAGGGAGATGAGCGCATGCTATCGTGATCGTGTACGCAAAGGGGGAGGGGGGCAGGTGAGCGTGTGCCTCTTCTAGCCCACGACACGTTCATTTGAGGGAACGCCAGCCGTTTGTGCGCAGGCGCGAGAGAGAAAATTTGGGTGCTTTTGCTCCTTGAATAGATGACTCTGCCTACGCACTAGGGAGGAGGTTTCTTGTAGGCGCTTGTCCCTAGGCGTGCATGCATTGCGGAGTGGAGTCGAGTTTGTTAACGCTCGGTCACTGGCTGCCGGTGCGGTACAACAGATGAAGCAGCGGGCACTGACGCCCGATTTGGCGACCGCTGGGCCTCTACTACGGCCTCTACTACGGCCGCTACTGCTGCCCGGGAAAAATCAGTGTCTTTTTTTTTTTTTTTTAGGTAGAGCACCGTAAGAAGCAAGAAATGTTTAATCAGGCATGACTGACTCAGCACCAGCCCCGCAGGCGCGAGAAAGTCTGTCCGACGTACCTTCAGAGGCAAAGTTCTGACTGGTGTTGCAGAAGTCGCGGTTGTGCTGAACTTAGCGTCACAAGTTGGTGGCTGGACGAAACAATATTTATTCAACCGCGTTCTTTTTACTAATTGCAACAACGTGCCATTATTTCGCATTATTGGCGGCGCCTCCTTGACACCAAAGCGGCAACGGGGACACCAAAGCTAAAACCGCGCGTGCCATGGGTGTATAAGATCGGCCGTCGCGAACAGCCAAATTTTTATGCGAACACCCCCTAGCACGCTTCGGCCTCTGTGGCGCCAACCCACGGGCCGCCCTGCTTCCCCCCGCCATCCCTTGGGTGCCCTGTAGATACTGCGCCGCTTTGCTCTCCTGAGGCTTCCGTTTGCCGGTTACATGTGCCCTCCTGGAGCAGTGCTTGTAAAAAATCCAATCTATCGTCGCGACGAAAAAAAGCGACCCGCGACTCGACAGCATGCACTCAGCAATGCCGGCATGTATGGAGACAAAGCATGGGACAAACGATTACAACGCGCGCTCAGAAACCCCCTCCGTAGTGCCTAGGCAGATTCATATATTCAAGGAGCAAAAGCCCCCAGAATTTCTCTCTTGCGCTCGCTCTTACTCGCGCCTGCGCACAAACAGCTGGCGATCGCTCAAATGAACGTCTCGTTTCTAGCCCGGCTGTGGCCACGCATGGCGCAGTCGCGCGTGCACTATCTTGCTGGTAATCTGCGGCGGGTGCGAAGCAGGCGAGCAGACATGACTGGTGGCATCTTGTGCGCTGTTTTTCACGAGCCTCGCGTTGGAGGTCGCATGATCTGAAGTTTCATAGACGCGTTGAAGCGAGAGGCAGCGTGAGGGAGAATTCGCCTCGCCGCTGCTTCGGATCTTCTTCATTCCACAGTTCTTACCGCGAGTGTTTGCGGTCATCGAGAGAGACTAGCTCATGTGTGTCTGTTCGCGCGTGACACCACGCTTGTTAGTTTTGTTATTAAACGAAAGCTTAGTGCAATATAAACGGCCGCTAAATCTACGAACCTTGCTTCGTGTAGTTGTCTAATACTTTGCTATTGCTATCAATGCTTCGAACTGCGACTTCTCCTTCTTCTTCTTCTTTTTTTTTTTTTTTGCAGCTGTAGATTATACTATGCGGTCAGGTCAGGGGTGGATCCAGCGTATATATCCTCTAGGGAGACCCTCATAAAAGCGCATACAGAGGCCACAAATGGACGCGGGCACTGTTGTAATCGCGCCGCTGGCACGAGTTGTTGGGAACTCGGCGCTGACGCCCGTTGTTGCACCTGGGTCGCAAGCCCCAAGGGTAGCGTTGGCCTGGCGGCCTGGGGTACAACTGGAAGCATCCGAAGGTCCCGGCCAAGCATGAGTCGACTGGTAACAGCAAAACAACTTGTTTATTCTAACATCGCAAAGAGTTGGCGGTCAGGTTGACCGAAGTAGAGAGACGGGAGTGCACTTTACTCAACAGAAGAAATCGGAGCCCTCCTTTGGCGTCCGGGGGCAGCTGCTTTTATACTCTCGCAGTTGAGGGCAAGAAGGAACCCCTCCATAGACGAGCACGTGACGGTGCCGCTCGGGCACAAAGGGATAAGGTGGCGCAGCGTCGTGTCGGCGCCACTCGGACCCCCCTTGCTTCACAGTTGTTGGGAGCTCCTCTCCCCGGCTGCCGCGCTTCGACAAGCGTGGGCAAATGGGAAGAGAAGGAGGAGCAGCCGTCGTGTCGGCGCCGCTCGGACCCCCTTGCTTCACAGTTGTTGGGAGCTCCTCTCCCCGGCTGCCGCGCTTCGACAAGCGTGGGCACAATGGGAAGAGAAGGAGGAGCAGCCGTCGTGTCGGCGCCGCTCGGACCCCCTTGCTTCACAGTTGTTGGGAGCTCCTCTCCCCGGCTGCCGCGCTTCGACAAGCGTGGGCACCAATATGCACATACACTCACACACGCACATGAAGACACGTGGCATCGGAACATGCCGGGACGCGCTTGGCAGGGAGGCGTAGCGGCGGCGCCGAACGGGCCAAAATGTCTGCCGCTTTGAACGAAGCCCTGGCGTCTGTTGTATCCTCGCCGGCTTTACCGCGCGTCGTAGGCGAAACGTAACAGCACCCGTGTGATTAGTGGCGCCGTCTATGAGTTCAGTTGTACGAGTTATTCGCAGCAAAATGTCATGTTCAGTTAAGACAACTTTCATGTGATGGCACAGATGCAGCTTTTTCCCCGTTCTAGACGCGAACATGGCGGCCACGATTACTATCGGTGCACGAGCCTAGTTGAGCCTTGACTAAACACTTTTTTTTTTCTCGCCACCCTTGCTTCCTTCCCCGAAAGTGAAATATAATTGAAATGATGTTCACTGCCGCGGGTAACCACTTGGGGTTTTCGCGCTTCCTCATTGACTCGGCCACGATGGTGGTGGTGGCGGCGGTGATGTGTCTACAGGCGGGGTTAGCCTGGCAGACCTGGCCGGCAATTGCTACGCCTGAGCGTCTCCTTCTGCTCCAAATATGTCACCACATGTATACAGTCCTGCCGCCCGCGGAAATGTGTGTGAAGAATGCCTAACACTTCCTTGAGTACTATCCGCGGTCCTTCCGGGCACACTAACTGTTGGACACGTTCTTCTGCCCATGCTGTCCAGAAGTCTTCTCCTCAGAAGCGCCTGCAGGACCAGTGGAAACCACGGACGCCGTCATCGCTGAGATCGGCCACTTGGCACGCGGTGTCCGAGCAGCGCCGGAGACAATCAGGAAACGCGAAAAAGAATGGATATTGTAAAGAATCGCGGGAAGATACGGCGCCTGCCTTCATTGTAATAGAGGCGCAGCTGGAACGCGGCTAGAGCACCGCAGCTCCGCCCCCCCCCCCCACGCGATGGCTTTGTCTCACTGGGAAAGCGTCCTGTTGTGCTTTTGCGTTCCTCGTTTACGCAGCGTCTCAATGTGCTGTAGTAGGCGAACATGGCGCGGGCACAATGACGTCAATGAAAACCCGTGCTATCGCATTATATCGCCTACGCATCGCAATCTTAATTAAGGTCCCGTCATCATAACCATCATTCTATTTACGTCCTCTGCGGGACACCGTCCTTCCGCGGCTGATCAGCGAACCGCTAATACGCTACTTGAATGTAACTGACGCGCGCCGGGGCAGCCCAGTGGCCATGGCGTGGCACTGCTGAGCTCGAGGTCGCGGGTTCAAACCCCTGCCACAGCGGCCGCATTCAGATGGGGGAAGAATACAAAAATACACCTGCACCTAGGATTAGGTGCACGTTAAACAGCCCTAGGTGGTCAAACTTCACCCGAAGTCCCCAAGGCTACGGTGTGCATCATAATCAGATCGTGGTTCTGGCACGTAAAAAAAAAAAAAAAAACTCAGGATTTAAATTTATTTCAAGCGAACTGCGGCCCTATAACGTAAAATTATTCCAATATGTTTTTATTTCCGGCTATTCAGAATAATAAAAAAAACTGTTTTGTTCAGCATATTAATGCATCTTTAACGCGTACACGTCACTTTGACGCAATGAGTTTTCACAATTTTGTGACGTCGAGTGACTGGAAAATGAAGTGGGTGCAGCCTGAAACCAATTGACCAATAGCAGAGGGTTGATGGCGAAATGGCGTGGAATCAGAAATAATTATTTTTCTTTTGTTCAGTAGAATCATGCATAATCAGTGTGTACACGTCATGTCAGATTGGGAGCTTTAGCGGTTTTCGTGACGTCGCATGGCAGACAGGAGAAGTGGCAGTGGTCCAAAAAAGTTTTTGACCAATCGCGGAGCGCTGATTGCAGAATCCGCCTCTTTCACGGCGCGACGGCGCGTGCGCCCTGCCCTAGCGGATTAGTCGCGAAACGTATTGGAAGGGACGCGCGCGCGGCGAGATATCGGGGGAAAGTACCGCCGGAAAAAAAAAAAAAAGCGCTTGGGCGCGGGCTGTTGCAAACGCTCGTGCCATGTACCGCGTTGAAACTCTATTGGTAGCCCGACATCGGTGCGGTGCCGAAAAGGTGCGTAAGACTGCAACTCCACCTTGAAACAGAAAAGGGCCAGGGCTTGGTCCGAACTGCACCGTGAAACACGTAGTTGCCGCCTTGCATTGACGGCTTTCAAATTTATCGATAAACCCCTGCGTTACACTTGAGCGACACTTCAAAAGCACGTTGCTGACGCAGTCTTCTTGCAGCGTCGGCCCACTGTTGCTGGTGGTGGGAGCGCGTGCCTGACGTCGTGTACTGTTTTAAGGCGTGGTAACATTTGGTCGGCACGAGACCGACAAGACGCTGACGCCGAAGATTGGCCGACCATTCAGCACTGTGTCACTGAGACCATTTGATCGTAATAGGCCGACAACGACGCAACCGATGGGTGCGAGTTATTAGCGCGACGGGCTTTCGTGTCGACAGCACCGACAATATCAGCGTGCCGACCGTATATAGCTTGACCGAACCCTACGTGATCAGCCGTCGAACCGACAACGCGGTAGCTGCAGCTCATTCACTTGTACATCTAGTTACTCGCGCTCAAAATGCGTCGACATGCCTTCGAAGTTGAAATGCACGAGTTTCAGTCCTCTCAAGCCGTGCACGTGAAGTTTGAGTCAATGTTGATCCTGTTTAGCGAAGTTTGGGTTAGGCCTGACCCCCTCGAGTTCGTGTACCCACTACCGCTGGAGCTTGTATCGTATCTGGCGCAGCGCTGGCTTCGCATCTATGGCACGTGTGACGTGACAGCTATCGGTATCGCCCATGACACAGTGTGGTGAGGGAACACACCCTCTCCCACTTAGTGTATATATACACGGCTGTTGAATAAACGGGGACGCTTTCCGCTCCCCTTGCTTGGAGCCTCTGGTCATGTCTTGCCTGCAGCAGCGCACGATACATGGTGTCAGAAGTGGGATGAACGCCGACGTGCAGTCTTGGTGAACCGACGATTATACTACAAGACCAGCCCCATGGACTTCCTGAAGCCACCAGGCCCGCTGAGCTCGGCTGGTGAAATTGCCAAGAACTGGCAGGCATTCAAGCAAAGGTTCGAATTTTTTCTCGCCGCGTCAGAACAGCCAACCGGCAAGCCTCGAACGGAACCATGCAAGACAGCACTTCTGCTGAGCGTTGCAGGCGAGGAAGCCATCGAGATCTTCAACACGTTCAGCTTTGGCGAAGACGAGAGCAGGAATGACTACGCCACTGTCATTGCGAAGTTCGATGCATATTGTGCGGCTCAGCAGAACGAAGTCCATGAGCGCTACGTTTTCCGTACGCGAGTCCAGGCCCCTGGTGAGCTTTTCGAACCTTTTTTGCGAGACTTAAAGAACCAGGCACGAGCATGCAACTTTGGCTCCCAAATGGACGCAATGATTAGGGACCAAATTGTTTATGGAACTAACGACGAGAAACTTCGAGAAAGGTTGCTGCGGGACACTACGCTGAATTTACTGAAGGCTGAGCAGGTTGCTAAAGCAGCTGAAGCGACGGCAGCGCAACAAAAAGTTTGGGCACGGGACGAAAGCCACATTGACGCGATGCGTAAGGAACACCCAAGTAAACAAAGTGAGTTACCCAGGCATTATAAGTGTCCAAAGTGCGCACGTATGCACCCGCCACGAAGGTGTCCTGCATTCGGGAAAACATGTCGCAAATGTCAACGCCCCAACCATTTTGCTATCTGCTGCAGACGATTTGCTGATAATGGCGAACTTCAGGGCGGTGAAGATAACTTTGACATTCTGGACGTGTCAAGCTGCGCAGCAAACCAACACGACTGGGCAGTTGTCGGCCAAATCAAGAACGTACCACTTGAATTCAAGGTCGACACAGGAGCGCAAGCAAATCTACTACCTTTCGGATGCTACCGTAAAATTCGCCCAAAACCGCCCCTGAAACCAAGCAGCGCGGTGTTACGTTCGTATGGCGGAGGGGTTATCAAGCATGATGGCGTCATTCGTACAGAATTAGCACTAGGTGATCGTTGCGCCGTCCTCGACTTCTTCGTGGTGTCCAAGGGGCACCAGGACATCCTAGGCTTACAGGCTAGCGAAAACCTTGGACTTGTGTCGCGCATACACGCAGTATCTCGAAACAGTTCCGAGGAAGTCGCAAGGAACTTTCGCCACTTGTTCACAGGAACCGGGTGCGTTGAAAGGGTCTATCGAATGGTTCTACGTGACGACGCCACGCCAATCGTCCAAGCAGCCCGACGAGTGCCGCTGGCTCTACAGGAACCCTTGCGAGAAGAACTGGGACGCATGGAGCGCGCAGGCATCATAACCAAAGTCACCGAGCCCACAGACTGGGTAAGCCCATTGGTCATTGTTAGAAAGAAGGACGGGAAAATTTGAGTATGTATCGACCCCAGGAGGATTAACCAATGCATCAAGAGAACATTACACAATGCCGCGAAGAGAAGACATAGGCAGAGTTAGCGGGCGCTACAGTTTTCACCCGTCTTGACGCGAACTCTGGTTTTCACCAAATTCCGTTGGACAACGAAACCTCTCGAATTTGCACCTTTGCAACGCCATTCGGGCGCTAGATTTCTGCGCTTACCGTTTGGTATATCATCGGCGCCTGAGGTATTCCACAAAACGCTAAATGAAATGGTTGAAGGCCTTCCTGGGGTCAGAGTATACGTTGATGATGTACTGGTGTGGGGGTCGTCGAGGCAGGAGCATGACAGGCGGCTGCAGTCGGTACTGCAAGCATCAGAACGCGGCGGTCTGACATTTAATCCGAACAAGTGTTCCATTGGTGTCGGTAAAATCGAGTTTCTTGGTGACGTCATTGACCAGGAAGGCATCAAACCAAGCCCGTCACTGACAAAATCAATGATTCAAATTCCACCGCCGACCGACAAGCTCGCAGTACAGAGGATGCTAGGAACCGTGAATTATTTCAGCAAGTTTATGCCGTCACTGGCCCAAAGGACGACGCTCCTCAGAAATCTTATAAAGCAGAATACTGCGTTTGACTGGACGCCTAATCGCGCTGAAGAGTGGAGGCAGCTTTGCTCAAGTTTAAGTAGAGCGCCTTTACTAGCCGTGTTCGATCGAACAAAAGCAACAAAGGTGTCATGTGATGCATCGCAAAACGGAATCGGCGCAGCGCTATTGCAGTGCCACCAGGATACATGGAAGCCAGTCGCGTATGCCTCGCGGGCACTTACAGAGTGCGAACAACGTTACTAGCAAATTGAAAAGGAGGCCCTCGCGGTGGCATATGGATGCGAGAAGTTTAACCATTTTGTCTACGGTCGGCCGTTTATTCTAGAAACTGATCACCATCCTTTGATCGCTATCTCGCAGAAGGCCATTGGCGACATGCCCCCGAGGTTGCAGCGTTTTTTCCTGCGCCTTCTTCGTTATGACGTAAAACTTCAGTTCACACCAGGGAAGCAACTGCTTCTCGCTGACATGCTGTCACGTGCAACAACCGTACCCATCACGGAAAACGACGTCGACGACGACACTGAAGTGCACGCAGTAAGTGTTGTTTCCTCACTTGTCACCGATAACACCTGGAAGAGGTTGGCTACGGAAACTAGTCGGGATGAAGAATTAAAACAAGTTCTTGTGGACTTGGCGGCAGGAAAAGCACTCCAAGGCCATTGGAAATCTTTTGAAGGAGAGCTTTCTCACGTGAACGGAGTCCTCTTAAAAGGGTGCAAAGTTGTAATTCCGGCTACGATGAGGAAAGAAACATTGGAACGCATCCATCAAGGTCATCTGGGCATTAATAAATGCAAATCACGGGCCAGGCATCTCGTCTTCTGGCCAGGAATAAACCGTGACACAAACTTTCGCACAGGCGTGTTCTGCATGCAAAACGTACGCGTACAGACAGCCCCAAGAGCCGTTAAAGGTACGCCCAGTACCTGATAAACCGTGGCATCGTGTCGGCATCGATATTCTTGAGCATGGTGGACGGTCATACCTGTGCGTCTACGACGCGTTATCAAACTTTCCTGAAGTACAGCTGCTAAAAGATACTACCGCGAAGACTGTCATTGCAGCAACAAGTGCAATCTTTGCTAGATACGGCATACCAGTTGAAGTTTGTTCGGATAATGGCCCACAATTTTCTAGCCACGCTTTTGCTGCATTTGCCCGAAGGTACGACTTCAACCACACCACTTCTAGCCCTCGGTACCCCCAGTCCAACGGACTGGCGGAAAAAGGTGTGCAAGTAGTTAAGACGATTTTAAAGAAAAGCACTAAAATGAATCACGATTTTTGGCTTGGTCTTCTTGCCTACAGATCTACTCCAATGGAATCCGGACCATCACCTGGCGAAGTACTTCAAGGAAGACGACTACGCACAACGTTGCCCGACGTCCGGCCCTGCCCAGGTCGCAGCGTACAGAAGCATCGTCAGACCGACCGTTGCAGCCGACGACTACCACCACTCAACCCCTGAGACACGGTACGCATCAAAGAAGGGGAGTGGGCCACCAAAGGTCAAGTCGTTCAAGCTGCGACATATCCCCGCTCGTATAACATAATTATTGAAGACTACACATTCTTGCGGCGCAATCGACGACATCTGCTGCCTACAAGAGAAGCTTTTCGACAAAGAGGCCTTTGTGACTCCGAGGAAGACCTCCGCCAAGGGGCTGACGGAAGACCTTCACCATACAGCAGCAACAGTGCCGCCGAGTCACTGGCCACATTCCCGCCTCATCCAACGCTCCTGCATGCTTGCAGCAGAACCAAGAACCTGCGTTCAGACGGTCAACCCGAGAGCGAAGGCCCCCACAGAGGCTTACTTATAATCGAAGCTTTGTGCAAGTTCCCTAAATCGCGTTCTCAATGTTCGTTTCTACTTATGTTCTTTCCTGTGTTTCTTTCTTTTTTCCCTCCTTTGAAAGAAAAGGGGATGTATCGTATCTGGCGCAGCGCTGGCTTCGCATCTATGGCACGTGTGACGTGACAGCTATCGGTATCGCCCATGACACAGTGTGGTGAGGGAACACACCCTCTCCCACTTAGTGTATATATACACGGCTGTTTAATAAACGGGGACGCTTTCCGCTCCCCTTGCTTGGAGCCTCTGGTCATGTCTTGCCTGCAGCACCGCACGATACAGAGCTGGACTTAAAAAATAAGCAGTCAGAACTAAGGAAACCGCTCTTATATATAGGTTGCGGTCCTACAGCGATTTGATAACTACTCTTCATTTCGCATGGCACGTACACAGGAAGCGGCAAGCGGCGACACAGCGCTGTGCCAACATCTTTACTTTGGTCATTGTTCCCGAACGCCGCCGGTCGCATTCCCGTAAATGGTCGGTCTGTGCGCGTTTTTGTGCTGACATTTCTTAATTACCTCTGCGTCAAACAGGAAAGGAGAGACAGTGCATTCGATACAGCAGCATAGACTCGCTCAGTTGCCAACGGTGTCAGCGATGACATCCGCCTTTTCGCGAGAGAACTGCACGGCATATAAGTGGGGACTTATGCCGAGCACAGTTGTCTCTTATAATACTTTATAGCACGCGCAGACTGTAAGTATGACGAAGTTAAACAAAACCGAGAATCAGTGATAACAGTCCGTTATATATATGTGTGTATGTGTGTGTGTATGTGTGTATGTGTGTGTATGTGTGTATGTATGTATATATGTGTGTGTGTGTGTGTGTGTGTGTGTGTGTGTGTGTGTCACAGTATCTTGATCACAGTAGCAGTTGTTTAAGGGACTCGGCCGCACATACTGACTCGCCTGTATGTTTTGCTACATTTTGAGATTATTTCACATTAGCGATGCGCCGTTTCTACAATATTCGAAGAGCTAACAGCGATCTGAAGCTGTAGATGTAAAAAAATGCACTCCTTTGGCCAATCCCACGCGGAAGGCTGCACTCGAAGGCTTCTTGAATATGCGATATGTTTAGTGAATGTGTAAAATTAATACAAAAAGTGATGTGCCATCGCAAACGTCAGCGACAACGAACTCAAGGCAGCCGCTTCGGCAGACGGAACTCAGCGTGCCTTCATCGGCCGCGCTGTTACCACAACAGCGCTCTCGGGCCTGTTCACCCACTGTAGTCGATGGATGAACGACATGCTGCCCCGGAGAAACCAGTAATAATTGAACGCGATCCACGAACCGCACAACCGACGCACACTCAACATGGGCGCAGGTGCACAAATCAACCGGCGAAATCCCCGACACCCTTCCGAAACGTTTTCAGCGCCGTGTGTCAGAGGGCAGCACAGGAACATGAAAAGAGAGTTTTAGAATAGGGGCCCCAAAGAGCTTTGCGGGTGTTAGCGCTGGGTACAGTCTTCTAGAACACTATAGCGCTGGGGCACGCAGGAGTGAAGAGTTTTAGAACAGGACTTTGCGTTTGCGGATAGCGTCTTGCGCTGACAGCGCCACTACAGCGTCTAAGAAAAACTATTAGAAATAATAAAATAAAATATATCATTTTATGATAGGAATAGTAATTTTGACTTGCGTGTATTCGCGTTTAATTACAATTTAAAGGTTACTCTTCAAGCAGCAAACAATTAGTTGCGCTTAGTTTTGAGCAACAAAACCAACTTTACGTGCCTTCACCAGCCCAGCTTAGCCGTGTTAGGCCTACGAGCCATAAAATCCACACTCGAATTCGGAATCAGCGGCGTGTAATGAATCAATCTTTATAACACACGCTAGTTGAGAGAAAGCGATAACCGCAGTCACTTCTCCTAGCTTGCGAACTTCACGCGTTACCGCGAATCAAACTCAGTTTGGTGCTAGGTTAGAGCCATCGCTTCGATGGGTGCCGCCATGTTTGCTGACGCAAAGCTTTTGAGACCGCTATTTGGGCTCCCGCTAAATCGGTGAAACAGCGTTCCCAACGCAAAACCCAAATGCAGTTTGCGTCTCGCGCATGCGCAGTGGCATCGACGCTATTTCTGTGGGGCCCCAAAACGTTTGGGGCCCCTATTCTAAAGCTCTTAAAAGAGGCGGATTGGAATATAAAAGTTTGGAATAGCTTTACGTTATAGCGCCCCTGTGACTAGACGAGCGCTTGTGAGTCGTGACTATACATAAGTGAGTGAATATTTATGTGCTTATGCGCGTACACTGACTCTGCTTCTGCCTTCTTATCTTTATTTCCCATTCCCCACGTATAGGGAGCCAGCTTAACCAAGGTCGAACCAGCCGAGCAAAACTTTGGTTAAGAATATTAGAGGCGAGAATTTGGGGTGGCGCCCTCTTGTGAGTGACGTCACGGCTAGGACGCCACTCGCTGCGGCTTGCTCGGCTGCCGCGCGCGCTCGTTCCCTTAATGTATGCTTGGGGCATGAGTGGCTAGAGCCGTACTTATAGACCCTTTTAACGCGATAGCGTTAAGGAGCTCGTGTCGCAGAAAAGCCGGTGTCGGCGTCCGCGGCGTTGGCCGTGAGCGATAAATCACGGCAGGCACTTCATAAATAAAAAGCAACTTCCAAGATAGGCTGGGTGGGAATCGAACCAGGGTCTCCGGAGTGTGAGACGGAGACGTTACCACTGAGCCACGAGTTCGATGCTTCAAAGCGGTATTCATGCTTACAAACAGAGCTCCCAGAAGACTTCCGGTTAAGCGATCAGTAGCGGAATATGTTACAATAGCCTATAAACTTATAGGACCCTCCAGCTGGCACTAGTTTTGCTGCAGAGTTGGAACGTTTGACAGGTGAATTGTGGTGTTAAATGCAACAAAAAGATCCCCTACATGAGCTTGATGTTCAGCGCACGTTCCTTATATCTGAAAACACCAAGAATATGTGCCTGGAGTATACTATGCGACAAAATACTTCTTTTTTCTTGGCTAACTTGACTGTCGAAGTTGGCTGACCGGAAGTTCCCTGGGGTTATGAACACACTGCTGCCACATCGCGGAAGCAAAAGGTCTATTGAAGGGTATGTCGGCTTCTTTCTGCTGCCATGCCTGGACCACAGATTCTTCTTCAAAAGCGCGTGAGTCGAGAAAACTTGCGGCTTGGATATCGCAAGCTATGTAGCGTTGAAGAGTTCTACTAATTTTACAATGCATATATGCGCCGTGTCTGTCCATAAATTTTGCGTAAGGAGAATGTCTGCAAATTCAACACGCGAAGTTGTGTATGATGCTTTGCTAAACACTTGACAACATTCCCTTAATATTTAGCTATGAGAGACATATTGTATTTTACATGGAAGAACAATCTTGGTAATTGGCGTCAACATGTTATCCGTGTTAGAAAGACACTGCTCGGCGAAGCTGTCATCACGATTCTTATTACTCTGGTGAGTTGTTCTAGTGAAATGTGGCCGCTTTATTAATGCGTAAAAGAAAGAGTTGAGCGCGCATTCCTTATGAAAAAGTTTGCTGCTTCTTTCACCGCTTTCTGAAACAGGCTCCCATAAAACGAATTGCTCACGGCTGCTAACACGACGGCGCCTCACGTAGAGTATTTACATAGTTAATTCACAAATACTATAGTAACAATCACCCGAAAGAAAGGTTTCGTGGTTAAGATCGAGAGCCAATCAATTGCAAACGATGAAATGTTTCATGGTGGCCCTCAGTAGCCTTTATCGACAATATTGCACGCCCCTCACGTAACCGTAGCAACCGACTGTCGGCATGGCGAGGCACGCATTGTTCGCGAAACCCATGTGCACCAGTTCACTACAAGTTCGAATCGAAACCATAAAGCATTTTTTTACAGCGCCAATTGGAATGCCTAAAGCATTCTCGAGGTACTACAGCGCAGCTTAGGTTGCCTAGAAAAGAAAAATTCAAGCACCTTCTGCCTCACCATGTCTCGATCCAGCGTTGTTTAATTATACAAACGGAGAACTATTCGCTTCTTCGGCACATAAAAGAGAACCTCGAAAACATTCATAAGGAAGACACATAGGCCTTACATATTTCACGTGATTTTTGACCCTCCACCGGGGAATTATGATATATTCAATATGTCCCATTCTACTAATGATTGACGTTTCGGCTTTTTTTCTGGCTGCAGCCTTGCGATCCCAAAAGCATATCTCACTAAAAAATTTGGGCGGAGCATCCTGTGTCAGTTTAAACAGATTCGTCACGTATATTCCTCAAGTAACAAGCACCAGTAAATTTCTCAAGTGAGTTGAACGTGTAGCACGAAAAAGAAAATATATATTGGTACATTCCTCTCCGTATTCTGCAAATAGCTGTAAGCCTTCATTAGCTTTACTTCAAATTACCGCCACTTAATATAAACACGTGAAGAACCGCCTAATATTGAGAAGCAGGTAAAGAAGCGAGTTGGTGCTTGTAGAATCTAAACTGCAGTGTTATTTTAGTCCTCGTGTTACTGCCGAGCGTTTCTGTGAAGAAATGCAAAAGTAAGATATTATACATGAACTACCCGTCGTAAGCAAACACCCTTTTCCAGCAGCTCTCTTGCTACAAGTAGTCCATGAAGCGACAGCGAATCAAGTAACAATACTCGGTCCGCCGAACGTGGCTAGTCTTGCTGGTGCCGTCGACTCTCCGAAGGAGGCGCATGGCTGATTAACTTTGCTGTGGTCTCCAGTTCTCCGAAGGCGGTGCATGGTCGGTTAACTTTGCTGGCGTCGCCAGTTCCCCGAAGACGCACATTGTTGGCTCTCCAAAGCCACTCGTCGCAGCAGCCGGGAAGGGTTCGAAGGTCGCTTCTCCGAAGGACGCCACCCCCGCAGGCCGATCGTAACAGCCCTCGGTGCGCCTGGACGCCTACACTGTCCGCATCGCAGATCGTATTCAAGACAAGGCTCGCGCGGCCGCTCCATACGCAGCAGCCGCCGGAATAGAACGCCCCGTTGTAAGCATTCGCTCACTATCTGCATTACCTAGCATGGTGTCAGTGCACACAGGCAAATATGAGGACTTCACACCCTATGACCGAGGACTCTCGCCGTCAAAACGCTAGCGGGAGGAATCGCGGCAGCAGCAGCGAGCGAAGTGGTGCTTAAACGCAAACTCGAGGGTGAGAACACAGCCCACCTAGGCTGTGCCCGCCAAGCAGGTCGCTGTCAAGATAAAGCCCGTGCGACCGCGCACGGCCGAAGTACAACGGCTTGCCTCTCTGCCCTCCCCTGGTGTCATGCGCGCGACGTAATACGGCTCGCTTCCTCCCCTGCGAACGCGAGGTTGAGCCGCCATGGTCGGCTCACGGACGCACGTTTTCACTCGCACACACAGCGTACGGAGCGCGAGGACGACGATCTTATCCTGGTACGTCTGTATCGCAAATAATACTTGTAGCAACTGCCAGAGGAGGTCAACCCGGCGCGCCTCTGCCTACCTTCGTCCTCCGCGACGCTTGGCTTCGTTTGTCCTTCCCGCCTTCGCTCAACGTCATCTACACTTTCCTCTAGGTGGCGTTACTATGCCGCGCGCTCGCGCTCCTTCGTACTTTCCCCGGCGCGCGATTTTCTTTACACCTAGGCGCCTTCCTCGTTCGCTTGCTTCGCGGCTTCAGACAGACGCCGATTTTAAGAGCTGGACAGTTACGCTTGCGAGTGAAACACTTTTTTTTCGTTAGGGTCCTCTCCCATTTTTTGCACCAATGAAAGATGTTATTCGGGCTGTCATTCAGCTAGGTCATTTTGGTAGCTAGTAATGGTGATCTCATTAAACAAAGCACAATCATCGGCAAATAGTCGTATGTGGACATTTGGCCTGACAACATCAACAACGTCATTGACATTGAACCGGAACAATAGAGGACCCAATACGCTGGCTATTTCTTCTTCAAGGATATTGTCACCTGGTAGTGACGGTGAAGAAAGCAGCCCGACTAGGAAAGACGAAACTAGCGTTTTATTGGGCGAACTTGTGCCCTCAAAAAAAGGCTACACTAAAAGAATGGCGACAACGGCGAACACAGTCGGCGATCGTCGAAAATCTGATCTGCGGATCAAGCGCGTCGGCTTTTATACATCCGTCGTCGAACGTTCCAGAGTAATCGCTGGGACCCGCGTGCCTTCCACTAAGTTTTACATTATTCGCGTCGCGCACACATGCGATTAGATTACACAAGGTTCGGTCACAGACAGCTAGCGGATGGAAGCATCGATAACATTCCAGAAACTCCCTATACATGCAGACGCGTCCTACGCTGTGCGATAACATTTGCTAGGCGGTAATACGTGTCGCCCGATAAAGAGAAACAAGTACACGTACGTGGCAATATCTTATTTATATAGTGTCTATTGGGGGTGGCGCCATAATGTTCCAGCCGTTCTGCTTCCATGCATCAAATCGCAAACAATACGTGTGCATAACTCACTCTACATATTTAGATAACGAGTTGGGTCACCGGCACTCAAATTTTGCGTGCTACAGAGGATGGCGTTAGAACGCATAGCTTGTTTGTAAATAATTCGTATGATCAAATAACGCACACATCAAATCAACCACAATATGCGTACTGAACAACGTCGAGCAATGCTACAAACAAACACTAAGCGCATGCTTGCTGCCTGTAGTACATTTGTCCAAAGCATCTCTTGTTTCCACATAATATTTTAGAGTTATTAGTGAATATTTGCCCGAATTTTTGTTATGATGGTGTCCCACGAGAAAGTAATGGGAGATTTTGCTCATAACATATGTCTTTTAAGTTTATTAAGCCTAACTAAAAGACGTAAATGAGTACAAAAGAGATTTTGATGCCCAACATGGACAGCCGATGACATTTAAATGGTGGAAATGGCGACCTCAGATGATGTACTGCAAAAGGCTAAACAGTATAGTTCTTATGCTTGAAAATTTTCCGGCAGAGCCCATCTAACGATGAATGATGCGATTAGCATTCAAGCACAGCAAAGGCTGAAAAGGTATTGCTGAATATACCATTATTTGCAATCTGTAGTAAGGCTAGCAGGCTAAGAATGCCAAACGACCCATGCGTCACAGCACTTCTCCAGGCGCGCCTGTGGGGTGTGTTGGAGAAAAGTCGATAAAGGTTAGAAAGAAATAAAGAAGGATACCGACACCAAAGTAGGAAAGCAGAGCAAGCATTGCCGTGACATAAAAAAAAAAAAGAAGAAATGACACTTCGCATATGTATGCCAATCTGAGTAACTGATAGATCAAAGACAGCTAAGACGTATAAGCGAGTTCTCGCACTCTACGTCGGAAGTGCTATAGGGGTCGGTTTTCTGGCTGTTATCGTAGCGATGATTCGTCGCCGACGCCATGGTCATACTGCCGCTTATTTCGCGTTCCCACGCAGGCTGCGTTGCTGGACCCCGCCGCCATCGTTCACCGCCGCAAGCGTGCAAGCGTCTCGTTGATCGCCAACGCGGAGCCGGCGAAATACAAAATACAGATTACTGGCTGAAAGAAAAAGAAAGAAAGAGACGCTCAAAGAAGTTGTCTATTCGAGCGACGTATACGCAAGGTAACCTTTATTTTATAATAGTTTATAATTACGTTTCAAACCGAAAAATGTTACGGTGACGTTTCACTTCGTGAACGCGGGTGACGCGAAAGTGTATGAATGCTATAGTGCGCACAACGCTATAGGCCATTGGTGCGCCTAGACGCCTACACTGTCCGCATCGGAGATTGCATTCAAGAAAAGGCTCGCGCGGCCGCGCCATACGCAGCAGCCGCCGGAGTAGAAGGCCCCGTTGTAAGCATTCGCTTACTATCTGAATTATCTACCGTGGTGTCAGCGCGCAGAGGCAAACATGAACGCTTCACAGTCGATGACCGAGGACCCTCGCTGTGAAAATGCTGGCGTGAGGAATCGCGGCAGCAGCAGCGAACGAAGTGACCTTCGTACAGCGCCGTCTATCGTCCGGCGCCATAGTGGTATATGGGATCGCGCTGAAGGGTGCACGGCGAACGTGATGTTGACGACGAGCAGCAAGTTTTTGCGCTTTCTCAAGAGGTGTCAACAAGTTCTTTGTATTAGGAAACTTCTTAGTGTCATCACTAAGCTTTTAGCTTCGACATAACCGTAGTATCGAACGGCGACGGGCTTAGAGGCGGTCCGACAGCTCTGCCTACGATCGAAATAGGAGGCGAGTCAAGTCTGAACATTTTCGATACGCAACGTATACATGTAACGTGTTATTATTGTATGTCTAGCCTTGAACTCTGTTAAGGTATCACTCAGGCGAAAACAATCAGGTGTCTCCATGTCCCATGCGGTGTGCCGCACCAGCGTACATCCCAATCCAGGTAAGTGCGAAGCTCCGAGGAGCGTTTTGCCAGCTTTCGTGCTCCTAAAATTTTCGCGGTACGAACATTGTTTCTGGCATCCGGACATCAAGCTTTACAAAACAAAGAACTGTAAAATAACTCGCTCAAAGGGCTGTTAACACGGAAAAAATGAGCTGATGATAGTGGCCGCGCCTATGCCACGATCAATCAGACGCACGCGACGCGTCGAAAGATTATGCGCTCATAGGTCTCGAATGGTGCCTGTGCGTGCAAGGTCATCTCGCCCAACCGAGACAGCTGAAAAACGAACAACTGCCCTTTGCAACAGCAACTTTATTTTCTGCAGTAATACAGCGCACGATGGAGCGGGGTCGACAGCTTGCCGGCGAGATTCTGAAGCACAGGGGAGCCCATGTGAACTAGGGCCGGCCGGCACACGGTAGGCATGGTTTTGGTTACAGAATGCAAAAGAACACACCTTCATTTCTTGGCGCGTACTGTTTTCATAATACGTCCTCGGTCAACTTCCACCAGAACATTGGTTGCCAAGCATGGTAATCTTAGAACACGTTTCAGGAGAGTAAGTTTAATGTGCGTGCACGAAAAAATAGTTAACTTCATCCATTCGCAATAGCTGACCGACTCGAATGCGCACCTTTCTGTCATATCCCATATTTGATCATGGGTGCCGAGTATTGAGTCCGTCGCCTAGCGCCCATAATATAATATTTGGGGTTTTACGTGCCAAAACCACTTTCTGATTATGAGGCACGCCGTAGTGGAGGACTCCGGAAATTTTGACCACCTGGGGTTCTTTGACGTGCACCTAAATCTAAGCACACGGGTGTTTTCGCATTTCGCCCCCATCGAAATGCGGCCGCCGTGGCCGGGATTCGATCCCGCGACCTCGTGCTCAGCAGCCCAACACCATAGCCACTGAGCAACCACGGCGGGTGCCTAGCGCTCACTGCGAACAAAACCTTCCGAAGAGACACGCGATGGCAACAAGTCCTTGTATGCCGACAATACAAAGCGGACGCTTCTCTGCTATCACAGCGGCGGTGTCCACGAAGTCGCCGCGAATTGAAGATGCACTTCAGGCTTGCTTCCGAAAGTTATTTTTTCAGCCTAAATACAGCAGAGTGGTAGCCCGTCGACCTTGAGTCATCTGACATCGCATAAATCCCAGACAGAGCACGCTAGAATCGCACTAATTCGCAATTCAACCGCTACCTTTCGAAGCTGCCGCTAGAAGATAAACGGAATACGCACATACCAGTGCGAGGAGGCGCGGTGCGCTGGTTCGAGGCTACGTTCCTCCTCGCTGATAAAACGGTCTGTAGCTTCAACGCAAACTGAGCGGTGAGAACACGGCGCACGCAAAGCTATGAGCCGTCGGCCCACCTAAGCTGTGCCCCCCCTCCCCCTCCCCCCAAAGCAGACCGCTTTCAAGATAAAGCCCGCGCGACCGCGCGCGGCCGAATTACAACGCCGTTCTCCCTCCCCTCCACCGGTGTTAGGCGCGCGAAGGAATACGGCGCGCTCCCTCCCCTTGCGCACGCGAGATTGAGCCATTGAGCCGCCATCGTCGGCTCAAGGTCGCACGCTTTAACTCACATACAAGTGTACGGCACGCGAGATCGATGTTTTCGCGAGACGATCGAACACGGTACGTATGCATAGCAAAGAAAACCTATAGCAACTGCCGCAGGAGGTCAACCCAGCGCGCCTCCCCCTACCTTCCCCCTCCGCGATGCTTCGCCTCATTTCTCCATCGCCAATTTGCTCAATGTTACCTACACATTCCTCTAGCTGGGATTACATTGCCTCGCGCTCAGCGCCCTCCTTCGTAGTTTCCCCGGCCCGAGACTCTGTTCACGTCCAGGCGCCTTCCTCGTTCGCTTGCTTCGCGGCTTCAGACAGATACCGCCGACTTTACGAGCTGGCCAGTTACGCTTGCGCGTGAAAACCGCGCCGTCGGACAGTGTGGTGGTATCGCTAGCAGGGTAGTACCGTTCAGTACTGCATGGTGGCACGGTGGTAAAGGGAGCGTTTAGGGAGCGTTCTTGCATTCTTCCTTCGTGGCAGCTAGCGCTTTGAGACGCTGTCGTTGTGACGCGAGACTTGTGACGCTATCAGATGTGGTGGCAGGCGCTGCACGGGGTTCCGAATGCGCTGCTTGAGGAAGTGGCGCTCGAAGTACAGGTTGGCTTCTGCGTACGGATAAGGCATGTTGGCAAGGAGGAGCTCCCTCCGCAACAGAGTGCAATATAGTGCCGCAAATAATTACCTCCCAATGCATGCTTAACGTATCCTTGAAAAGCCAGCAGGGTCGGTTCTTCATAATTTTATTTTACAGCGAAGCTGTATACCTCTACCGTCCAAGAAAATTTTCGTGTCGTAAGCAAGAAACTTCCCATACGTGTACCGTCCCGAAGATAGTGCAATGCCGGGCCGACCCGCGGCGGAGGTGAATCAGGCGTGAAGCACTCTCCATACGTGGGCCTATCCCGAAGACAGTGCCATGCCGGGCCGACCCGCGGCGAAGGTGAAGCAGGCATGAAGCACTCCCCATACGTGGGCCGATCCCGAAAATAGTGCAATGCCGGGCCGACCCGCGGCGGAGGTGAAGCAGGGGTTAAGGGACCCACATACACAGCTTCGCTGGTCAACCCTCTTCACAGAGTGGAAGATCACCAAGACTTTTTTTCGTTATCCATTAATAGCAAACATTTCAGTAGCGCAATTTCAGGCTGTTACAGTCAGCCTGCAGGGGTACGGTTCTGGAAAGCTATCTCAAGCCGCTGCAGGTGCTTCGATCGATCCGCGGTGGTGGCGCCCTTCAGAGAACCGGCGAAAACGACAGCACTAGCCAACCATGAACTTCTTTCGGAGAACTGGAGACCACGACAGCGTTAATCCACCATGAGAATCGGCGACGGCAGCATTGCTGGCCACGTTTGGCGGACCGTGTATTATTGGTTGATTTGTCGTGGCCTTCATGGTCTCTTTGCAGCAAGAAGAGCTTCTCTAACAAAAGGGTGCTTTGCGGGACGTTTTCCTCGGGCCCCAAGATTCGTCACAGTCTGTTGACACTCGTGGCGACTACCGGAGAAAGTCAGCTCTGGAATAAAAAGGCGCCGGCTGGGGCAAGCGTGACCACCTAGCTACGAGGACCAGCTCAATTCGGTTTCTCGGAATCCAAAGTGCGTACGTGTATGTGTGAGCCCTCCCCCTCAAAAGGCGGGTCGGCTACGATGCCGTTGGACGCTACGAATCGGCGGTGAACTGCCGTTTTTCCCTCACCTAGGGATCTAGGGAGGACAGAGTGTTTATAAGCAGCTGTTGTGCGGCTGCTAGGGCGTGCTCGTGCTCGTGCGCGAGAAGCAGTGTGCTTGGAGCTGCGTGCTGTATGCTTCGTCTTGCGTGCTCCATTTGGGAGTCACGCTAGACTGTCGAATGTATCTCTTGTTTTAAGTTAATAAATCCCGTACGCCTAGTTCCTCCCAAGTTCCTCCCTACGACCTACAAGGCATATGGGTGTCAGACTTTGTGTTCAAAGCGTTAGATTAAAGAGTATGAAGGACGTTTAATGCTTTTTACCCTCACATTTATGCGTTATGGTTGCCCATAGTGTTAATTAAATTTGCAGACAAAATTTGTAGGCAAACCGGAGCCAGTATAGAGGCCCTGGCGCCTTCCTCTTTCGCTTGCTTTGCGGTTTCAGACAGACACCTCCGATTTCACGAGCTGGCCAGCTACGCTTGCGCGTGAAATTGGGGACTTTGATGCATGTGCGTCGTTGGCTGTTCTTTGATTGACATTTGATACTGAGCACCGCTGGATGAAAAGTATTTGAATACAGATTATGCACCAAAGAGCCACCAGCTCCCATAAGAATGTTGCGATTGCGAGTTTCCAAAACTATATAGGCGTCGAACGTGACAAAAAAACGAAGGAAATGTATGAAGCTTTCCCTGGAACGTCGGTATTGGGTAGCATAGACATGGCGTCGTTCCTCTTGTTTGTTGCGTTCGGCAGCGTGTCGCTGTAGCTCTGCGCAGCGCCGTTCATTTGTTTCTGGCGTAATCTGTATTCACGCTGATACTCTGCATTCCTGGGTCTGCGGTCGTCTTGGCGCCATTACGGTAAATGCGAAAGCGCTGCGGCGACGCGAACTGCTGCGGAAAGCTATGCAACGTGAACTGATGAGGCAAGCAAAGTACCGCAGGCGCTGCAGGCGGTGCTAGGTGCGCTGACGACGTTCCGGTCTGAAGCCGCGGCTGATCCACATTTCTGGTACGTTCCTGATTGCATTTTTATAACTGCTAGTAGCTACAGCGGGGCGGGGCGTTTCTCGAGGCGCTCGACGTTTCTGCGCAGGCGCGAGTAAGAGCGGGTGCGAGAGAGAAAATCTGGGGGCCTTTGCTCCTTAAATACCTGACTCTGCCTAGGCAGTATACGGTGGAGAAGCTCCTTTGCGCGTGTTGTATGCGTTTGTCCCTAAGCGTGCCGGCATTGCGGAGTGGGGCCGAGTTTGTTTGCGCTCGGACGCTGGCTGCCGGCGCGGCGAAACAGGTGAACCAGCGCGCGCTGACGACCCATTTGGTGATCGCTGTATCTAAAGGTACGTCGGACAGACTTTCTCGCGCGTGCGGCGCTGGTGCTGAGTCAGTCATGCCTGATTATAGCTTTGTCGCGCCTTCCGGCACTTTACCTTTAATAAAAAAGAAAAAAAAGAAAAACACTGATTTTCCCGGAGGAGCAATAGGGGCCGTAGCAGAGGCCGGGCCTGCTCTCCTGGGTTTTTCAGAAGCATTTTGAGTGGTCCCCTTTGAGTGAAACAAACGCACAGCGCCTCAGCAACCACGGTTGACCGAGATTGCCTGATGTCACGCCGTGAGGATTATTGGCTTTGCGTCTCGTCCACGTTACGTTAGGTTAGCTTAGGTTTAGGTTACGTTCACGTCAGTTTAGGTTACGTTAGGTTAGCGTAAAAGGCGTTAGGGTGGCGCGGCGTATTCTCACAACAGTTACGTCATGAGCATTATTGTCTTTTTGTCTCGGCCTCTTTAGGTTACGTTAACGTAGGTTAGGTTAGCGTAAAACGTGTCGAGCGTCAACGGCGCCCTTTCAGCCACTCGCGTTCAACCGCGGTTGCTAAGGCGCTCTGCCTTCTAGATTTTCAATATAGTATGCGTATCGGCCTCTTTCACGTCGTTTGCTACGAGTTGCCCTACTGATCCGACGGAAACACCTGCTATGTTATCACCTGTTTGACCGCGCCGGCAGCTAGCATCCAAGCGTAAACAAACTCGACACCACTCCGCAGTGCCGACACGGCTAGGGAAAAACACATAGAACACGCGCTAAGAAACTCCTCCGTAGTACCTAGGCAGAGTCATATATTGAAGGAGCAAAAGCCCCCACATTTTCTCTCTCGCACACCGCTCTTACTCGCGCATGCGCGCAAACGTCCGGCGTCTGCGCAAGTGTCACGCCCCGCTGTGCTTGACTGTACACGTCACGTGGTCACGGAGACGCGCTCGTGCCACTGCTCGCGCGATCGTCGTCTTCTTCCTCCACAGCTTGCTGGCTCTATCTTGAAAGCGATCGTCTTACACGAAGGAGGGACGGACGGACAGTTTTCTCGTTGGGTAACCATAGAAACGCTTACCCATTTAAAACGACCTTGTAAAGTCCCAGCCTTAATTATCACTGGACCACAAGCCGATCACAGCTGCTAGGGCGCCCGCATGCCAAAAATGCGACGGCAATATAGCTGGTTGGCTGTCGAGGTTTATCGTCACTAACGCACTGAGCTAATATGAGACGTCAAGGAAAACTCCGGATTACCTTTGACTAAACAGTGTTGTAACCTCAGCGCTGACGCCCGTTGTTGCACCTGGGTCGCAAGCCCCAAGGGTAGCGTTGGCCTGGCGGCCTGGGGCACAACTGGAAGCATCCGAAGGTCCCGGCAAAGCATGAGTCGACTGGTAACAGAACAACTTGTTTATTCAAGCACAGCATAAGAGCGGGCGGTCAGGTCGACCGAAGTGGAGAGACTGGAGAGCACGTTACTCAACAGAAGAAATCGGAGCCTCTCCCTTGGCGTCCGGGGGCAGCTGCTTTTATACTCTCGCAGTTGAGGGCAAGAAGGAACGCCTCTATAGACGCGCACGTGACTGTGCCGCTCGGGAACGTTGGGATGAGTAGGTGGCGCATCCGCCGGGCCGGCGCCGCTCGGGCACGTTGGGAAGAGTAGGTGACGCATCCGCGGGGCCGGCGCCGCTCGGGAACGTTGGGAAGAGTAGGTGACGCATCCGCCGGGCCGGCGCCGCTCAGACCTCCTCGCCTCACAGTTGGGGGAGCTCCTCTCCCCGGCTGCCGCGCTTTGACAAGCGTGGGCACCAACATGCACACACACACACACGCACACCGAAGACACGTGGCATTGGAACATGCCTGGACGCGCTTGGCGGGGAGGCGTAGCAGCGGCGCCGAACGGGCCAAAATGTCTGCCGCTTTGAACGAAGCCCCAGCCTCCGTTGCATCCGCGCCGGCTATACCGCGCGTCGTAGGCGAAACGTAACAACAGCTATCAACCAGCTACCCAATTCTGCATGAACGAGTGACTTAGCATTCCTCACTCGTAGGAATATGGCGTCTGCAGTTGGGAAACGAACCCACGACCTTGTGCTCGGCAGCGTAACGCCAATGTCGGAAATCATCCGACTGCCGCTTCGCGTTATTCAATATGTGTCTGTAACATCCCATGGTTATACCGACACGTAGTGTAAACACATAACGCATTTACGGCATGGCGTCTGCGTGCATATTTCACACCACGACGCTGTTATCATGACTGAAATGCGCATTCGCTTGCACGGGTATTCTCGTGCGGCCACTTGTTTACTTGATACCGTACATTGCCTTCAATAATTTTTTGAAAAGAGAGAAGGAAAGGGCGTGTAGAAAGGCACGAATGATAGCCAGCGGTAGCTCTCTGCACGGGGGAAAGGGTGAGAATATAGAAAGAGATAAAGCAATGGAGCACAAGAGAAGTAAATCACTTGCGTTATCCAGCGGTAGCAGGCAGCGTTCTTAGTCTCGAAAGAGATTACGCAAAATGTTCTTCCTGGATATAAGTCCCGATGCATGAGGAACCATCCGTGGAATCTGTTCAAGCATAACGCTGCCGTCAGCTTTCGTGAAATACGACACAAATCGGCTTGAAAATCCAGGATGCAGCGCTACGTGTTATCCTCTACCACAGGATGTTCTACCTTCATCTCCGCATTTGGGCAAAGAATGGCGGCTTTTACGACAACCCGAGAAGACGGTTACTTTCTCCACGTATCTTGGAGAGGTGCACGCAGCCTTTCGGATGCAAGGGTAAAGTATACGCTTCAAGGGAAAATTTATTTTCTAAGTTTCGTAAAACAAGTCGGCATAATAAGCACTCACATCAAACGTGATTATGACCCTGAGTTGCCTTCGGGTCTGAAGAAGATACCAACACATTTCTGCCAGAATTACAACGCAGTCATCGCACATTGTAGAATGCTAGCGCCGGCGACGCCACACAAAAAAAAACACGTGCGAAGCGAGTTCCACACGGGTCGCCGTCTTCTGTGCGTTTCGAGCCGCGAGGTCGAACTTGCGTACGAAGAGAGCTTCGCGACTACGAGAACGGCGCGGCCTCGCGTTTGGAGGACAATTTTTTGTGCGGAGTATGGTCTGCAGCGGGAACGCCAACCTGCACTGAAATGACGTCGTGTCACGTGACGCCCAGGCCTTGAAGTTGCCTATTAGGTCTATTCGATTCGGCGCTTCGGACTGCCCGGGAATTGCCAGCGACGCTGCGTACGCGGAGGCTCATTGGTTGAAAGGAGCGCCTCGTGCAGTCCGGGACAACAAATTGAAGGCACGCCATAGTTAACGTGTTTATTGTATACGTGTCGCACAAGGCCACGTCATGCCTTCCACTGCGATTTGGGACGACGGTTGAGAGGAAAAGCAATTACAAAGACAGAGAAAATGTAGCCTTGAGAGAAACAGTTACAATGTCCGCGGCAGGTATACTGCCCCCCCACCCCTCTCCGCCCCCACCAGCCTTTACAAGCTGTCATTATTACATATATTATCCCTTGCGAGCGGTCGTGCCAAATAATCGCCCGGAGTAAAATGTCGCGTCACCGCGGGGATGCAGCGCGATGCGATTGCGAGGCTCAGCCATCTGCCAACGCGGCGCGCGCCGACGAAGACGCCCCGCTGCGAAAAACGCAGCCAGGCGTTGAGGAATCGCACAAGCACACATCGTTGATATGTGGGCGAGCTTGAAGCCTGCGCGCGTGCTTAGTTGCAAAGGTCGTCACTTTCGTCACATTCCCCGCGCGATCGCAACTATCCGGCGCTGCGCTTCGGCGCGCGAAGATGGCGGGAAGCGCTTTAATATCAAGGTTAAAGAGCACGGCGCCAATTTGGACAAGAAGCTCGAGCTGCAAAGACGCGGGTTCTACCGCAGACATGTTTCTGTGCGTAGCAAAGGTACAAGGTTCTGTCCACTCTAAAAAAAAAAAATATTGCACCCTTTGGAGCTTAGCTTGTTCCCCAACAATAATATGCATCCATCTTGCGTGAATTTCCTTTCTCTAGCTAGGCTCCCGGTAGTTTAATGCAACTAAAGGCAACCGCGTGTCAGCGGGACAGAGCGTTCCTGACAGGAAAGTAGCAAGCGCAGTGTGTTAGACGAAGGAACTGCACGCAAGATGACGATTACTGCTAGGGAACAAGCCTCAAAGCGCGTGCAATTTGAGCGTACGAGTTCCGGATTTTCGCAGCAGACCGCGTGTATTAGGGCCCAGTCAGGGTTTCCGCTATGGACTTGCAGCTATTTATTGCGCATGCACAGAGACGCATCCTAATTTTTCGCGCCTGCGCAGTGTCGACGCATGCACTCTCACTGTACGCCGCATAGTTAGCATAGGGAGCGCGTCTGTGATGTAGGGGCAAGGAGGTGAAAGAAAAACTGCTGGAGTAGAAGTCGCCTACACCGGCCTATGGGGTTGGGTGAAGCCGGCGGCGGCTATCTTGCGGGGGGGGGGGGGGGGGGGGGGGCAAGACGCGGCCTGTCAGGAGCTTCGCAGAGCTAATCGCCGACTTTTCCAGCGGTTTTAGTTGCTCAACCGATTTTCAGGTTGTAGTGCTACACTGTGTGCTTCGAGGCGAGCCATATTGCAGGCCTCCGGATAGCAGATATACGAGAACTGGGGCATTTTTCCATTTTATCGGCATCAATAAGCAGTTGCCGAAAAGTAGAAAAAAAATCGCACAATAATTAACGTTTCTTCACCTTCTTTAGTGCAGTGTAGAAATTGATCAATCTTGAAAGCTGTCAGAACAAAAAGCAATTAACTGAATATGCAGCATGAGAAATAGCAGTACATGCAACAAACATAATAAATAAGCATTCTTTATTATGTTCATTATCATCAGGCGTTGCTCTAGCATCTTCATTGCATGGAGGGTCTCGGAGCTTTGGTGGCGGCCGGTTTCCTTTAGCCTAATATATAAGATTTCCCTTTATTCTAGAGCAAGGCAGTGCTAATCTGGAACCTTAATTAAATGAGAAGGATAACGATAACGTGTCCTCTGCTTGTACGTCAACTTTCCTAAAAACACCCGAGCGCGCTAGCACATTTTCGGATCCGCACAGCACCGCGCACGGCTGCGACGACCCGAAACATACATGCTGCGGTGACTGGCATGCTTGCAAACGTCTAGTGGCCGCGTCAGATGAGCTCATGCCAACGTTTGTGCATGTCTGTTTGTGCAGAACGTCTGGAGAACAGCGATGCAAAATGGCTGACGTCGAGCTTACTTAACTTTGGCTAAGGCTTACGTGTCAGCCGTAGAGCGCGGCTCATCATAGACGTAAAGGAAGCTGGCGCTCGTTGTATAAGCGAAATAGTTCTCCGACAAGGATGCGGGATCAGGAGGCATGCAGCTGTGGCCACTGACAAGTGACTCCGTGTGTGGTGACCTTTTAATCACCAGTCACTTACGTTTACGCAAAGAGCCACTGCTCCTCCTCATCGGTACGCTTTCATTTGGCGTGTTTTTTTTTGTCTGCTCGTTTTTTTTTCTCTCTCGCATTGTAGCGAGCATCGTTTAATGTTTATGAACAGCGATCGTTTGGAATGAGCGCGTAACGACTTCGCTGCCAACCTTGCTATACACAAGCGCCAAAGACGCTTCCAGAGCACCTATGGTTCCTCGCCATGTGTGTATTATAACAGAGTCATATAAGCGGAAGGGTCCAAACATTGGTTCTCGAAATGACAGGGCATTTGTACAGTGTTCGCTTCTTATGCGCGTAATATTCTGTTCATTGCGACAGCTCAGTGTCCAGCTGTTCACTGAATGGCACCTCCGCTGTTGCTTTGGAAATCCAAACAATATCGCAATTCGCCGTTGAATTTGGGCGCGGACGAAGATGCGATGATTCTAGCTAGACGGCCGACTACAGCAAGGTTGCCATGACACTCGTGGAAAAAGATGCTGTGCTCTTTAAGAATGCCGTGGCATCTATAGTTGTACCGTCGCAGCACGTCATCTGTCGAAAGAGAGAATACAGATATATTGGTTCAGCACTTCGTTCCCTACAGACCTGCACCTTATGGCTCCAGGACGGCCTTGATATGCAATTCCGGTGTTTCCTGGGATATTACAACAAGGGCAGGACAGGAAGTTAGCGCCTATGGAGCTCCCTGTGGAGATGGTGTACACATCGAGCATGCCGCGGGCGTGCGCACGTCGGCGCCATGTGCGCGAGGTCGACGGTGCAATTAAGAACTTAGCACGGTATCACGCGACGTTGAAGCTCCCGAACGCCAGCGCACAACGTGCAGATGCAGTTTGTCTCGCCGGACATGAGAAACGGGAACGCGCGAGCTCAAGTCGGTTTCAAGAAGCCCTATAGGCTGCAGTAAGTCTGTAACAGACGCTCTGTCCACACTCGAAAGAAGAAAAGAGCGCGGAAGATAGCGCCTACTTGTATCGCACGCGCCCCGCTGCGCCTATTCGTAGGACACCGCACTCGCCCGATGAAATCCGAATCAGGGAAGCGAGGAGGGGGAGCTTTCCTTTATCGGCAATGTGGAGGGGCCTAATCAGATAAAAAAAGATGGAGGAAGGCGACGCGAGCGCGTCGTCGAGTCGCGCGTGGCAGGTGTCGCTGCCGCCCACTTTACAATGTTCTATCGGACCACCCCTGTTCGGCGCGCGACAAAGCGCGCGGCTGCTACGGCGGAAGCAACGCCGGCAGCCGGCGGCTTGCGCAGCGGCGGCAGCTGACATCTCGGCGGGAGGTTCACATCGACCGCGGTGGGCACGTGACCCCCGGCGTCTGCACCGGTGCGTAAGTGTGTGTGCCGGCAGCCGGGGGCCCACACGACGGCGGGCCTCAGTTTCGGCCTGGAGTCCGGACGCGGCGGTTCGGCTCTTGACGTGCAGCCTGGCTGGCACTCGGCACGCACGCTCCCTAGCTCGCGGACGTCTTTGCACGTGGCACGAGGAAGGAGCGGAGAACGAGACTTCCGGCCTGCAGCCGCCGTCCGCATCAAGGTGGGTTTCGTTGGACCCAGTTCTGCACCCGACTTGCGTCAATTAGGAAGGCATAATTAGTATTGCGGCACGGTTTGAAATAGAAGAGGTAAACGCAGACGCGCATTCCTTCTTGCGCCGAGATTCCGAAGTTTAGCTAGAGTGTAGCCTGCAGCGCCTCTATAGAGAAATATGTCGTGGATAACCGAAGTATCGTCTACTCTGCGAGACGAGAACATACTATTGTCAGCATTAGCAGACATCGACGTTTTCTTCCTGATTGGTTGACGCGCCCCGATCGTCCTGGGGAGTATTCTGTAAGTGTTCACCTAGCGGACATGTCCATTTCGTCTGCTCTGATGTTACGATTGGCTGGGCTGAGGTACACGTGAGAAGGAGACAGGCGCCCTCTGCCAATCAGCATTTCAGCAGCAGACGAAATGGACATGTCCACTAGGTAGACACTTACTGAACAGCCCGCGAAATTCGGCTATCAACACTTCTCCCGCGTCGCAATCGAAAGGCGAAGGACCATTGGTTGGTTTTTCATCTGTGGCTTCTAGTAGCTGGCCATGTTTCCCTCTCAGTCTCCTATTCGGAGCGAACGTAAGTGCTGAATCAACGTGGCTAATCGCATACGCCCTCGAATATCCAGATATTCCCTCACTGCACGCAATACATCGAGCAACGTGCGCACGCAGCGGCTTCAGGCCATATCGAAGGTTAGCACTGCAGCTCAGAAACTCCAACTTCACCTCAAGCATCAGTGTAAGAACACTGCGTGAGATCGCAGCTTTTTCCTCTAGCCCCGTTATCCTTAACTCGTATCTATAGCATCAGATCGTGGTTCTGAGAATAGGCTGGAATCGTGTCCGGGTTTTGTATTCTTTCGTTTTTTTTTCGTGGTTGTTCAACGCCCACCTACGTGAGTGAATGTGCTGAGTAGCCAGTGGCCATGAGTCATATGCCACGTTAGCTCCATCGCCTGCATGCTAAAGCCGACAACAATACTACATCGCCTTCTCTCCCTTCAAACCGTCAGCCGGTTCCCTTCTCTATATTCTAATCTCGCAGTCCTTCGTGAAAGGGCGCGCGCTGTGGCTGAACGCATTTCACCAACGTTGAGCAACGTGTCGTAAGGACGGTTGTATCACGGACAGCATTCTCGCAACCTTGCAATTGTATAGCCATCGTCTGTGAAACGCGAAAGGAGCATCGACGCAGCCCTCGCACATATATACCGTGAAATATCGAACAACCGCACTCTTCCCTTGCAAACAATTTCCTTTGTTAGGCAGCAGCAGCAACCGTGTCGAAGTATAAAAGGCAAAGCGTTTCTGGATCTGTCTTGCTGCGATCACATTGTGAAATCAGGCCACAAAAAGTTTTAATGCGGCATTGTCAAACAAAGGGAAGCGATTCAGATCGGGATCCCATTTGCTTCATATTTTGCGGTAAGTTGCGATGGATCATAGGAAAGCAGGGAACTCCAGCCTATGCCAGCTGCTCCTTTAGCGAAGCTTGGTGATTTCCGAACGAATAGTAACGCTTGTAGAACGAAAATAATTGATAAAGCTAACCCTTCTGGAAGTAAAAAAAAAAGTTTGACAGCGTCTCCCAGCCGACCGCAACTCCCTTTAGGAAGGACACCGGCGGGGCACGGCCCCTCGATCGCCAGAGCCCAGCCACACAACACGCAAACACCCGGATGTGCCCAGACGTGGCAATAAGCTTGACCGGCCGATTTTCACGATGCGTCCGCCCGGCCGTGTAAGTGTCCTCGCAACGGCCAAAATACAAGCAGGGCCGCTCATAGCTGGGCGGGCGTCGTCGTCCTCATCATCATCATCGAACCGCGGCCGGGCGAGTCCCCGCGTCGCGTGCCAGAGAGCGGGCCGCTGGCGTGAGCCCACGGCGGGTCATGGAATATTTAATAGCCCCGAATTTCGGGCCTCGATAAAGGCGAAGAGGAGGAAGCGAGGAGGGGCACACCCAATCGAGGCGCGCTGCTAAACGCCGCCGTCGCCGCTGTGCATGCCTTCTTCGTCACCCGCGCGCCGGCTGGACTTGGGCGCGCTGACGTCAAAGAGTGCGCGCTGCGCCTCCCAATCCAGGCGCCGTGCGCTGAACAATGCCTTCGTCCACACCGCACCTGCGAAGGCAGCACGGTGACGACATCGGCCAGACGCGACACAACTCGCGCTGGTATACGTGCCGGTGTGCCTCGCTGACGAGTGGGCCCCGACTCCATATGCCGGAGGAGGGAGGACGTCGAGCGAAAAGATTGAGGTTTGTTCTTGTTCCCCGCAGTTAATGACTTGTACGCAGTGTACACGGCGAACAGGCCAAGAAGCAGACGGTAAGAGAAAGTGTTCCGGGACAGTGACTTCCGGCATTCTTCGTTGCTTTTTTTCTTCCTTCTACTTATTTCGCTGAATTGTAATACAGTCCTACACGCGCTTCCGGATAGGCGAGCGAAGAGCGTAATGCGGCGAGTTCGTATTGGATTTCACCTCCAGATACAGCAGCAGCATAACAGCAATGGCGCCCACCGATGACGTAACGAACACCGTACGTGCAGCGGCGGTATCTTGTACGAGTTCAGCTTTAGAAGAGCACGGGTTGAGTCAGTGTATGCGGATATATGTCCAAATCGCCACGTTAAATGGGGGTGGGGGATCGAAGACAAATGAATGTCCAGTTAGCTCTTTCTGCGAGTCAGCTTTGCGCCGTGGCCGTTGCCCCTCGAAGCTGCGCTTGGCATTATGGCCCTTGCAAATGGCGGCAGAGGTCCTCCGATGTTGCAGCTGGCAGCTGGAGAGAAAGTTGAGCTACGCCCGTCCTGCGCCTCAGTGGCAGAAGAAAAATAAATCTCGAGTCAACTTCTTATCACCTACATCATCTCCCTCGCTTCTCTTCTACACTTAAGACTTCATCCCTCTATCCCTTCCACTGGACATGCGGGTCCTTCCTTTTAATGATAACTTACGAGTTCCATCTCTCAAGGTTAGATGCTGGGACCGGTTAGTGCAACCATGACTTTTGTCTATCGCGGCGAAAGTTTTTGGTAAGCATCGTTCTCGCTTGTTCTTGGATACACCGGTTTGATTAGCCGTATATTTCTTGATTAGATCGATGGATGAAAATAAGAAATGTACAGGAATTGTATGCGTTCGGCTGGCGGTGGACAAAAATACGGTTGGCGGTCTCTAGAATGGGGCCTTCGTCCTACATACAGTGGGCTTAAATTGGCTGGCGATGACGACACCTTTGGGGAATCGATGCGAAGAATTCTTTCAATAAGTGGATCAACAAATTAACCGCTAGGTTTGCCGTGATACGACGACGGCGATACCGTTTGACAACGCCGTGTCAGGTTTGCCTGTTCTTTTTCTGGTAAAGGTTTTAGGCAAGCGTCCGCCTTTTCGCTGTTACACCAAGGCGTTGGCGTATCTGAGTTGATGCTTCGAAACAGCGTCGGGCGGTGGTGAGACGGTGATGACTAAACGTTAGTGACGATCCGGAGAGGATCAAGTTTAAATTTTGGTCACTGCTGCGGCATGTCGGAGTAAAAAAAGAAAAAAAAAGAAAGGACAAAATAGCGAACACGTACTGATAGCCGTTTGCAGAACCGAATGGTACGTCGACGCATGTAGCTTTAAGCATCCCCATTGCATCTACCCACGCGTTTCGCTCCACAGCATGAAGACTACTTCCCACCAGTCTCTCTTGTATTAGGAGGCACTGACCTCACCCATCTCTCTAATCTCTGCTTCGCCTTTTCATTTTTTTTTTTTTGATGTCCTTCGCTTGAACTACTGTTATTCTTGTATTTTCATTAGAGAGGAAGAGCAGTGGAGAACAAGGGCGATAAGAGGAGTATCGAAGAGGACTTATCACCGAACGACGCGCAAGGCTTCGGCAGTTTCTACACCTTCGTCACGTCCTCGAGCACTCTCGCCCTTCAGCTTCTCAGTCCGGCGACCACGTGACCATGTGACCATGTGACACAACGCACGCCCTGGGGCTGACTCGAGCTGCCCGTGCAAAACTGGAACCTTTGCGTTGTTTTGTTCGTTCGGCTCGAGTTAGGAACCGGCGTGGAAGCGCCGATGGAACGAGCCGGCACCACCCTCCACCCCTCTCACCGTCTCGCCCTGCCTGCCCTTTCCTGTCTCGGCGCGGGTGCTCCCCGAAGCGTTAAATAAAGATTCACTACACTTTTTCAAGCTCCGGCGTACGTGTGCTTTACTTTCAACGTAGGCGCAATTAAGGCTGATAAAGGTCAGATAACGTATCGTGCGCGTAGTACAAGGCTTCTATATCTCGCGGGTATTTCCGTACCTATATGCAGACAGAAGACGAGACCACATTGTTACACGCAAGAATGGCGATCCGAGGCGTCTATAACGCAGCGACCTTGTTCGCTAGTGAAAGCAGTAGTAATCGAACCTTGATATCTTGTAGCGACCGGATCTGAAAAGCACCTCGTCACAAAGGAGTTGGAACTACTCCACTCATTCAATACGTAAATAGGAAGGCAGGCTATCGAACGATAAGGCTCCTTAGGGAGTTCACTAGCTTCTGTGTGCTTCACGAGAACATGCGTAAACCTTGGCGCCAGAGATTGGGTGGCCTTTAAAAAATAAATTCTGGGGTTTCTTTTCGAGCAAAAACCACGATCTGATTGTGAGGCACACCGTAGCGGGGGACTCCGGATTAATTTCGACCGTCTGGGATTCCTTAACGTGCACCCAATGCACAGTACCCGGGCGTTCTTTCTTCTTTTTTTTTTTTTCGTTTCGCCCCATGGAAATGCGGCCCTCCCGACCGGGATTCGATCCTGCGACCTCGTGCTTAGCAGCGCAACCCTGAAGCCACTAAGTAACCACAGCGGGTCGATTGGATGGCGCTGCGTGGGCTGAAAGCATCAAAATCCACGCGGAAACAAGCACCGATTTAAAGGGCAATGGGGAGTCAGACTGCGTGGCATAATGGGGCAGACCATGGCTGAAGAAACAATCTAAAAAAAAAAAAGAAGAAATGGTATAGTGTAGTGTAGTCTGCGCCGTGGTAAAATAAACTCAGAATTATAATAATAAAAGAAAACGTGTCGTATATCTGATGCTAGCCATTCATTGATTTTTGTGAAGATTGCCAATCGGTCGGCGTTACAGGAATGCACAGTGTACGGAAGTCGTTACCGTGAGAGCCCTTCGTCGGGATATATATTTCTGCTTACACGCACCGGGTACAATACGCGCGCGACTCTAAATAACGAGAAAATGAGTTCCTCTCCTTCTCATCTCCAGGAAGCCGCTCCCCCACATTCCGAAGCTCGTTCGGACGTACGGATACGCGCGCTCGTCCGCATGATCACGCGAGCGAACAGAAGCATTATTAAGAAGCAGGCCGTGGAAGAGCGACCCTCGGAATGATAGGAAAACATGGAGCGAATGGATCGTTGGATTCGCTCACATTCGGCTCTTTGAAAAAGGAAGGAGCTGATTTTGTAAGAAAGCCTTTGGTTTGCTCGCTGTTGCTTAAGGGGCCTTGGTCGATCGTGTGCCGAGAACGAAGCTCACAATGTGCTACCGAATGACACCAAGAAGGCGCCGTTTTATTTTTCTCTAGCGACGTCTTATTGGTAACAGGCAAAAATCAAAGCGCTTACGCTGCTGATAAAGACCTCGGGTACTGCCGACGTATGTTCGGTATCTGGACGCTTCTTGTTTGATTTTTGAGCCGTTGCGCGTAATACTTGTCGATTGCGCTGGACTTGGGGGATAAAGGGAGACGCGTGTAATTAGCAAGGTAATTTTTTCCCCAGTTGATGTACTTACCACCAAAGTGAACGTTGAATGAAAGAACGATGAATGCAAGTCTCATCGCTTTCTCAGAGTTGGCTACGTCATGCGCCAGTAGCAAGTTTCGCAACACACTTGGAAGGTCCTTCCATGAATTAGTTTCGAATCGCTTTAATGCCATTATTTCCTTACTATTTGTACAGACCGCATTGTGCAGGCGAAATGAATAACCGGTTCACGTGATTTCCCAGTATGGCGTCGCCATGTCATGCAGCATTTCGTCCCTTCCAGCACGCTCGCTTCAAGGTGAGCAATGTCGCCAACGCATGAAAAGCGTCTCTCATGCAGCAGTGCCACGGTGCAATGAATGAATGACCGAATAAATGAATTGTTAATGAACTAATTAATTACAACTTCTGTAGAGTCCATTTGACGAGTAATGTCAACGCAAAGGCGATTAGCATTGAAGCAGTGCAGCGAGACACCGTATTGCCGAATTCCCTTCCGTGCAGCAGAGTAGCTTTTATAGCAGTGACACGGCATTTCTTCGTCAGCGTGTACCTTTTGGTTTGTTCGGCTGTTATAAAGCAACAAAAAGCTACAAAATATAATTTTACAGAATACATTACTGGGGGCACTGCGAAACACTTTCGTTGCACTACCCGAAGAGTTTTTCATGGCGCTTGCACTCACGGCCGCTGGAAGAACCCGGCATTCAACGCAGCCGGATTTAATAAAATTGACAACACTGTACATTTATTTCACCTTTCGGCGCCATAATGACAATGCATTTAAGGAGCTTACCATTTACGCTCCCATTCATTTGTATGCTACCACTAATTCGAGGAGAAAAGAAGATATAAACATTGTAGAGGGAGAGAGAATAAGGAATGAATGGCACGCACGCCAAATAGATGCATCTGTGATTAGCTACCCTACCCAAGGAGACTGCGGTTAAGGGATGAAATGAAAAAAAAAAAAGGAGAGACAACCATCCGGCTGCCCCAAGACCTCTCCCGCTGCGATGCAACGTTATTGTGTCACTTGTGACTGGATGTGGCATTCACAAAGACACATTTGTTCCTCATTGGGACGAATGACACACCTTCGTCTATGGAGGAGTCTATTGAACATATCTGCTTCTGTCCCCCCGCTGTGAAAATCAACGCCTTCTACTCCGCGCCATGTTAGCTCACGGATTCAAGATCATTCTCGGCTACGAAAGCGCTTGTGCTGTGGCTATGCAGGTTGCGAGCCCAGAAAGCGCGATACATGCACTACTGCGATTATTGAAGTCGACAGACCTCAGAGAGCGATTTCAATTTCAATGCGCGCTTCTGGATGCAAAGACATACATCCGCAGTGTCACAAGCACTACGGTCAGCTGAAGGAATAGCAGACGCAAGTATACTATGCGCCCGCTAAAGGGAGCGTTTCAAGAAAATAACGTTGGCGAAGCGGAACCCAAACTTTATTCACAGCCCCGGAATTTCGGACAATGAACAATGGAATTTCGGGAAAAAAAATGCCCCTGAGGTCATCTGTCGAACTTCACGGCGATGCACCAGCGTAACTCAAATGCCAGAATTGTTAAAGACTGATATTTGAAAAGATCGCTCGCATTTCAACAAATTTCAGTTAGCATTGTCGAGCGAGTACGCCCATCTAGTAACATGCCTACTAGCGACACTTATTCGTAAGTGTCCTGCTGCGTTATAGCAGTGTTTTATTCCTGACCAAAATTCTGATGTTACACAGCAAAGATGCTACGACTTAGTGCCGTAAATACGTATGTTAATAAATGTGCGTACACTCTCGACATTCCTATCTCAACATTTTTGAAATTTGACCGACCTTCTGAAATATCACGTTTTGCATATGCCGGCCATTCAATTACGCTGGCGCGCTGCAGTGAATTTCGACAGATAGCCAAAGGGGCAATGTCCGAAACTCCTGGACAAGGAAAACAAAGAACAGGAGGATTTGAACTAACGTTGCCTGGGTCTAGTCAAGCTGTCTAAAAACAGCTTTTTTATTTTTTTTTTGCCCACGTACCCCTTCCCGAAATCTGCATTATGACTCGAAAAATAAACATGAATTAAATTGAAAAAAAGGAAAAGAAAATGCAGCAGGTACGATGAGTTGGAATCAATATACAGCGAAGCTTTGGGAATGTATAAATAATCGGAGAGAGAGAGAGAGAGAGAGAGAGAGAGAGAGAGAGAGAGAGAGAGAGAGAGAGAGAGAGAGAGAGAGAGAGAGAAATGAGTCATAGAAAGGCAGGCAGGATAACCAGAAGTAGTTCCGGTTGGTTACCCAGGGGGAAGGGTTAAGGGGTATAAAACGATAAAGAGAGAGTAAAGGGGAGATAGAGAGAAAGAGAGATGAGCACAAACAAACCGCGTACACTATGGAGCGGTAGGGGGCGGCGTTCTTAGTCTATCGTGAAGGCCGGTAGACGGAAACACGAGTAGACGCATGCACGCACTCATCGTCAACGGGGGGCACGGGCGACTAACTCCCCCCCCCCCACTCCCCCTAATTATATTGACGTCCAAGTAGAGGAGAAAGGGAGAGAAAAATCAGGACCTGTTCAATTTCTGAACCAAACAATAGGTTACCGCGGAAGCTCGCTGAGCGCCATAGGAACAGTGAGAGCTTGTAATCAGAAATATATTTGGGATTATATGGCACTGAAATGTGTATTGCCCATGGAAGCAGAGTACATTTCGAGAGCACGAACCAGGAGGCAAGAGAATATTTAGAGGTGGAGAAATACGACACAGGGGCACGTACCACCGATGACGGCATCTAAACTATCAGACGCAAAGAGAGAGAGAGAGAGAGAGAGAGAGAGAGAGAGAGAGAGAGAGAGAGAGAGAGAGAGAGAGAGAGAGAGATCTTGCACGGCATCACTATAAAGGCGACGAACGCCCAAATTCATGTATAAAGACGGACGAAAGAACCAAAGAAAGATGTTCGCTTTAAAACGACAGAAAGAGCCAAACAAGTTCATTCGGTTTATTACAGGAATGATAAACTTGAAGGCGTATGTCTGTTGCAATGAGATATTTTGAAAGGGCTTGTTGTTTCACTGCGTAATTCCGTAGAGAACACAGCTAACAACCATGAGACACATCTGCAGTGGTAGTACAGATGGAAATACGTTTACACAGACTCAGTATATGTGTGTGCTATCCTGTGTTGAACCATGTCGGGCGATGACGTAGTTTCCTTGAAGCGGAAGACTGCGGATCGAGACCTGGAGAAAATCCGCTTCTGCAGCAAAATCACCGGATCCCACGCGTATGTGTGAATCGTTGATAAGCGGAGCTTTCTTTTGTGTTTACTGAAATGTCCTCACTTTTCTTTGTTCACTTCTATGTCGCTGACTCATCGCTCAATGCATTCTCTGGTTTGCATTTGGCTTTGGCGTCGCAACTTCTGTTACCTGGCCGGTACCACAGCTACGCCTTGCAGCATCTGCTTAATTTCCTGCAGGACACGAGGCTGGTGCCTAAGCCGTAAATACTCCGCCTGCCTGCCGTTGACAGCTATGGGTGCTGTGACCGTGAAGATCTTCATTCTCTCTCTTTTTTCCACTTTATGTCCTCCTCGCCTCCCCCAAGTTGCTGAGACGCGTTCTCTAAATGGCTGTGGAAAAATATTACAACAGAACCCAACTCATGATGACTGTTGACTGTAATGCGATTAGCATTCCAGCAATGTAACGATACACCGCATTGCTGAATTAACGCTTGTTAATTGTCTGTAACGACAATTCCGAGACTTTCCTTGCTTCGGTTATATTAGATATACACTGTCTCCGGTATTAGCCCACATTGCTGTGGCATTCCGTTGCCAAAATTGCCAATGAGCATGAACAATTGTTTCTGTGCTCTGTGATTTGTTGGTAAAATCTTCGCCTTCCGAGGTGCCTCGCCTCCCCGTCTTGCGGCCATGGAGGCGGAGCATGCCAGAGGCCCGCCTGGCCAGAAGTCATCACGGCCGTCAACCGCAAGGAAGCGAGTTGGCTCCCCCAGTGACACCGAAGACACCGAGCTGTACTCTATGTCGGAAGACGACTCATCCGACGACGGCTTCATACCCGTCCGGAGTAAGAGGGCGAGGAGAAAAATCGTCAACACAGCGCCGTCAACTCCTGCGAGCACAACGACTGTGAAGTCAAGGCCTGCGCGCTGGCCACACGTCATCTTTATGCCGGAAGAACCGTCAAGCAACCTACGATTGCTGAACAGGCAAGCCCTATCCATTTTTCTGGAATGTGCGGTGCCGGATCAAATTAAAGACATAAGAATAAATCCACGCAAGAATATACTCGCCATAGACGTGTACAACGCGAGTGCGCTTGGACAACTTCAAGAAATCACGGAGCTAGGTGTAGTCAAAATGCGCCCCTTTATCCCGATCGACGACACATCCATAGCCGGTGACATTGACATTGCCATTCCAAATGATGACTTACCTAGCCTCATCAAGCCGGCATACGAGGGCACGATCATTGCGCAAGTGCGCCGCCTTGTGAATACGCGCTGCGTAAAAGTAATATTCAAGGGGGATTGTATGCCACCCCACGTTAAAGTCGGACATTTCCGACGTCCGGTTCGACCATTCATCCAGAAGCCGCTTCAATGCCATCAGTGTTTCAGGCTAGGACACGTCAAGGGCGTGTGTCCCAACTCGCTACTGTGTCCCCGTTGCGCTGAACCTCATGCAGAACAGACCTGCGGTGCCACGGTCCTAAAGTGCGCCAACTGTAGCGGCCCTCACGCGGCCTCGTCGAAAGACTGTCCCCGCATCAAGAGGGAGCGCGCGGTTCTCAAGAAAATGGCCAGAGACAATTCGGCCCACAGGGAGGCAGCCAAAGTAGTCCGGCGTCGGCGTCGACGTCGGCACCATCGTACGTCTTCGAAGAAGGCGCAAGCGCGAAGTGACAGTACCCACTCCCCTGCGGTGCCAGTTAGTCGCGCCGCGAAATTTAAAGGCCCACCACTTCCACGAATGAAGCAGGAAAGACTCTTATCTATAGAGGAATGGCCTACGCTACCGAGCCGCTTCCTTGCTAAGGAACCTCAGAAGGTCGGAGCCCCACCTGATACTTCTCCGGCCATGGATGATTCACCTAAAACAGACCGTCAAGTCATCTCGGTGCTACGTACTCTCATGGAGGCCATTCGAGCGCTTTTAGTGGACATGGGGACACCGTCTGCTCGAAGCGCACTTAAAGTGCTGGACGCCTTAAGCCCAGTGCTTGCATCCCTCAATTAGAAAGATGGCTACCCATACCCCATCCTTCCGGAAAGAAGTCAAGGCAGCGTCCGTCATCCAGTGGAACGCCAGAGGGCTAAAATCACGAATTTCAGATTTTCGTCAGTTTGTGTACACCAATGTGTTTCCACTCATCGTCATTTGTGAGCCCAACTTGTCGAAACCAATAAGACTGTCAGGGTACGAATTTATCATGTCATCAACAAATGGTGCATGCAGCAAAATCGTCGTTTTTGTTCGTCGTGAACTCACCTGTTTTGCAACCAATTGCGCCCCACGACGACAATCAATATATATGCATCACAGTTAAAAAGAACAAACTTTTGTTTACTCTCATAGGCATGTATATATCGCCTTCCAGCAATTTCGATACCAGAAGATTTGCGGATATCTTGAGTGTTGCGGCTCATGACGCTGGCAGCCCGGCCTGTGGTGATGTCTTGCTTGGCCGGGTCCTCGGAGCGCAGTAGGGTCTCCCAAGCCTCAAGTAGTAAGGTGCTCCAGGCCCCGCGAGGGAGGATCCGCCGGGCAGAGGAAAAGGATGTGATCGAGAGCGGCTTTGGGGAGGTGGCAGAGGGTACAGGAGGGGTCGGTGTGGACGTGGTGATAGCGCGACCGTATATAAGGGGAGGGTATATAAGGTATATAGGGTATATAAGGCGGCTCCAAACTCGCCCCATGGGTCATCATAGCAGATTTCAATGCACATCATCCAGCATGGGGAAGTACAAGGACAAATGCAAGAGGACGAAGATTAGCAAGCATCGCCCACAACTATGGCCTTACTCTCCTGAACGATGGTAGCCCCACCTTTCTTCGAGGCGTGACACACGGCAGCTGCCTCAACCTTACTTTCGTCTCCAACTCTCTCGCCAGATGTGTGAAGTGGTTTCCAGACATTGAGACACATGGGATCGAGTGATCACATTCCCACATATCTGAACATCAAAGGCTTGTCGTCTAGATCAGGCCCCCGGAATACCATTCGGACGATTCAATGGGCCAACTTCAAATCTGAGATGGAAGATGCCTGCCGCGAGGGCCTACCCTCTGGGTTAGAGCAAACGATTAAAATTACGATGCAAAGCGCCACTCGCATGATGACGATCTCTTCCACGCGAAATGACTTCGACATAGAATTAGAGCGACTTCGAGCGCTTCGTCGCCGGGCGGAACGTCGATATCGGCGTACAAAATCCATCCATGACCTTATGGCAGCCTGGAGGATGCAAAATAAGATTCAGCGCCGTACGGATAGATTAGCGTCGGAACGTTGGGCAACGTTTTGCCAGACACTCGACCCCCGCAAGCCACTGTCTCACATTTGGAAAACGGTGCAAGGTCTGCGTTGCCTTCCGGAACGGCGTTTTTCATTCAAGGCGCTAGCGCTTTTCTAAGGGCGGCAAGACATCGAAGTCGCAGAAGACTTTTGTGCGCGGATCGCAGACCAAGCGACTCGTCCAGATCCTCCAGCCCGAGCTGACGTGCCCCATTCCCGTGATTGCCGCATGGACCTTCCTTTTACAATGGAGGAGCTCGAAGGGGCACTAGCTCTCTGCAGGCGCTCATCATCTCCGGGTCCAGATGGTATATCATACCGGGCCTTGTGCTATCTCGGAGAGTCCTCATCGGATAGAATTGTTGAGCCTTTACAACTCCTCATGGCAGGAGGGAAATGTTCCTGACGAATGGAAAATAAGCCGCCTGGTGCCACTCTTAAAGCAAAGCAAATCCCCACTAGAACTCACCTCTTACCGCCCAATAGCGCTGGCCAGCTGTGTAGGAAAGATAATGGAACGGATGATCCTTGGCCGCCTGGAATGGTACCTTGAATACTACAAGCTTTATCCGATTTCCATGGCTGGTTTCCGACGTGACCGCTCTTCCATCGACAATGTAGTTGATCTCGTTTCATATGTCCAGCACGAAAGGTCCCGTAAGCGTTTGTCTGCAACTTTATTCTTAGATGTAAAAGGGGCATACGATAACGTATTACATGAGGCCATTCTCGACGCTCTTGCGACGGTTGGCCTAGGTGGTCGAGTTTTTTTGTGGATTGCAAGTTACCTATCTGCAAGATCATTCTATGTGTTAACTGACGATGGCAATATTATTGGTATTCATAGGAGAAAAAAAGAACACTGGGAAGATTAACGTGGCAATCACTTTGTGTCGCTTATAAAGTTAAATATGGCATCACGTACGTTCCTATTGCAGTATCCTAGCGCCGACGCCCCGAGAGAAAGTATAACGGTAATATGGAATTCGTCTCTATACTAATTAGGTGCCTTTACTTGCAGTGAAAGAGCGACGTGACTAATATTATTAAATACAACGTATTGGAGAACGTGCTTGGTTTCAGTCTTCTAAGGGCGCATGAAAAAAGCACGTTTCACAAGGATCACAATATTATCACTTTCACGATGTGATGCCTGTATACCGTTTACAAAGAAAAAAAAAAGAAACACACACACACATCTTATTCGGCATTTGGTATTATATATAAATTATTACTTGTACCACAGACTCACTCGATCACTCGATCTGCAAAAAAAAAAAGAAGAAGAAAAAAAATACTGTTCTCCAATCCACGCTGTGAAGGCGGTTGGACAGCGAAGCTGTATACAACTAGAACGATTACCCAATGCGACGCAGGTTTAAATTATTCACGTGCCGACGTTCGCACGTACTTCACCTAATTATTAGCCTAGATGTTTCGACGGCTTGCAACTTGGCTTGCGCCGCTACTTCGTGCATCCACAAAGAGTGGACGAGAGAGAAGAGAAATTCGCCTCGCCTCGTATGCACGCTGTTCTTCAGGAGTCTTCACTGTACGCTTCCCATAGCACTGTCACAACACAAATCAGTTACTAGGCGGGTTCTTCCTTTACGTGCGAAAGTGTAGTTACGTCACTCCCCGCTTCGTGGGCTACAGTCAAGCTGCCGTCGTCGCGGCAGCTTGCGCAACAGTAATCTTTACCGGGAAACGCATACGGGGAGCGTTACGTGCTTCGCATTGCTTGTAAACGCAGAAGCGGCTTATTATCAATTATGCGGTTCGGATGGTTGTTTTGAGCTTGTTCTTTATTGAAACGTGTGCTGTTCTGTATGTTGTATGCATGATTCCAAAGAACGCATGCCCTGTGAATTCGCTTCACTTTGCTGAGTGCTTCGCTTCTCTTTGCTGACTGCTTGTGGCCTCTGCATCGGATTTGGGGGTATGAGCCACAGGTGACGACACTTTTCTGTCGACGTTACGCCCAGGAGAAATCCCGGGACGCTAGCCATAGACAGCTTCGGCGTAAAGAATAAAACAGCATATTGCGCCGGCGGTTACGAGGAACGAGCTCCTGCTGTCTCCGCCTAGACTGGCGCGTAAGTCCGCCCATTGATGCAGAGCCATACAGGCTACCTGTTATATTACGTTGACTACACGTCTAAAGCTTGCTACAAATTACACACGTTCACTTTTTTTTTTTATTTTCGTTGCCCGCGCGTCTCCGGGCGAAGCCTCTTCAGCCGCGCGCTGTGCACCGGGAAGCGCGCTTGAAGTGCAGCATCTGCGCGAAATGCTGAGAGCGCAGCTGTGAGCTGCAGCGAAGCGGCACAGCTTGCGTGACATCTTCTTTGCAAAGCGAGCCGGAGAAAAAAAAAAAACTGAGAGGAAGGAAAGAAGTCTACGGGCGACCGAACAATGGTTGACTGAAAATCAAAGCTACACTGCAACCCGCTGACGAAAAAAAAAAAAAAATTTAAAGCTACGCTTTCTTTGAATTTAAAGCTTTCTTTGACGAAAAATAACGATTAAGCAGATCCAACGAACATTTTAGGAGTCTGTGCGAAACGGAGTTTTTGTGAAACGGGTAGTGAAATGCGATAAGTTTGCCCACTTCATTCCAACATTGTTGTTGGCGTAGAGGAAGCTGGGCGCACGCGCTTTCACATGTGCTTTCGCGCGCGGGGGCTACGCTGTGCGACAGCTCTTGTAATGGCTCGTGTCTTTCTTGATTTCGTTTTAATTATTTTAAGTGTGCCGCCCTCTTCTTGGGCGATCCTCGGTTGTGGGCGCGTGCCATTGTATGGAAATCATCGTCATCAACAACGCGCGGAGGCGACCGCCTCAAGAAGCTGGTTGGCGTTGGCACAAGAGAAGTGCACGTGCGATTGCGGCCAGATGTGTGTAGCCACACTTGAACTGGAAGCGTGCTGGATGCGCTTTGAATAAAAACGTTTTTACCCAACGACTCGATGTGGTACTGGCATTAAACATAAGGCAAACGATGGAGGAGAAATGGAAAGAGCACCTCCGTCTATGCATCACAAATTGCTTTGCGGGAAGGAAACATAAATTCTACGCTAAATCGCACCTTCAAAAAATAAACTTTCAACCACGCTTCTTTGATAAAACGCCAAGGTTCTGTTGGCAGCTCTCTGAGAGTTAAAAAAAAAGAAAGAAAATGTAATAAATGATGGGGTTTTACGTGCCAAAACAACGATCTGATTATGAAGCACACCGTAGTGGGGGACTTCGGAAATTCGGACTACCTGGGGTTCTTTAACGTGCACCTAAATCTAGGCACATGGGTGTTTTCGCACCCATCGAAATGCGGTCGCCGTGGCCGGGATTCTATCCCGCGACCTCGTGCTTAGCAGACCAGCACCGTAGCCACTAAGCAACCACGGCAAGTTCTGAGAGTCGATGACACCATAATGTTTGGACCATAATGTTTGGACCATAATGTTTGGAAGGTAGTTAGCTAAACGAAGTTTCAACATTTTGTAAAAATGGGTTTTCGACTTCGCGGAGGAAAGGCAAGCGAGAACCAAGTTGCCTAACAAGGAGGCGAGCAGGCCACCACGTTCAGCTGGAATGAAAAGGTTATCTCGCCTCATGGACTCACATCGCGAGCTCCAAATGAACGTAGAAAAACATTTATGTATTTCTTTTAAGACCACAGGCGTGAGCAATGCAATACCTGAACGACGTACATGGAGGCGGGTCACAAGAAATATATTGCAAGCTTCAGCACGACTAAATATGGCCAGATGTCGGCCCTGCCACGAACGAGGAAATAGCTGCTTTGTTCCGTGTTTCGCCAAATTGTCGCCTGTGTCCTTGGCATGAAACAATTGATCACTGTTTTTGTTCATTGTCGGGACGCTGTATTATCTTAGGACATACTACAGGACATACTACAGAAAACGCTAAAGGAATACATAGCCATCACACCATATACAATTCGTTACACGGCATTTAGAAATTTCGGTAACCTCCCACACGATCTTATTTCACTCCTTGGCTTGCATAGCCTCTTGCGAAGCAGTATGTGTGATAGGCATGCTGAATACCCAATATCTACAACGTCCTTTTTCTGTGAGATCATGCAGCCCATGTAAGAAGTCTGTATGCTGCTCAGGAGCAGCCGCAAGATTTGATGGCGATGCCGAACGCCTGCGTAGGCTTACCTGCGTTTTAGGTGTATTGTGTTTTCCTCTTTCTATTCCGCTTTCCCGCACCCCCAGTGTAGTGTAGCAAACTGGGTGCTCTTCTGGTTGACCTCCCTGCCTTTCCTGTCCTTGCTCTCTCTCTCTCTCTCTCTCTCTCTCTCTCTCTCTCTTGTGTTAAATGCACTGTTTTTTGCATCTCTGTTTGAGCTGTTTCCGTGTGTGGCATTCCATATATTAAGGAATAACAAAAGCGACTGAGGCTTGATGGTTAGGGCATCGAGCTGCTGTGCTGCGGGGCCGGGATTTGTTCCCACCTGGGAGCACGTGATTCCATATTTTTATATGTATAACAGCAGCAGCACCCAGCCAGCCACGGTATGGAAAATCCGGGAGAGTTCGCAGAGAAAGACTTCGCTTTAAAACGTAGTTCGTTAATATTTAAAAAAAAGGAAGGCTATAGGCTATACTGGCCACTGTGGCTCAGAGAGGGTGCGGCGTTCTATTGAAGAGCGCAAGGTAACGGGTCCGCTTTCCGGCAATCATCTGGCTCCGCAAATGAGATGTCATATATGCGCAATGAAGGCAACGCCAAGTGTTCATCAGCTCGCGTGGGAACGCGAGCGACTCAAGACATCGCGGAAGAAGTAGCACATACTACGGAGGTGACGTCGTTTGAGGACATGCCCGACCACGGGACAAGGTCAAAGAGACACTTAAATAACTATGGGGCTTCGCGCGTGCAGCTTCCATAGCGAGCCGCACTTGGCTCCCATCCCAACAACTTCACCAAATAGGTCGGGAGTGACCATTTAAATATATTATTCTCCTGCTGTTAGCCTTCAGGCCGCCACAGCCACAAGGGCAGTATGCGAAAACGCCGTGTGGCAGGACGACTCCGGTGGTCCGAACAAAAATTAATCCGAAGCCTCGGGCCCCAGCTACGGCGTCCGTCACAACCAAATTGTGCGGCTTCGGCAGGTTAACCACATGATTTTACAAGCCACGTTGCCCTTTCGTTCAATCTCACGCCTGTAAATGGCGGCGGCGATGACGTCAGTATGACGTGACGCATTACGCGCAGTATTTACATATATGTGGCGGCCGTTCTCATGCTGCAAAACCAAGGAAAGTTCCTGGGTCGAGTCTGCTTACTTTCTAATTCAATATTACATCTTAATCTACAGACAAACAGTTAAACAAAGCAGGCGTTCTCAAAAACACGACGCCACGTGTGGGAATCTCTAAGCGGCTCATCACCCATTTTCCTTTTAGAGCGCAGCTCTTAGGCGCCCGTCCCTGCGTTGAGCGTCGGCGTCCCTCGGCGTAACCGAGCGAACGAGCAAATGGAGGAGGAGGGTGCAGCGGAACCATGAGGCGGAAAGCAGAGGAGGAGAGTATGACGAAAGCGTGAGAAGAAATGTATAGCTATAATGCTGCACAAGGATGTGCTCTGCGGCGACAATCGCTATGAGATGGCGCCAGAGGAGCGCGCGTCGTCTGTTCGCCGATGACGCCATCGATAAGGCATGCGGCGCGCGCGTCCACCGATACCATATATGGATGCAAAGCGTTGCGTGAGCGGAGGTCTGTCTGCGGCGGCTGCTGTGAATCGCGCCCACGTGTCACCCACGGGCTGTCTCTCGCGTTCTCCCGATTAGTGAGGCAGTCGTGCCGCACTTAGCTCCGTTTGCAACGTGCCTCACGAGAGAGATTGTCCACGCCAGCCAATATATCGTGAAATGAAAACAAGCATAGAGCTGCGCACAAATTTCGCATTATAGAGAGTATCGTAAGATGTCGGTGAACTTTTTTTATTGCGCCTTTTCAAGCTTACCATAGATCACCTTGCTTAACCTAACAATTACTTTTTCTTGTCCCTTTAAAACACATCAGCGAAGTAATCACTTATGTCTCGCTGTAACTTTGTGCAAGTTCAGAGAGTGAGATATCTTTTAATGAGAACTGGACAGGTTAGCGTATGCATCCATATACGCCTGATGATACACTAAGATGTCTAAGATTATAGTGACTGCGGAAAGCTTTACAGGCGGTCGAAATTATCGAAGTTCCTTTTTTTTTCTTAAAGCGTATTAGATGAGAAGCATATTCCGAGGCGCTTCGAGTAGTAAAGTATGCGCGTTCAACTTCCTTTGCGCAGGAGATCGCGCATGTCGGCATAAAGCGACGCTATACATATAGCAGATCGCAAACGTCGTCGAAGTTGCTTGCTTTGATTGCGTCACGTCGATTCTCTGCTCTTTTGTTGTCTTGACATTACACAAAGAGTGCCGAATTTTCCCGCTGTGCGTGCTGGTGGAGCACCGCCTGAAAATGAGTCGCTGAGGTGAAAAACCATCGAGTATAGTGAGGAAAAATAAATTATATTGTTGTTTGTCGATAAAAATTAATTACTTACGTTTCTGAGCTATTTAGGTGCTGTATATTTTTTTCTCCATGCTTGCAAACCGGGTGTACGCTGCTGCAGCTAAAGGGACAGAGATGATAAAGATTTTGTTTATTGGCGGTACCATAAGGCTCCACTTTGTTCATATTCTTGGTGCTCACTGTAACCTACATTTCCGAGTTTGTGTACGAGTGGATGTGTGTGCGATTTCTTTCTTTTCGCACCTCGTTTGACCTCTTGTGATTTATCAAACCTGCAGTAGCATGACCAATTCTTTCACTCGGATAACCTCACCAGTTATCATTAATATTTATCTCACAAGCGCTCACGTCTTTTCACCTACCGGTTCATGTATATACGGTTTCCTTGTGCTACATTCATGGAATACGCAAGTTCGGCCAAGGTCGGTTCAGGGCCGAAACGTCGAAAATTTGTTGTTTTTCAACGCGTTTTTCAACACACACACACACACACACACACACACACACACACACACACACACACACACACACACACACACACACACACACACACACACACACACACACACACACACACACACACACACACACTGTTTCTTCATCTTTTTTATTTACGTGTTCAAAATTCTTGGCAGCGTTTTCTATTTTACTTTTGTTAATACACGAATTATTGACAATTCTTTGGCAAGACAAACAGACAGCTGGTAAGTAACACAACATTGAGAAAAGCGCTTACTCGTCGAGAGAAAATAATTCTTTACAACACACTCAGAAGAAAGTGTAGCATACGTCCAGCGGCAACCACTGCAGTGGGATCGGAAAAATCCACTGCCATTCCATTAGTATTCACAGCAATGGCGACTAGTTGACGTACACTGTGTACTCGTGATGACTAGAACTCAACGTTTACAATCACCACTTTTGAATCAGACGACTGACGTGGCGACAGAACTGCGAGGTAAGCAACAAATACACAAGCCGTTGGCCTGCCGCTACGCGTTTCTTACTGTAGTCGAACAAGACAGGAAAAAAAAAAGAAGAGAGAAAGAAGATCGATGTAAAGTATAACGGCAAAGAAAGAAAGAAAAAAAATCTTGGCGAACAGAAAGTATATAGAACCGCACTCCCACAGGCCGCAGGTAATCGGACGCATCGTGTTACACGAGACAGCCAACTTCACACAATGTTTTTATTTTCTTCAATTCGTTTTCTTTCCTTCTTCCTTAAAGACAATGTGTTCCTCGGCGAGTGACCCCCCTTGTTCCGTATCGGGTAAGTATGTCTGTTTCTATGTTCTTTCGAGGGCCGATCTCGGAGATAGTGGACTAAAAAAAATGTGGGCCATTCCCGTGGGTATATGTGCAGTCTAAAAATGTGGGCAGACCCCTTTTCAGCTGCCTCGGGATTACTTTAGCTGAATTACTTCAACAGGCTGACATATCACTTGTACGATAACAAACCATTATTAACAAAGTTACGCCAATTAGTTTCTTTCTTTACTCTTTATTTTTATTATAAACTCCAGTACGCGACTGCATATGCCGGGTCATGATTAAGTCAAGCGGAAATTCCGTGACTGTACTAGACACTGCGTCTAGCGCACAACGCTAAGACAAGGACAGAGTGAAAACCGACGAAGACAGGCGTGCTAGTCACTTGAGAGCCGCCCTTAAAATGTGCTGTCAAATACATTGCCGTCGCACAATTAGTTTTGTTTAGCATAGTGCGCGAAGATTTTGGTATAAAAATAATAAGCTGCAAGCTAGACTTTTACAAACACGTCGGGAAGGGATATATCCCGAAAGCGGTGCCAGTATTCGTTCTCACGTGTTGAAATTTCGTTCCGCAATTTCAACATGTGCCCAAAATGAATTATTTGACGGTGATTAGTGGAAAGCGTAGCTCCGCTATCTGCCGAAGACGACTTCTAAAGGCGTCAGTCGCGTTTCGATTGGGCCTGAATACAAAAACGCCCGTGTACCAAACTTTAAGGAACCACGGATGTATTAAGCATCCAGCAGCCTCTCCCTTGTTCTGGGACGTTGCACTGACTGACTGACTGACTAACTGACTGACTGACTGACTGACTGACTGACTGACTGACTCACTCACTCACTCACTCACTCACTCACTCACTCACTCACTCACTCACTCACTCACTCACTCACTCACTCACTCACTCACTCACTCACTCACTCACTCACTCACTCACTCAATTTTTATTGCAATTTTCGCTATCTGACTGGTCAATATTGCCACAGCTCTACTGCCGATAACGGTTTCTTGCAATCGTGCTCCAAAGAGTTAGTTTGTTTTCCAGAATGTAAAAAGCGAAAGTGCGCGACACCCACGACGCGCACATTGTCATTTACTTTTGCTTTCATTCAGAGAGCTGACACATAACCTTTGGGCATCGGGCGTCTGCGGGCAGCTATATCACCCTCGGCGCCGGAAGGCGTCAGCGAGCAGTGCCTGACCTCAGCCGCTCGTTATACACAGCAGCACCTGCGACATTGAATGATTTGACTTGCAAACCCGGCACCGTCGGTGACGCTCGCTTCAATCTACTTGCTTCTTTTCCTGGCAAGGGCGATGCTCGACTTATTTTAATCGCTGCTTCAATTTAATACTAATTAGGTCGTTGAAGATTTCCCTCAAGGGATTAACTTTCGGACGCTGCTCTCGAGGACAGTTTTTTGTACACTTGTACACTCCCTATTATTATTTCATGGCTTTCAGTTACGAAAATTTATTAATTCTTTTCTAATCTAGGAAGTTCCATAGACCATCTTATAACGCAACTTTTCGTCTACCTATAAATCTAAGCATGCGTGCCGTTTGTTTTCGAAGGAAGCTTACATTCTTAAATTGCTGGCTCCCCACACCAGCCAGACGGCGCTGTGATTCTTTCGTTTATCACACCGGTTTGGTGATACCTTGCCGCTAGGAGTGCGAAAAAAAAAATCAAAATCAAACGACGTTTTAAGTGCGAAGAGAGGCACCCATATCACATGCATGTTTCACTCCTCGTCTGAGTATTAAGCCCAGCTCATAACCCAAAGCTTAGCAAAAGGTTCGTTGTGGCGCCTTCGAGCGGCGATATCGGGCGCTCTTCCCTCGCGATAAGCGATCGGAAGTATTATAGCGAACGTATGTAAACCACGTCTTTCCGATTGCACTTCCTCCGCACGCCACGCTATGCGTTCTGGCGCTGCTGTCGAATATGGGAAGCTTTAACGCAGTGGGCAAATCAGCTCTGCGGAAACCCACAGGGTGAAGGAAATTTCACGATAGGGAAACACGTCATCCGCTTGAGAATAGTGCGAAGCTTTCAGGGTCAGTGTGCCTGCGTCGGTGTCGATCCCTGCGGTTCGAGTTGTCAATCAATTGGGCCTCGCCTTGCGATCTATTAGCCTCCTTGCCTAGCGGAGATGACAGAGCGACCGTCCCGCCAGAAAGCCATTGGCCCCGAGTTCGATCCCCCGACCAGAACAAAATTTTCTTCAACTGCGGATCTTCCTTTCTGAGAAATCCCTATGGATTTCCTCGCATAGCTTCGTGCTAACTCTCAAATGGACAAAATCCCCCCCTCCCCCCCTTTCTTGAACGCAGTGTGCCTACACGGAAATTTGCGTTCTCTGGCTCCATAGCGCGCAAGCTCGGAGCGCCGATTGCGTATGCATCTCACATGACACGTTCGATAGACGCCCCCCTATAGAGAGACGCGCACGAACCCCGCGCGTTGGCATCGCGCCGTTCTTTCGCCGTTAACCTTCGCAGACTCTCGCGGCGAGATGCCGTGTGCACACGTGACGACATATAGATCGCGACATTCCGCGAGCAGCCTCTGCGCCCGTATGCAGACGCGGCACGTCGCCGGTGCTTGTTTTGCGAGCGCGCACTGCACAGCACAGCTGCGCCGGCCGTGCGCTTGCCGCGGCGTCTTGGCATTCCATTGTGTGTGTGTGTGTGCGCGCGCGCGCGCTCTTCGAGAAAGATCGGCGCATTGGGGAGCCGAGCCACGCGGCGTCTTGAAGCGCGTGTTTCACAAGATGTCACTCGTGACGCCCGAAAGGGCGCCCGAGGTGCAGCGGCAGCCGCCACGAAGCCGGCGATATCCTTACGGGTTGGGTGGGCGACCCGTGACCTTTGTTCGCGAAGGACGACGGCGCTGATCTGCGACGGCGCTGATCTGCCGGGAACGCGAGCTCGCCGCACGCGCGCGCGCGCTGCGCGAGGAGTGACAAACAACAGGAACTCGCTCTTTGAAATTTACGTGAGCGACGAGGTTTTACAAGCACGCCCACGATAGTGTATTTTTGTATCAGACCCTTTCTTTTTATGTTTACAAATGGAGTTCGCGAAGGAGTTCCGGTTAAGCCCTCTGAACAACGCAAGTTACAGTAGCACATATAGAACTCTCCCAGCTGGCACCAGCTTTGCTGTAGAGTTAGAATGTCTGAAAAGTGAATTTTAGTATACAACGAGAAAGCTGCATGAATGAGCTCGATGCACGGAGCACGTTCCTTATACTTGAACAAATCAAGAGCAGAGAGAGAGAGAGAGAGAGAGAGAGAGAGAGAGAGAGAGAGAAATTTAATGATACAAATTATGCAGAGAGGTCGGCCTGAGGTATATCCCTCTAGCCAGCTACTCTGCACTGGGAGACGGGGAAGAAGGAAAGAAACAGGGAAGAAAGAGAAGCATGATGGGTGACAATGGCAAGAACATGTGCCAATAGTATAGTATAGGACCAAAATACTCCTTTTTTTTTTTGCTTGGCTAACTTGACTATCACAAATGCACGTACGAAAGTTTTCTGGAGCCATGAACGCACTGCTGCCACAGCGCGGACAAAAATGTTCAGCATGCGTGACATCGCGCATCCTATACAATTTCGGTTACCATTGACATATCAATAGGAAAGCGATCACTCTATTCGAACTCGCTGTTCTTCATTTCTTTCTCTTCTCTTTAATGTGTATGATAATCACTAGTGGCTTCAAGCGAGGAAGGGTCGGCTCACATTTGAATCGAAACGAAAATCTACATTTTTTTTCTTCAAATGTTAGAAGATCGGGGTTCGAAGGAAGGCTGCAGGAACACGGCATTGTGTCTCAGCCGCTGACTTCGGCGCACGAATATGTCTCAAGAATGATGATGTTGATCGTCGATGCTGACGCCCTTTTCGACAAACACTTTAAGCGTTACGACAACTGCCATCATTTCGTTCCTTCGCTTTAAATAAGGCGTGCGAGCGAGGCCAGCCTAAGTAATTTGCATATGCGACGTGGCCGACACTCTCGACAGTAGAGCTTGGCAAGCGAGTACTACATTTTCGACACTTAGTCGGCACTTAGTGCTGCGTTATGAGTGTTTTGGTCAGAACCAAAACACTGCTATAAAGCAAGTACGAAGTTTGGATAAGTTTCGTAAATGCGTCTGTTATAAGAAGGAACTACTCCCTGAACGTTGCTAATTAAAGCTTGTGGAAATATAACTTCGTGAAAATGTTGCCCATTGAGTCACGTTGGTGTACTGCAGTGAAGTTTAAAAAGATTTCGAAGGGGTAATGCCCAAAATTCTTGTAGATGCATGAGAACGAGGTAAAACTATAAAAAGAACATCATAAACATGTGTCAGAACGTTGTACAATGACATTAATATTAGAAAAACGTTTTGTGCCTGTAATGCCCACGTGACTTGCGCAGAGGCTCATCGGTATATTGTGCGTACTATGGGCGAGGTATATACACACTACTGCCTTACTGAGAAAGCTGTTGCTCACGATGCAGCGTGCCCCACGCCGCAGACTCCTGTGCAGCCACGGTTCTCAAATGCACCAACTGCCTTAGGTCCCATGATGCTTCCTCGAAGGACTGCCCCAAAATGAAGAAGGAAAAGGCGGTCTTGAAGCAGATGGCAAGAGACCGCTAGTCTCGTCGGGAAGCTGCTGAAGCCGTTAGAAAGCGACGCTCCCGACGCCGTCGGGCTTCAAAGAACGTTGATGCCTCTGTGAAGAGTACGCCACATCCAACAGCACCTTTTCCTCTGCCCCCTAGGCCTGGCCGAATCCAATAGAAATCAATCTGACGAGAAGGTCATGGTGGAGAACAATGAAACTTGATCCGCACTAGTAAATCCGCAGCAGAAGCCAAAACCACAGCGGAAGTCACAACCAAAGCCACAGCCGATGCCACAGCTGATGCCACAGCCAATGCCACAGCCGGAGCCGGAGCCACTTCAAATGATACAGCGCACCGCTGTAGAGTGCTCAGCGCGGGTTCCTGACAAATTGCCCGAAGAAGACCGGCAAATGGTTATGATGCTCCGGTCCCTGATGAATACTTTTCGAATGCTCTTGAATAATATGCATACACTGTCAGCGCGGAGTGCAGTGCAAGTGCTGGATGTTCTCAATTCAGTGCTTGCAAGTCTACAGTAAACATCAAGGCTCACCCGCAGCATTTTACCACTGGCCCCTTGATCTTCCCAGATGGCTTCAATGCACATCACCAGATGTTGGGAAGCACCAAGATTAGCCTCAGATAGCAGGATGACGGGAGCCGAATGTATGGGCGGGGCACTTGCTTGCACTTGACTGATTTCAAGACGTTTTGCTGCGTGCACACACAGTGTTCACTCTCTCCCGCTTTCCTCTTTCTGCTCCCCCTTTCCCTTCCCCACTGTAGGGTAGCAAACCGGGCGCTCATTCGGTTGACCTTCCTACAATTATTCTGCTTGCTTTCTGTCTCTCTGAGTAACGGCAACCTTTTATATACCACCGTTTACCATGTTCCCCATAGAGCTGCCTCTGAGCTGACCTTTACTATAGAAGTTGCTAAATATATTGCGAGTATCGTCGACATGAAGTACGATTCGGGCACTGAAACGCGGCGAAACGAGGCTACTGCTGCTAATAAAGCATCTATTAAAAAACAAGGCAGCATTTGTCGATACGCGTGGCAAAATCAAAGCGTCCGGCTACTTTGGGGTGCACGATCGTTAACTCTGCTATAAATTACGTGGCTTAGAGACATTAAAGAACAGCAGTAGACTAGCTCAGATGAGTGAACTATTATTTCACGGCCCTGTTCACTTGTCTAGAGAAGTTTGATTGTTGGCGGGGAAAATGATATCCAACTTCTCCCGTCTTGAAATTCGCGCCGTGGTTTGTGACGTCAAAAACATCAAGCTTTTCTTTTTCTCTCTCTCTCTCTTTCTGCGTGTTTATACCGGTTTTCTAATTCGTCTAGATCGTCCTTATGCTTTGCAATAAGAGTGTAGAAGTATCACATTTACAGTGATTTATAGTGTGACTACCTAGCACAACCTACTGCACTCAAGTAAAGAAAGACTGCGGCAAGGCAATAACGTCCCGCCCCGCGGTGCGTCTTTCGTGACTTCAGGAATACTTTTCTCCCAATACTACCGAGACCGCATTAAGTTGTCGTGCAGCGTAAACCGCTGAAAGTGTCTGTCAAGGTTACCATTCTTGTTTTTTTTTTTTCTGGCGAATTAAAACCAAAAACCAAGAACGCGACAGACCCCGCTCGTGAAGATAGCCGACCCGACAGGATCATACACAAGCTGTTTTCTGTGGTATAAACACAGTGGGGCAACGGACATCTCAACATAGGCGTGATTTTCTTTTTTCTCGCGCCAGCGTTGCGCGTTCGCCCCCTGTGCTGCACTTTCTCTATTCCTTCTATCTTCCGCTTTTCCCTTTTAAGTGCAGCGGAGCAAACCGGATACTCCCAGCTGGCTAACCTCCCTGCATTTCCGTTTATTCATTTCTCTATCTTCTTCAACATGCAGAAGAAGAGAACGAAAATCTTCCATCATACAGTTGTCGATGATCTCGGAAGGCTTCAACGCCGCCTCATACACGGCAGCATCGCAATATGTTTAGCGCGTGACCTTGTCTGTCGATGTGTCGCTTATTCTTAAATGTCACCGCTGTGAGCGGAAGAGGCACGCTGCCGCCGCACCATGCGCCCCACCGTGCTACACATAGATTCGCCAAAACAAAAAGGTACATCCCTATTCTGTACCACTCCCACGGTATAGGGAATATAGGGCTAGGCAATCGATCGATTAGCGTCTGATTATAATCGATTACAAAATTAATCACGACAAGCTCTTTTATCGCGATTAATATCTTAAGGCTAAACCCTATGAGAGCAATTTTGTGCGTGACGGCGACGAGCGACGCCTTCGAGCAATGAAACGGGCCGTCGCTTGAACAGATCGCTCGGTCTTGTCCCTCGGTCACTCGGTTTTGGAAACCTAAAATTCGTTGGCCGTCGCCTGGAAATGCTATGAGCGACTAGCCCATAGCGCGAAGCCGGAACTGGATGTGCATCACTCAAGTATACCACCGATTGTTGCACGAAACGAGCAAACGATTGAATTTTTATACGTGCAAGGATAAGAACCTATACTGCAAGACCTTCAGGTATATCTTATGCTGCTTTTTACAGTAAGACACATCAACTTGATTAATAAAGCACGCGTCACGCCAGTTACGACGCGCATTTGCTGCCCTCATACTGGCAATTAACACCGGCGAGACGTCGCTTGAAGTCATCGCTGGACTTGTAGGCGACGAGCGCATGCGGCAGCCACTTCTATCGCGTCACTTGTCGATGTTGCGCGTAAAATCGCTTGCATGGGGTAAATACTTTAAGCTTAACAAAGGGCAGCTGTAGGTAGTGTGGGAAAAAGCTTGCTTTCAAGGTTAGCCAATCAATTATCGGTCGAACAGATCGGTCGAACAGGTCCCGTATGTCCGGATGAGAAATTTGTATAGTTGCGAGAAGCAGCGCGAAAGAATCGTTAAACAGAGAATCGCGGTTGCAACACCGAAATGTCAACCGAGACCAGCATGAGACGTCGAAGAAGAGGCGAGTAGTAGGAATGTTCATTCGTGTTATACGATGCGATGGTGCGTTTAATAATAATTGGGGTTTTACGTGCCAAAACCACTTTCTGATTATGAGGCATGCCGTAGTGGAGGACTCCGGAAATTTCGACCACCTGGGGTTCTTTGACGTGCGCCTAAATCTAAGCACACGGGTGTTTTCGCATTTCGCCCCGATCGAAATGCGGCCGCCGTGGCCGGGATTCAATCCCGCGACCTCGTGTTCAGCAGCCCAACACCATAGCCACTGAGCAACCACGGCGGGTTCTTGTGCACTGAACTCTCGCCGTTTAGTACGCGTTTAAGTGAGAGGCGTCACGAAGGTAAATTCGCTCGCTGCTGCGGGCCCTATCTTGAAAGCGGTCGTCTTACGTGACGGACGCGTGCTGACGGACGGACGGACGGGTTCCTTCGAGGCATAGAAATGCTTACGCATTTAAAACGTAACTGCTGGCGTTCGGCGGAAAATGACGAGGAAAGCGCGCCAAGCCAGTTGTTAAATCGTTCGATCCCGGAAGTAACTGACGACGACTTGGACCCCTTGCAGTGGTGGCGAGCTCGGGGCTCCCTTCTAGTGGACATAACCAAAGTTGTAAAGACGGTGATGCGTGTCCGCAGACAACATCAACGCCACGCGAGCGCGCCTACTTTGACTGTTAACATTACTGCTAACAAGCAAAGGAACTCTCTGTTGCCACATAATGTTCACGAGTTTCCTTGCCTCCAGTGTTGGACCTGTGATTGCGTTCGACTGACATGCTTGCATCTCGTTTGAGCAGAGTGCCGTTCAAATAACAATGAACAAATTGTCGATTCAAATCGCACGGTTCTTTCGTTCTTCAACGTGCATGTATCGTGAGAAATTGCCTGCTTTGATATTTCTCGCTTACGTAGGTAAACCCACAAATCCGATTAACTGATTATTCAATCGATTAAGGTATATTGATTAATCGGGTTACATTTTTTAATCGAATCGGAGCCCTATAATGGGGAATCGATCGAAGCCGCAAGAAAATCGTGTCTTTCGACTGGTGTACACGAAGCAACTTCGTAACAGGCGCCACCTATAATGGTGGAAGCGAGCATAATTAGCGAGGGCGGCCCCCCTATGACAAAGATTTCGAACGATCGAAAAAAGGGGTCGCTTGGTCTGTTGCCTGCCAAGGTCACGAAAAAGAAAATCTAATTATATAATCCATCACGGAAGTATTTGTTTTCATGGATGTAAAACGCAAGAACACCCTCTGTATGCTGACATATATATGATCGTGTTTGACGGTGAGTCGTTCCCAGCCGTTCGATATAGGACGCAGAACGGGCAGGCCCACTTGTTCCCAATTACCATCCACCTTTCTCGTGTCGTGAGTCGATAGGTGAAATCTTGACGGATCCATCGCCCGGTGGCTTCGTTTCCAGTGGCGTAAAAAGCGAAGGAACGTCTCGGACGCTCACATAAAAGCGAGCGTTCTTTTGACGGCCCGAACACAGGCTCGTATCTGAAGCAGCCCATGCGTTGGCATATGAAATCACGCCCTCTCTGCCGTAAGCTGAACAGTGCAGGTGCAGAGCGCTCAGAAGCCACAACGGACAGCGGAGAAAGGAGGCCGAGATCGTGCCTGTCGCAGCGCGGGGAAGCATAATCGAAGGCCATAAATTTAGGATGAGAAAGGTCTCCGAGAGGGGGGCGGGGTCTCGGGGTCGAGAAAGCCACGAAGCATGCAGGGTACACGCTGTCCAAAAAAAGATAAAGAGCACGGGGTCAGGCCTATTGGGAAAGCGGCGGCACTTACAATTAACGACTGCGTATCTTCCAGCCGCTCAACATGAGCCGTGAAAGGATTGAAAAATTGCGCTCTCCGGACACTTAGTACCATGTTCTAGCTTAGTACCACTTAGTTCTACCTGCACTGTGCATTTTTACTGTACACATTAGAGAGGCCACATACACTGTACCGCGAAAACTTCATATTCCGACGCTAAGATTCGTCGTAAGTGTGATGTCATTTCACGAAGACAGTTTTTTGTTTCTTCCGGGCCTTTCTTCCGTCACCACAGGGTTTGTCTTTCACGAGAATGCACCGACAAACTTACGATAGGTGTCGCCGGCTCGTTCTAGACGACAAAAGTGAGCTCGTGAGGAACACCTTTCTGTCGCTACGACGGCAAATTTTATTGGGGGAGCATCAATGGGCGTTCGGAATTATTTCTGCCGTTACAAGAAAGCTTTCCGTTGCATTCCTCGTCACAGCACCAACTAAGTTATTGAAACTTCCTTTCACTAAGCACGAACCAAAATCTCGCCAAGGCAGCACGCAGTTAGGGCTAATTGGTCCGTCACACTTGGGAATTAAGTATCGGGAAACTTGAGAGACCTTAACCGATGCACTATGTGTTTTGTATCCTCGTCTTTCTACATAACGCTGCGCAGTTTTCCAGTGTGACAACCCTCGTTGCAGTTAGTAAACAACAGTCTGCCTTTCACCATCCGGCAAATGGCTGCATCGAACAAAGGGAAGAGCGATCGGCTCGCTCGGAATCGTTCGGGAATCTGCAGAAAGGGTTGTCAAAGCGCGCCAGCGCAGAAGTGGCGTGGGGGAACCGAGCGCCGCTCCCGCGGCGTGCAGCTGTGTGTACGGGACGAGCGCGCGATGATCGAGGCCTCGTCGTCGCCCGAGGAGGGCTCGCGCTTCGGTCCCACCGGTGCTTGGGGCGCAGGTATGGGCGGCGGAAGGGCGAGTCCCTCCACCCCCCCCCCCCCCCCGCCGCTGCCGTTGGTCGCGATCGATCGGCGTGAGAGGCAGGAGGAATCCAAATAAAGCAGCGCACGTGGGCCGCCGACGCCCAGGTCCCGCGTGCGGCACGGCACACGCCCTTGCGCGCGGCGCACGGCGGCGGCGACGCCGGTCTCCCCTCTCCGGAAGGGTCGCCCCCGCACGTGCACGCACGCGGGGCGCCGGTCACTGGCGGCAACGCAGTGCGCCCGGCTTCGAAGAGTAAAAAAATCGACAACGGGCTGGTCCCGTTCCTTCATCTCGAGTCCTCGCTCTTGCTCGTGGCACGCCGCAGGAGTCGCCGGCGACGAGCCAGCGCACCCCGTCACTTTTCAAACTGCTGCGGCAGCAAGCCGCCCCCGAAAAGACGATGATGACCGAGTCGAGCGGGAAAGTGCCGTTATTACCACATCTCAAGCGCAACTCCTGCTCTGAAACATATACAGCAGCACGCTTGAAGTCGCCGTCTCGAGATCAGATGCCATTAATCCTGAGAATCTGATTTTCCAAGTCACGAGGCCGGCCGCCACTGAGGCGAGAAATCGGCTGGACCATCTTACGAGCCGAAGAAATTGCCCGGCTGCATGGTTAAACAGGAATCGCAACATGCATGAGGCGACTTAGGTACGACTTGCTTTCTCGGAACTGCTAACTCGGAGTGACGATGACAACAGCGAAAAGCGAGCGAGCGCTGCTGCGCAAGGGTCGCACGTGCGCGGGTTGAAACGGAGTAATATGTAAGCCGAAGACGCTGGCCACTTGCCCGTCGCTGCAATCTAAAAAAAAGAAAATAATAATAACAATAAATAAGAATAAATCATGGGGTTTTACGTGCGAAAACCACGATTTCATTATGAGGCACCGCCTCACCGCAGTCTACTATACAGCCAACCTGCTCGCTGGAGTACAGCCGGACTGCACTCTCATCCGCTTCTGACGTGTACAGTTCGTCCACAGCAACGGCAATGATTCCGCAGACACGAGACACGACTGCCGGCATAGTTGAGACGCCGGGAAGCCCGACCGCCAGAGCTCACGCAATGGCTCCATCGTTCGTACATCGTCACGCCAGGGCTTGATGCCGAAACTACCACCATTTCAGAAAGCACGTTTAAAAGCTCGTTTCGTACACTGAATGCACGCGCCGTGCATGAACGCATTAGCAATGCACACACATACGCATGGCGTTCGCAGAGTCGGATCCAGAGCACTTTCGGAGGCGAATATCAGTTTTCTTCGCACAGCATACCGTTCCGCTATTCTATGTCTCCCCTGCCCCCTTGCCCCCTCCCCACCGTAAGCTAGCCAAATGGGAATATTTCTGATCGACTTTTCTCTGTTTAACTTTTGTACCATACCAAAATTCAGATAAACCGCTTCGAAAAATCGAGATTATACTGCATTACATAAGAGTTCGCGTATCGTGGAGATGGTATCGTAGTATCGTAAGACGAAGAGGACTCACGTGGAAGTAGCCGCCAGCTTTAGCATGCGCACCGTTTAGATTATTAGCGGTTTCAAACTCGTGTTAGACACCGGACCGGAAACATTGTGCACAGCCTCAGACGGGCCGCACTGTGCCTTGCTCAAGGGGCGGCGGTGCAATCGGCTGTTTTAAGGTACCTGGACTCTAAGACATGTTCTACGGTGCCTAAACGTTCAGAAGGGTATAGTGGTCTTCACGAACTCGGCGGGCCGTTCACATGCAGTCCCACGATGATTCTGATGATTTCTATTGGCATCCCATTCGAAACGGGGTGGCAGGAAATAGTCACTTACCAGTCTGCTTAAGCTCACGACGTATTACATACGTGTATAGTAGTCTAGCATTTTGCCTATCTCTCCTCGATACTTCTCTATTCGTTAAAACCTCTATATATACAGGGTGTCCCACATAACTTGAGTCAAGAATTTAAAAATGAAAGACGCGTCGGAAGCGAATTGAACTGAACGCATACTATTAGCAATAGCCTAATTAATGCGGAAACGGTTTTGTTTTCTTCATAACTCGCTAATTAGTTAAGTTTAATTACCCAAATTTTTAATTACTGGCTGAGGACCCCAAGTACGATATGCAGATTTGTAGGCCCCTTCGGAAACCACCGAATGAGTTGTTTCCTTTACGATACGTCTCACGCAGTCCTTTTTTTCCAGGTTGCAAAGAAAGCCTGAGAAATATGAAACAAGCCCCATGACGGTGCGCTTGCGCAGTGGTATCGTGATGCACTCATGCGCGCGTTCGGTGAACAAGGCCGGCTCCCGTCGGATGACGGCGAGAAGTCATGCTGCTGGCCGAGGGCTACCGATGAGATAAAGAACGCCCTGCCGCTTCCTCGTCTCCAGTCACGATGCAGCCGACCTTGTTTACCGAACGCGCGCTTGAGACCAGCACAATACCACTGCGCAAACGCTCCGTCACGTGGATTTTTTTTTTTTCATATTTCGTGGGCCTTCTTTGTAACCCGGAAAAAAGGACTACGTGAGACGTATCGTACAGAAAACAACTCGACCGGTGGTTTCTGAAGGTGCTCCACAAACCTGCGTGTCATACTTGGGGTCCTCAACCAATAATTAAAAAGTTGGGTAATTAAACGTAAATAATTAGTGAGCTATGGGGGAAAAATTGTGCGAGTCACTATAGGCCAGTGCGAATAGTATGCGTTCGGTTCAGTTCGCTTCCGACGCGCCTTTCATTTTTAAGTTCTTGGCTCAGATTACGTGGGACACCCTGTATCTTGCACAGTATGCCTGTATGGACTTTGGTTCTATCAATTTCTTCCCTGCATTTTTTTCTTCCCAGCAATACTCTAAATGTCTCTTGCTTGTCTCGACTCCTGACCAGTTGATGCTTCCATCCGATTTGAATCCCAGCGCTCCTGGAAGGTGGACCTTCCATGCGGGTCTTGCTGGGTGAATAGCTTGGCATTCCATTACGATGTGCTGAGTCATTTCCGGATTTGTGCTGCAGAAGACGCATGTCTCGTCCTGTTGCGAATATTTGGCAAGGCATGTTTTCGTATTCAGGCAGCCAACTCGGGCCTCAAATAGCAAGGCACTTGCCTTAGTGTTATAGTACAGATTTGTCTTTCGAATTTTTTCTTGTAATTCTTGTAAATACCTACGCTCTTCTTTGTATCCAATCTTTGCATCCAATCTACTGTCTTTGTTTCTCTCACTTTCGTTCAGATGACTCCTGGTTGTCTATTTACACTTTCAATTACCCTGTATTTGGTTGCCAACTTTCTTTACCTCTTTCTCCACTCTGTGCCCACGCTTTCTAGGTACAGATGATATCTGCGCGCTTTGTCCGGCCATTTCTTGTCATCCACGTTTCTGACCCTTGTTTGAAAACTAGTTTTGCTCTGTGCTTCTCCGACTTCAAGAGAGCCCCACCCATTTCACCCTTCACTGCCTCATTTGTGGTTTCACCACGGGCTGTCAACGCCAATCGGCGTATCGATCCTTGTTTGATTTCCAACTCCGACGAGACGTCTTATTTTAAGCACATAATACATTTGCGAATGACACCGTTACTTCCTTCCGAATTCTTCGCACCGCCTCATATCTATTGTAGCACCGCAGTGGTCCGTTTCATTACCACTGCCATTCCGCTTCCCGTTCATTTCCTTCCCGCGTGTTCAATCCCGGCGCCATCTACCGGCGTCAAGACGAGGCCTATCTGACTCCACGTGGATTCCCCGATGATACACGACCTCGTTTCCTCCACCGCCGTGCGCGGCCTCAACGACACAGCAGGTTGAACGTGCGGTTTCAGCCATCGTGCGCGCCAAAAGCGCGACCAAACGGAGACAAGTGTGCGCTCGCTCGCGATGTCTTTCTAGCTCGCGGCGAATGTCTAAAGAACACAACAATGAGCCATTCGTCATCGGTGCGGACAGACGGGTCGCTTCTGCTGCCGCTCCGCCGACCGCGTGCGTCTGCACAGCCGGTGGCGGTCGCGGCGACATTCAGCAGCGCACCCCGGCGCCAGGCGTGCTGCTGCTGCTGCTGCTGCTGCCTTGCCATACGCTTCGCCTTTTCAGCGGCCGTGGCATAGCTAGGCTGAAGTAGCAGGGCCGAGGAATCGCCCCGGAAGACCGCTGTGCTGCGCTCACAATGGGATGCAGACAACGGCCATGTCTCGAATTGTGCCGCTCGCGCGGTTTCCCGCTCGTCGACTGGGCTTCATTGCGAAAAAGACACTTCATTGTGTGTAATTTGTCGATAATTCAGCCTGAATATTGTGGCTGCACGTAATAGTGAAGATGTCGATGAAAAGCACACACATTTTACATGCTTCGTGTCTTTTATACCGTGGAGGGGGAAACGGACAAGAGCGCTGACTCGCCTATGTTGCAACGCATTGGGCGCGTCAAACCATTGTCTCATAGATGCATCGCTCCTAACTTTCCATAGCGCTCTCTTCCTCCCGCCTTTGTAACATGCGTTCTCCGTTTTCTTTCTTCACTAGATGTCAGCACTGCTGGCGTAAAGTTAGCACTGAATGTGCGCGCCGCGGTATGGTCCCTAGCCGCGGTGCAGACAGGGCAGGAAGTAAACTCGGCCATTGCGGGAGAAAAAACGGTGCAGTATGTAGGGCCATGTCATCACAGCAAAAGCGGCGGCCATCGCCTGAGGCGCGTCATCGAAGTGCATTTCTCGTTAGTTGTCTGCAGCATTGCCGCGCCTGAGAGCTGCGGCGTTGCCGGTGTTCCGAGAGGGCACAGGAGACACGGCAGTGTAGGGGTGCCAAAGTGACAGTGACCTTAAATGGGTTGCAATGCCACTGATGTGTTCATCCGAGAATATGGAATCGGTAGGACATTATAAAGTTAGACTGCTTTATCAGCCCAGCCGACACTCCGCGCTCTGTACCATGTCGACATTCACACAAATGTCAACAAAATCGACACGTCCCACATGCCACTAACAGCTTGCCTTGAAAAAAAGTGGCAGCTCAAGTAGCGAACTATATGCTGGGGAATTATTCGCATAATAACTTGTTAACCAACTATGTGGAAGCGTCATGTGAAACCAGGAGACAGGAAAGAAGGAAGTCTCTTGCAACGATGAGCGTTGCGGCATTGCTATAAAGAAATAGTATGCTTCATGCTTCACGGTCTTTAGCTGCGTTCGTTGGCAGAGAAGGGGAATGCTCTACAATATCACTTTTTGCTTCTATAATTGCTGTACAGTTATTGCGACATCTGCCCCGTGTAGTTCAGGTGTCGCGTCTCTCCGAGTCCACGCGAGTCATGTCCCAGACGACGCGCTGTGCTCAGCTGCGCTCAGACATTTTATCAGATACCCCGCACAGCAAGTCGCGGCACTGTTTTTTAGGTAATTGGCGACAGAAGCGTGATCTGCTTCAATACATTACTTATGAAGTCAATCAGTCTAAACATCCACAAATAACTTATCGGATTTGTGCAAAAACTGTCGTAATACTTCTTCCTTATTGCATATTACGTTTAATGTCACGTGTGACGGTGTCAACTGTTTCGCGACAATACAATGCAACATGTCATGGCACACTCCCATTGCAGCGATGGCCACGTCGAATAATGCGGCGACATGCTGGGGGTGTAGGAACCCTGTCCTCCCCCTCCCTTCCCAAAGAGTGCGGATTTCTTTTCTTTTTTTTTCTGTGACGATGTGACTGGCGAAAGCCGCCTCTACGCCGCTGTCAAGACACGTGAGCGCTCTCCTTTTTCGACCGGCTCCCGACAATGTCACGTGACGCTTTCCAGCGATTCCCGCTGTTATACTCTCTGAGCCGCGACTGCATCGCGAGGTGTTCCTCTCAGCTCGTACAGCTTCCCGGTGCCTCATTCGTAGAAGTCGGTTGAAACGACCGACGCTGAAACCGAAAGGTCGCAGGCTCGAAACCGGCTGTCGAGCTTTCTTGGCTTAATGGCTTACAGTTAGTCACAATGATTGGCGTTGCCACGGAAGCACGATAACAACTGGCACTGCGGAGCCGGCTGACGCAGCAACTGAGCCGCGTGTACACCGGCTTTCGCTGAAATTGGTCTCCCTGTATTCCAAGCAGTCTTTCGAAACTCCGCGCGCCCTGCTGTAACGTCCTCCTCGGATGCTTATTTCCGAGAGCATTATAATTTGCTTTTTGGCGTATCTTAGAAATTTCGGATCGCTTGAAATTCGCCCCAAGATACCTACTGCATTCCGGCTCGCTTCTTCAGACATTTGTGTACGACACAGCTGCCGTGTCTAACTGGTTTTTCTGGCAGGAAACATACGATGCGAACACCGTCATTAGGAGCGTGATATTAAGGCCCTCTTGCTGGGATAATGTAACGATTCTATTCTAACTGTATTCATTTTCGCGTTTTCTCACTGATATGAACTATCATCAGCGTTGGCCAGCCATGAACCTAGATAGGGGAATGGATGCAAGCGAATAAATCAAATAAAGAATAAAAGTAAAAAAAAATATCAGGCCCATACTAAATGAAGCTTAGAACGACAGAAAGCTGAGCTAGTTGGTAAGGATTCATTATGCAAAAGAGAGGTGAGGTGTGCAGACAGGACACAGGGTAGAGAAGTGGACGGCGTTCGTGTTGTCTTCTATACCCTGTGTCGTGTCTGCACGCCTCACCTCTTTTTTGCATAACCATACTAAATATTCATGTCCGAGCCTACAATTACAAACTACCATAGGTCGCACATTAGGTGTTCATGTTTGTATTAGCGTTGTAGTGCGTTCTCATGTGTGCAGATACGTCAGCCGCCTCGTCTGCAAAACTGCCAACTTGTGTGCACGTTTTCGGACTCGTTTGTGTGCTTCCACTTGTTCACAGAACTATGTGCGTCGTGCGACTCTCTTCCGTGCCTTCCATTACTCCTGTGGGGAACTTCGTAAATGTTCGTGCTTATTTGACTGTCTTCAGTGTTTTTAGTTTTATTTGTACTGCGACCTCCATATCCCTCCTTTAGATCAATAATAATGGGCTATACATGTCGGTCTTACGCCCAACGCGTGCATGCCGGCACACGACATTGCAATGGGTTGCACTCGATCGCCTAATAATGACGCGGGCCAAGCTGGAGCCCTTTCAGCTCATGTTACCTTTATTTTCCATTTATCACGACTCGCATGATTCGCGTCATCGTCGATTCGTACGGGAAAAAATAAAAATAATTGAAGTGTTTTTATTTACTACAGAAAACTGGGCAGAAGCAGGCTTCCCCACACAATGATGTTTATTGTGGAGAAGCCAGCGTTGACAAATACCGTTACAGAAACGGGTCGCGAAAAAGCGCTCAGGCTTTATTTTAGCACACCCATATTAGGGCGTTTACGCGTCATCGTCACTAGCCTGTTTGAGTCCACTGCAGAATGAAGGCCTCTGGCATGGTGGAGTCCAGTCTAGCCCTGTGCTACTACAACCGACTTTATCCCCCATGCTTGGAACTTTCCTAATCTCGTCATTCTATACTTGATCCTATCTGCCAACATGGGAATGCGATTCCTTCCCATTCGCACAAATTTTACTTTTATAACGTAACGCCTGCTCTGCACATTGTGTGACCCCCCCCCCCCCGCGACCGCCATTTCCTGCTATCCGGACTTGTTCACGGGTTCCACTACCTGCCGCGCGAAAGCCGCGTATTCCGAGAGGTACGAATGCAAGATACCACCTTGCGCCGTGCTTTGCGTGATTGGTTAAGAACCGGGGGCGTCCAAAGTTTATCTGGAGCCCTCCATTACGCCGTCTCTCAGAGTCTGTGTTGCTTAGGTACGTGGAACAAAAATCGATCAGTTAATTTACATCATCTACCGGCGTTTGCTAATTCATATATATATATATATATATATATATATATATATATATATATATATATATATATATATATATATATATATATATATCCCTCTCTTAACGATGCACGTATCATCTGCCGTTATATTTCGCTCGTTGCGCGACCTTTAGGCTACAAGTTTCTTTCTTGTTCCCGCACTAGCAACTTTGTATAGTTCGGTAGTGACAGATCGCACCGACCGAGCACATGTGCACGGGTTCGAGGTCCGCATATGTTGAGAACACGTACACGTAGCGAACTTTTTAATGCGCGGACAAAGGAAAAGCGAGAATACAAGGCCTCGCCGTTCCTGCTCGCGCGCCTCTGGGGACACGCGTCACGGCGCTACAGAAGTCACTGTGAAGTTTGCCAAAGTCCGCGGTACAATTGTGGGCGACTCAATGGAAGCCTTAGCGAAACCCAAATTATGGGTAGCCGGCTCGGTGATAACGGCACGACGACGACCGATGTACGGCTCGAACACGTCACGAATCAGGGATTAAACGAGTACCAAAACGCCCTGTGATGGTTCACGCGGGTGGGCATGAAGCTGAGCTACACAGTTAGAACTTGAGGCGTTCTAAACATTTCCAGCGCTGCCTTTATCGACACTCCTCGAAGGACGGCATGAGGTATGCATGCCGCCACGGTCCACGCAAGTAAAGCGCTCAGTACGCACAGCTGTCGCTGCGAAATTATACGACGGTAGACTGCGGGACAACGAAGTCCCTCCTCCCAGAGGCTGCCGCTCGCGACGCGGTGACAACTTGATTCTCGAGAAACTGAGCGCCATTAGGAGCTCGCTGCGGTCAGCAGCTAGCGTTCTTGCATGTGCCTCCGGTAGCTCTGGTCCACAGTCAGCGGCCGGTAGCGAGCAAAAAAGTTGGAGAAGCCAATGAGCAACTCAGCGCGCGGGTGGTCACGTGCCACGCGCGCTCCCACGTCGGTCGACTGTCGGGGCAGTCACAGAAATGAAGGCGACAGCGCCAAGGAAAGCTGCTCCAGCTGCTAGCTCGGCGCCCGACGCAACAAAGATGCGGAGAAAAGACGCGCTTTCTTTGTCTTTTTGCCCGACCATTCCTATATATGAGCGACGTGTGTTGTCGGCGCGCGGAGGTGCGTCCACCTGGTCCAGTCATATAAGCGCCGTGACCGGCCGAAGCAGTACTCCCACTTCACGCGGAGTGCCACTATGCGCAGCAAGTGCAGCCTCTTGGTGTACACTTTTTTTCCGAAGCTGTATAGACGCAGGCATATGTGCAGATCCAAAGTTTCGCGGTACGCTGTGGACGTTATTTTCCGCCAAATCCGTGCCGTTGGCGACAACACGTGACCCGTTTGGGTGATGAATCATTCGAAAGATGACCGAGGCGGTGCGTTTTAATCAAGTTGTCCGTGGCTGTAGCAATACTTAATCTAATCCACTGCTGACACAGGGAAACGTGCGACACGGCAGATTACCCGCTCGTGGAATGACCAGAAACGCAACTACGTAAGCAGGAGTTATTGCGATTCGAATTAACGAATCTTCGACGGCGACAAAACTAAGTACACGCAATAATAGTCGTTCCTCGCCACGGACTCTTATACGGAAACAAAGAAATCCGAGATCAGAGGTACACGAGGCTCCATCCTTCTTTAATGCGTCCACGCCGGCTGCGTCAGCGACAAGTGTAATGTGCTACGCTTGAAGATAGAGCAAACTCGTCCGAAGCAGTAACAGGCCCCTTGTTTGTGTCTTTAATTCGAAACATTAATTTCCCCAGTGATCGCACAGAAAGTCCCCCCTCTGCATCCAGACGCCGACAAAGGCGCATTGACACGGAGAGAGAGAGCGTAAATCAGAGGAAAACGTTAAACGCCGACGAGGAAAGTGGTGCGAGGTCAAGTGATCGGATACCCTCATAGCGGAGCCGAGCGCCTCTGTAACGCTCGCTTCGGTTTCCTTCGAGCTACGCGCGGCCTTTTGACGCTTCCACGTTCTAGCCGTCATCAATTACGTGGAGGCAGCGACAAAGACCGCAGCGCGACGGGGAATCGCGGCGCGCGCGACCGCGGCTCTGCAGCGACATTCAGACAATGCGTCGCGCGAGCGAGTTCCTATGAAGCAGGTGCGCCGATTTAAAATAACAGCCACAGTGGTTCCGCATCGAGCAACGAAAACCGTTGTAGGGCCAGCTCATTTAAGTCGGACAGCCCAGACAGCCCATTTTAAGAATTCAGGATGGCGGACACAGACGCCATTCAAACCAGGCACACTGTCTAGGAGAACCCCCGTTGAGCATCAGCTCGCCTAACGCAGAGGCAAACACTGAGCCCACTTCACTAGTAGCTTCGTTTAAGCTGAACTCTATACAAGCAGGTCAAATCACATTCGGGCACACCCAGACCAACACTATACCATGTCAACATGTACTTTACTAAGCAAGTCGGTGCAACACTTTGCAAGTAGCTTCACCCAACCCACCCCAACACTTTGCCGACCAAATCACGTGTGTTCACATAAACATGATAACCGGATTCCTGGCCAACAAGCTGCCTCTACCGAACTTTGATTCACGTACACGTAGCTGTAGCCACCGAGGCTTTAGAATACACACGGATAGCGTGACTAAGATGGAGGTCGCTTGTCCACTGCCGTCACGTAGACGCGGACGAGAACTGGGCAGTGGGCCTAATGTGCCAAGCCATAGCGAGGCATAAGTACGAGTATGGTGCAGTAGAGCACAGTCATCAACAATGGACTTTCTCATGAAGACATGGCAAACCGCAGCTTTCATCTCTTGTCATGTGCAGAAGAGAAACTTTAACCAGGTCGATGACAACACAGAACTTGCATTCTAACACCTCTGCCAAAATCAGGCATTTATAAAGTGACATACCATATCTACACGAGTATAATGCAACATTTATTTAGGAATTCTTGGCCTCAGGACATGCTTCACGGTGCATTTGGGCTCATATAACGCGAATACAACATTTTTTTCCTTTCCTTTTTTTTTTTGACGTGGAAAGTACGTCAGCACTCACCCTTTCACATTATTGTGCAATGGCATCTCACAGTAACAGTGAATAAAGCCCTTAGGCCATGCACTTTTTAGTGTAGTTTTCTGTTTCTACAATAATAATTCCTGTTTCCATGGCAATCTTTATGAATATATGAGGGACCGAAAGCCCGCTCGCATTAGGTTTATGGTCGCATTATTTAAGTGCAAAGATGGTATGTGTTTTAAGGGGAGATGCACCTCTGAGACAAATTTTTGTTAAGAATAAAGCTAATTGGATTAAATCTATGCACAATACAGAGTTAATCCTATTTTTGATTAAGATTTTATTTTCTCAATACTTTATTTTTCTGTGCCCCCTCAACGTGGGAAAGCTAGGGACATTGGGTAAGGCCTAAAAGAGTCAGCATTATAAAACAGCCTAAAGTAGCGTTATAAAGAGCTGGTGCCGACCCAGCCAGGGCTAGAGTTCGCTTGTTGTTCAGGAACGCTCCCCATGTGGACAACACTTGTGGTTGGGAGCCTCATCGGTTGAGCATAAATTAAATGAAGCTACTATGCCACCATTGGAATAATTGTTTGCAGTCTTCTGGTTAAAGAACTGCTTGATTTTTTACACATGGAAAATAGAGTGCTGATGATTAACTTTGTAATCAAAATGTAAACAACAGTTTTTCAAAACAAAGAATTAATTTTTCGATCTACATGTGCCTTTAAAGCTGTGACATTTCACTAGCAATCTGTGCTTTTCACTTTTCAATGGTGGTTGCAAAATAATGTGTGCATGCACGCGCGCGCGCGCACGCACACACACACACACACGCACACGCACTAGAATACAACTGATTACTACTGTAGAGAAAAATACACAAGAAATTAACCTTAGAAAACCCAACATATCACTATTTTATAGGCCAAGTTTGACATCTCAAAATGCAGATTTGAGCATGGGATACTAAATGCAAAACTTATACACTAGCTTTTTGTAAAAGCTGGATTTACGTTTCAGCTGTGGATCATTATGAAATTGAATTACTAATTACTGAATATACTAATTAAGTTTTAGGTCAAATAATGTTTCACTATTTTTTTTCTGGTATGAATGTGCTCTCCAAGGCCAGGAATAAAGGTGAACTAGCTCTAACTTTCCTTGATATTGAATGGTGTTTGGACATTCTGTGGTTAAATTAAGTTCAGCTGTATTTCAAGATAACGTAAATTTGCAATTAAAACAAATTTTGTCTTTACTTCTCAATATGTAGGGATAAGAAAGTAGGCATTGAGGCATTTAAGCTCGGGTGCCCTCAGCTCAAGAAAGTAACAGGTGATATGGCACACAGGAGTGATTCAACTAACCCAGAACACTGAATGCAGGGACAGCTGTGTCAGTTTTCACAATTTATTAAATGAAAGAAAGTAGACGGCCAAGCTCAAAATTCTGGTTCCTTGTCTTTAAGCCTTGATTCTTTCACAAGCGGACCTCATTTCAATAAGTGCCATGGGTGCCAAATGAATGTACATCTTTGTTGTCATGCATATCAATAAGTATGCACAAGATAATGCTTCCTGCTACAACTAGCCTGAGTCCTTCCCTACTGCTGCCTGCTATGTAGTTCAAAGAATGCCCTTCTGGGCCTCTAATTCACAAAAAAAGTTCTTGCAATGCTGGACAAATTATTAGCAAAGGTGACTGGCCAATAGCAAGCAGCACTTAGAGAAAGAGCTTTGCTAAGTTGACCCTTGAAGTGTAGCGATCCAACCCCTTCTGTATGACTTGCAAATGCCAAGTGTGCTGATTTGAAGAAACAGTTTACTGTTTTCCTCGAGCGCTGTAATCACAAGTTCAATTTGAAAATGAAGAACTAGTCCAGACAATAATAGCTCCTTGTAGATGCTCTACTGCAATTGAGAGTGGCACAAAAGAGGAAAGTAGTCACCAATGATGTTTGTGATCGTTTATCTGATTCAAGCTTGCAAGTAGTTGAAATTTGTTCACTGCCCTATATTCATTCTTTAATGACTTGTTTCTTTGCAGTGGTCTTTAGACATTGCTTGCACCAAATAGACAATATTTACTGGTGGTCTTGGCAACCACCATGTATCTGGATGTCATCAGACTTGCAAGAGGAATAAACGAAGAAGAAAAAGTAAGACGGAAACCACTGTGACACGAGAAGAGGATAACAGAAGCACATGACACTTAACATTACTTTATAGTACATGACAACATTAGATGCAGCCACGTATATGGACAGTATGTGACCCATGATATTCCAGCGTATCAAAACACAATGGTGCAACGTCCTCCGATGGTGCAATGTCCTCCACCATATATTCAAGTCTGCAGTACAAATAAAACGCCAGTGGAAGACCCCAAAAGATGCAGCTTCTTGAAAGCACGTTCTGCGATCTGTGACAGCGATGAATAAAGCACCTAGTGGGCAGGGCTCACAAAGCCACTACACAGAAAGCCTATTCCTATCATAATTATGCCTTGGTCACTTCCTGCTGCTCGAACTTTGGGTAGACAGAGCAAACGTGGTCCCAGGTGATCTTTCCACGTACGAGGTCATGCACCAAGGGAGCAAGGTCTTCAATCTGCATAATGAACCAAACGCAGATTAGAATACACCTACTGCTCGGGTGTTACTGGCTCCTTAAAATGAGCCTACTTACCAACTGCTGGTGCATATACAGATGTGACTAGCCTAGTGCATGTTTTGCCTGATGCTATGCTTAGCTACAACACTTTAACAGTTTTAAACGACTGCAAGTAGGACAATTCCTACTCAGCTCTCATCTTGAATGGTGCCTAATTACATCCCATTTACAGAAGTATAATAACTGCTATTGCAGAACAAGGCTTTGCTTTGAATCTTGATACAAAGTGTTACCTCTACAAGAAACTACTACCTTAGTGCTTCAGGCTAAATAATTATTTAAGTGGAGAAATAGCTACAGTATACAGAAAACTTTACACCTCCTTGATTTTAGCAGACAAACAGTCATAAGAATGAAAAAAAAAGTCATTACTGATATCAAACCAGAAATAAAGGTAAGCATAAAATGCCTCATTTTATATGTTAAATGTACTCATGCACTTGTCAGCCACTGTCACTTTCTTCTCTTATATTTAGTGATCTCACTTTTTCTTGTCACCACCACTGGCTTTCTAACAATGAATTAATTTAGCGATAAGTTATTACTGCGTTACAGTTCCCCTTAGCTGTCTGAATTCTTCGTGCACAAACATGCACCATGTACCTCATGAGCATTAGCAACTCTTTGCAGTGCATGATAGTGCAGACGAGCTCGTGGCACACTCAGCAGAGCACTGGCCTTTCCTTTTCCTTGCCATACTACCTAATGATGAGATGCATAAAGGGTCTATTGCCAACTCAAGTGGATGCAGCATCTTCTGCGCATTAGTTGCTGTCCGTACATTCTTTAGCACTGTTCCTCAGATTCAGAATTTAAATGCAACAAGTGGGCTATCAGGCTATACAGTGATCAATATACTGCTTGCCCTACTTACAGGGCACCGGACTTGCAGCATGGTGTCTCGTTCACGCAGGGTGGCTGTGTGTGGCTCCCGCAAAGTGTCAAAGTCCACCGTGATGCCATAGGGGACTGCAACTTCATCAGTGCGGGCATAGCGACGACCTATAGATCCACTGCTATCGTCAACTTTGTGTGCCACATCATGCTGTGTCAGTGCAGACGCTGCATAGAGGAACAGGAGTAACTCTGTAACTGCATAATAAATGATGATATCACAATCCTATGCCTATTAGGACATATAAAGTGGACAAAATTGACGGATTATACACAGCTCTCAAGCGTACCACTAATCTGCAAGCAGGGCTTTTGCAACACCCTCTTAAGCATTGCAACGATTTCACATAAGCTGCAAACTCATACATGTACTATCAAAGTTGTCAACTTCAGATGCTCTAAGAGATGCAGTTTACAGAACTGTGATATATGTCTTTTGTGCAGCATTAAGGATTTGTAAACTTTATGTTAAATTTTTCTGAGGCTTACCAATCATCAGCAATTTTTGTAAAAAGTATGAGGTCCTAAACAACATTCTGCTTTCTACAGTCAATAAAATATAGCTTTACCTCTTAAATGCAACAAATTTCATTCAAATTGGTCCTGTGGTTGTCTCTCGCGAGGGCATTTCTGCATTTTACGCGTAGCAATTGAATAGGAAAATCGGAGTTTGGTCCGAGTTAACACTTTTTCTTAACGAGAAACAGTGTACTCATGGCTAGCCATCCTAAATATTTGCTTCTTTCAGACTTATGAGCAAACAAGTACCTGCCCTGAAGTGTTATGGCTGATGGACAGCACTTGGAATTCCAAAGATGCAAAAGTGCTATGAGGTATGCAGAGTGGAGGTCCCAAAATTAACTTGAACAACTTGGAAATCCATCAAAATCTCAATACATGGATGTTTTTGCATACAACTTCATCAAAATGAGACTGAAGTGTCCAGGAGTTAAACCTGCGGCTATTTGCTTAGCAGCCGAATGTACCCACATTGTGACAAGTGGCGCTCTGCTATATGAGCAGAATAGAATGCACTCTGAAAACTTACAGATCTGCTGCACAAACTTGGTAAAGTCTGGATTGTTGCTCAGTGGCAGCACGGAACACTTGAGTGGAGCAACAGCAGCAGGCAGGGAGAAGTACTACAAGATAATAAGAATCACGCTATCACAAAGTGCACTTGCAATGGCATAATGAACTACCATAATTAAGCAACCCTTAAATCTAGGCACAGCACCTGCTTTGAGAATAGTAGAGCCCAAACAAAAAGAGAATGAATTAAAAATGTGCCCCAATGTCTTATGTAAATTAAATAATAAAGTCTTTCCCATAATGATTATCATGAAGATTGAAATAGAAAATGACACAAAAAGCACTTCAAATCCTATGGTGTATGGATACATGCGCAAATACACATACATACATTAAACTTCCGTTAATTCGATCACGACTGGACCAACGAAACTGGTCGGATTATATGGCGGTTTGAATAAAAACAAAAGGTGGAATAAACGCCAAAACATGCCGTTGATTCACTTGGCAGTGTGGGTCTAAATTTAGCTTCGCCACAACACAGCCGTACTATGAGGTGAATCATTCCAAGTGAGAAAAAGTGTTACTGTTACGGGACATAGCATCCGCAGGGTGTTCACCAAGTTGACGTTTCCAAATTCCCTGAGGGACAAAGAACTTTGTTTTATGTCAAGACAGGCTGACACCATGTTGCCTGATGCTGTCGCTCTCCAGTAAGCACGTTAAAAAATAAGAAACTACTTAATCCAGTTTGAATAGTTAGGAGTAGTATTTATTTTATTCAAAAACAGAAGGGAGGGTTAATGTATGTATACATGCACGAATACACATACACACATTAAACTTCCGTTAATTCGATCACGAATGGACCAACGAAACTGGTCTGATTACCCGACGGGTCGAATAAAAACAAAAGGTAGAATAAATGCCGAAACATGCCGTTGATTCGCTAGACAGTATGTGTTTAAATTTAGCTTCACCACAACACAGCCCTGCTACGAGGTGAACCATTCCAAGCGGGAAAGAGTGCCACATATAGGGGACATAGCACATGCAGGCACCAAGTTGACATTTCCAAATTTTCCCTGCGTGCACAGCGAAAAAAATATATTTGAAAAAGGTAAAACCCATTGCCAAACATTCCTAAATACGAATAAAAAGGAGATGCATACAGAAGCAAATATTTTCGAAGATGAGCTACTTCTGTCAACTCATTGATAGAAGTAGTAAGCTCATTGGTGTGAAACCCGAACTTTGTCACAAGTGAGGTTCTCTCTCAACAGCTGGTAACAACAAGTGTCCTGACATACTCTCAGCCTGTGCACAACACCTCAGTGTTGCGTTTCACGGCTTTAGAGAGTTTATTTTGGTTTGTATTACGGACTCCTCCATCTCGGCATCAGCCAACACTTTGATTATTGAGCTCAAGCTTCTTCAAAGAAGCAGTGGCACGCTTCCTTTTCTGTTCATTCCTCAATGCGTAGGTCCTTTCTGTTCTCGTCCTCCTTCCGCAGCATGTTTGCGCCGCGGCCCATTTGAAGCATCCTGCTGGTCAGTTGTACAGTCAACGTCCGATTTTTCAGACTCCCTAGGGGCAGCGAAAACGTCCGAAAAATCAAGCAGGCCTTAAGGGCTAAACTCGCCGAAGGCACATCCAAAAAAGCTCTGAAGGTCTGCCAGCACCGCTTTACTTTCGCGTATGCTTCACCGCGTAACATTGCTGTACTGACGCGAAGCTGACTTTCGGGAACCGGCATTGTGCAACGCGCCGTACTTTCCGAGCTTAGAAGCCAATCGCGAAGATTACAAAGGTGGAGTCGGTGCCATTTCTGACAGCGGCGAATTCTTTCAATGAAAAAACACGGCACCAAACGGCAAGAAGCTTAATACCGAACGTCGAAGCAGCTAGGCCTAGCGCTGCTGCTGTCTTGACTACGGCTGCCAGCGGCGGTTCGAGGCAGCGACGCAATAAAAATGGTATCGATGGTGGCTTTGATTAATGCCGATTCGAACTTGCGGTGGCGGCAAACAGTCCTGAAAATCAGACGGCAAAAGGTTCTTGCCTCCAAAATTTCAGACATTCTTATACATATGCTCTATGGGGTATGTGGTGGTGCCGCGAAGCCGTAGGAATTATCGGGCGTCCGAAAAGTCGGTCGTTGACTGTATACTGTGTGGGGATGCCTGACACTCACGCGTCCCCTGATATGTTGTTTTCCCGCATAGCACCCGTCTCCTGTAATCCGGCTTCGCCGCGAGGCCTGGTGCCCGCGGCAGTCGGTATGGTTGAATCGCACTACGAGAGATTGCGCGAGTGTTGCGCTTCTAACGCCACCTAACGGCAGGGTTACTTGGGCGCGGAAAGGAGAAGGCTCTTCCTTTTTGGCAGTGGGTCGGAAAGCGGTGCGGACGTTCCGCGCGTGCGCAGATCCATGTTTCTGCGAGAATGTCTCGCGAGGCCTCGTTCGAACGCGCCACCGTTCACGTGACCCCGTACGCGCGAACGACCAGGCTTTGGTGTCCAGCATGGGGCGAACATATTCGCTCGCTATCCGGTCGCAGTGAGTCGGACTTCCTAGATTTGTCGCGCGCCCATCGGCATGTTTTGTGGATAGCAACTCGGCTAGCAGGCATTAGTCTATGGAAGGTGCAATAAATGCCCTTGTGATTGTTTGCACTACTATGTTGTCGTTCCTTTGCCCCAAGAGCACGGGTGAGAACCCCACAACTGGCAACTCCTCAAGCCACGATGTCAAAGACGATTCTCTGTTACTCGAGCCAGCATTACCACAACTCTCTTTCCCTTTCAATAAAGTTAGAGCCAATTTTCCCTGACACAAGCACAATTTCCCGGAGTTTTCCCGGTGTTTCCAGGCTATTAAAAATCCCTTATTATCCCTATTAAAATTTCCCAGTTTTTCCGGTTGGTAGAGACTCTGCATGTGCAAGTTTACACCCGCACATGCGCCATCTCCGGTCACAGTATGAGCACCGAGACGCCTAATATGTTTGCTGGCAGGCCTTCAGAGCTTTACATAGACCCCAGCTCTCTTGTTGGCGTTGAACAACGCTCGACCTTCTGAGTTTTTCATCTTAGGCAATACTTTTCGCTAGCTTTCCCAAAACACAGATGGTTTTCCTCCGCTTCTCGATGCACGGCGCGTGCGTGCACGTATAATAGAGGAATGTGTACTAGGCTCCGTTAACGGTCTCATATACGAGACATACACGGCGGGCGAAATGAGTACTTAAAACGCCACATTAACGCCAGGAACAGTTCCGAAGTGCTGCCATTATGCTTATTACACGTCTAGGTGCTTGTACTGTGAACAGTGATGGCGCGTATACGAACAAATAATTAATAAATGCGTACATGTCCCATGACAGTGGCCCCGTTCCATTTTTGGTATGTTTCACCGCAATAATATGCGTATGCTTCATCGCATAACTCGTTTGTATTGCGGCGAAGCTAACCAATCAATTTCGAATTATTCTGCGAAGGTCAATATTCAGATCAAAATAGCCTAAGTTTCGGCTCAAGAAATGTATGGGTGCTGGCGGGGACCTTCTGTAGCGTTCAAATTAACAGAATAATCGAATTAACCAGAGTTGAATTAGGGCCGATTTACGCTCGAGCCGCCCATTGCCACAAGCCGCACCGCACGCTTGCGGTTGCGCGAAAAATTGCCTGTATCAAACACTTATGCACAAATTTCGGTTTACAATGTGTAAGGTATCCACTGTGTACACAACGTAAACGGTAATTTATGCACAAGTGCTGGATACGTGCAATTTTTCGCGCAACCGCAAGTGTGCGGTGCCTCTTGTGGCGATGGGTGGCTCGAGCGTAAATCGGCCCTTAGGTGTCCACTGTATACATGCAAGCAGTCTGTCAACAATTTATGGCATTGCTAAATGAAGTGAAGCTGCAAAAACATTTTGCTAAATGCTACTTCTGGGTTTGTCATTCAAGAAGTGTAGGCAAATGCCATGAGAGTTAGCAAGCTTCAGGCACATGTATAACTAATTTTTATGGCTGCACTCAAACAAATGTCGATTGAAAATATGTGTTGCAACAATGCACAATAAAGCATGTACACTGCTTAGCTCGCATCCTTATGAACAATACGGTTCTTCTAAATGTGGCAGATGTTATAATACAACTAACAACAGGTAAAATTATCTAGGAGACCTCTTTGCAGGCACAATTTACAATTCGAGTCTCAGACACAGGCAATATGGCATGGTACCTTCAGCTGCTGCCAACAGTGACTGGTTGGAAATTTGAAAAACCTGAAGTAAACAAACGGAAATTAGCAAGTTGCCCACTCTAGTGTCATGGATCAACTCACCGTCCTCTGCTCATCTCCTTCGCGGACTCTGAAACTGTGCTCAAAGACGGCATACATTATTCTCCCAATGCCAAATGATGGCTCAATCACACCAGGTACCAATTCGTCCACTGCAAAAGAGGGGAAGATGTGTTCACACCAAGATGTTACAACTTCCTAAAGTTCAGACACTTCCCTACCTAACCTATAAAGTAGTATATACTATATATTCTTTTCCAAAGTGCATTCACACATATCCTGAAGGGATGCTAGAGTTTGGATGGATAAAGTATCCTTTCAAATGACATTTTTATTAATTTTGTGGTAATAAGCTGATTATCAGAAAATAAAATACAGCTGGAAGTTTTCTTTTTCTTGAATTTCCATCAATATCGCAATGGTGGTACATCATGTGACGTTATAGATTTTAAAATATTTTCTCATATTTTGTTCATTGTGCTTCAGTAAAAGTTCTCAAAATTCTATGGCTCTTTTTGAATGTAGTACAGTTAACATTCACTGAAAAGAAATTAACTAGGCGCGAGCAGTTTGATCAAAATCCATGATATCAAGGTGAGCTGGTGCGGGTTCTTGAAAGAAGGAGTCGCCTCCAATCTCTCTCTCTTTTTTTTTTGCTTCTTTAGCAGCTTGTCAAGCCTCCCTTAATGATAAGAGTGGCTTTTTAGTATTGTAGAAGGGCAATTTACAAATGTGTACAGCTCAAGTTATTTTTATCCCTAGTGTCTCTTTATGGTTTGCTGCCGTGATGTGTGCCTCGGTGTTCCAAGGTCATGACAGATGTGAGCTATTATCATGCTGCACCACTCAATTTATCTTTGCAAAATGTGCGAACAAGCTCAAGTGCCCTGTGCATGTCTGAAGAAAGTAAGACTTAACCTTGACTACCAATATACACTACAGAATACCCCCCATTCACTCAATTCTACAAATAAATTTTTTTGTAGAAAAAAACAACAACATAAGGTTAGCAATCACACCAGTAGTGTATGAAGCCAAGACTGCACCAACAATGACCATCGTCACTGGTTTTACAATATGGTGGCTCACCATATTCTATTGCATTCCTGCTTGTAACTATTTGCAAACAGTGGCCAACCAACTTTGCATTTGCCATATGTAGTGTAACATCTAGGAGGCCAAAGGTTGTCCCCCCCTTTTCTTCTATGTTGTTGTGTTTTGACTTTGTCATTGCAAGAAGGCTAGCATGGCTATAACTTTAGCATGCTGAGCCACTACGAAAGCAGTGGCTAATATAGAAGTCAGATTCGTTATAACATCATAACTGCTAGTTTCAGCTGAAACAAGAAAGCTGAAAATGGGTTGTGTGCTCGGCACCGGAATGTACCCGCATTATTTACAATTCAGCCACAGGAGAAAGTCACTAGCAAGCATCATGGGTCCCCGCATATTCTAAATTTTAACATGCATGGACAGCTTGATCAATCAGGAGAGTACATTTCAAGGGAAAGAAGTGACCATAGCTTATATAAGGTAGCCAGCATTGCACATACCATGCACAGTCTTCTGGTAACGCTTGACTTGAACCATGTCCTTTGTGACCATCGCCTTTGAGTCACCCACAGCCACTTCAGACTCCCTGCATGGCAAGTCAGCAACCATCACAAGAATGTTGACAGGAGACATGAGGGCTTTGAAGTAATCACAAGTGGCTGAGCGAGGGATGTCCAGGCTGGAGCCCTAACAGAAACATGTCCTCTTGTCAAAATGTAGGCTCCAGCCTATGAGCCCCCATAATTGCATGCTCATACAAAACAAAAGCCATCTTGATAAAGTCATCAAGCAAACCAGGAATGAACGAGCATTTGAGACATTAGCTGTTTTTGCTGTCATTTTTATCATCGTCATCATCATCATCATTGCTGAGCCACGGCTGATTACTTCAAATTTTCATCTTCCTGTGAATCTCTGTTTTAAGAGGACTGTGACTAGTACATAGAACCACTATGCCTAAGGAAGTTTATGCAACTTCATGAACAGCATTGAAAAGTGGCACATTACTGGTTCAGTTAGAACACGTTATGGAAACATGGATTATTTAGTATTAACAGTTGTCATTATGGGCTTTGATGAATGGCTGAGCCTTCTTTTAAACAAAGCCTTTACAATACAATGAAATTGGGCATCACGGATGCAGCACTGAAATCAACTGCATGTTGAATGAATTTGAGCATGTGGCCCTCACAACATGCAAAGTGATGAGTTCAATGAGATTTAACACTTTAAATCAACCCTGCAGCTTTGAGAGATGCTGTAGTGGAGAGCCCAAGGTTAATTTTGATCACCCAAGGTTGTTTAACATGCACCTAAATCTAAGTACTACAGGGAGTCTTGTCTTTTAATTGTGCTAGTGGTATGTATAAAACTACAGTGAACAATGTTTCTACTATGATTTCGCCAATGCTCAGAAGGAGCTTAGAATCACATTTTCTGATTTTGTGTGATAGTATCTGTCCCACCCCTGCCTCTACCTCTGCTCCGAGCCCCCCAACCCCACTTTCTAGATTTAACTGCACTAATATGTATCAAGAATAGATAGCCTCAAAATAGAGGCCAACAAGGCTTAGTTGAGCACAGTGTCACCAGGCGTCACCAGAAGTTACCACTGCTGTTCACGGTCTACTATCCTGGTACTCTACTAAAACAGCACGTAATGCTAAACAGCATTGAAAAGTGGCACATTACTGGTTCAGTTAGAACACGTTATGGAAACATGGATTATTTAGTAGTAACAGTTGTCATTATGGGCTTTGATGAATACACACACACACACATTTACTCAGCATCTCTATAAACTGAAAATTAACATTACCCCAGTGCAGATAGCGCTAGAAGACAACACATGTTAAAGTCTGCAAACTGCAACAATCATCTGATGTGATCAAGCATGAAACGCTCACCCTTTCTCATTTAGATCCTTCTCGAGAAGATCAACCTGCTCAGGGGCAAGTGCTGCTATAGCATCCGAAACTGGCTTGGCTTCCTTTTTGAACTGCTTGCCGAGGGCTGCTTTGTTAGGAAGGGCTTCCACCACATCTACAGTCTTGTGCTGACACCACAATGTGAATCAAGAAAAACACAAAGTGCAGAGAGATTTGTAGTTCGAACTCTCTGTCATAATTTGATAAACAGAAAAGTTGCAGAAGGGAGGGCTTCTGGCTGTGAGGTACATAATGCCACCCATTTTTTCATGCAGCACGCTTATCGTTTCCTTAAACACATCCTGAATGAAAATCCTGAGGCTAAGTTGTCGTCATGAGTCAATTTTATTGATCGTACAGATCCCCTAATACCTTAAAAATATTTGGAAGATTGTGTGACTGCAGAGCTTTACAAAGCTGCACCTTACTCTAGTGAGAGGACATAAAGTAGAGACCAAAACAGTGACATTGTATATACATTTAAACCATGATGTAACGAAATTGGTAAAATCTGCAATTTGCTTTGTTATATTGAAATTTCGTTACATTGAAATTTGATCGTTCATGCAAATAAGTGCAGTTGCCAATGCATTTTTCTCACATGGAAGGGGTCGCAAAATTTTGCGAATGGACCTCTCCTTTCAGTAAACAGTAAATGTGTGTGATGTCATGAGCTGCACACAAAGCAAAGTACAAGATGTGTGCAAAGAGCTGTTGGGCAGAAAATTTCTCTTTCTCCATAGCTACCATGACATCTGCTGTGATTAATTTATCTCAGTTCACTGCCAAAAGCTGCCCATCAGCAGTACGGAGAGAAATGTTAGCTTGCGGCTAGCGGTACTCCGATTCTTTCCTGCTAGATGGCTGGAAAAGTTATCCAGAGTGTTGGCTGAAGAATGTGTGATTTAGCCACACATAGGTATGTTTATCTCATGAACACGCCTGGACAATACGCTAAGGAGCAATTAAATTGTGCTGTTTGCTTGCTGCGTACATCTTTGATATGGAGGGATGAGCGTGGACATTTGGTTGAGCTCAATGAGCATTCAGGGTGCAGACGATTGATATCTGTGATCGTGATCATGAAGATTTATCACGATTGAATGAATCTGGATCTGGTTCGGCCGTAATCGAAAGTGCCAGTGTCACAGCGGCATCAATCTAAGCAACAGGAGGTTTAAATTCTTGTTTGCCACAGTAGCAAATCAATGCTCACATAGTTCGGACTTATCTAACACACCATATCGGTAGAGACAGAGAGATGACAGAGAGCTGCCAGAAGCTGACAGAAGGTAGATGACAGAGAGCTGCCTATGTGTCATGTGCTGTTATCACCTAAATGTAAATGTAATTGCACTTGTAACGGTGGTTGCCTCTTGTGTTCACGTTCTAAATGAAAGTAATCTAGTATGAAAGCAGCAGGACAAAGTGCCATGGCTGCTGGATAAAAAAAAAAAGGTGCGGCCTGCTGCAGCAGGCGGGCTGCAATGGCAGTGAACGTGACAGCCGCAGTTGCATTCTCAACCGCATGGCTGGGCCGAACGGTGCTACCTGTGGGGGCTGGGACACGTCGGGTGATGGCATTGCAAGCACATTCCTGATGCATTTTCTATGCCGATCCCAGACAAACAGTCCTAACCGGTGATGCCGCAGCGGATGACTGTTTTCCCAGACAAACAGTCCTAACCGGTGATGCCGCAGCGAATGACAGTGTTTTCGATGCATGCAACAGGGCGCACCTTTTTTTTTTATTCAGCAGCTGTGGCACTGCCAAGGCAGCTGCCACTTAGTTAGTTTCCAAGAAAAGCGCATGTGAACTCCACATATTCTGTCGGTGTCTGATGGCTACCATTTGTCCCAGCGTGTTGTAAGCACCCATGTTTGTCGCCACTTCTTTCTCTTAGGAAACGAAAACAGCCGATTACACTCTTTTTTCATATGATTTACACATCTCACTGCATAGAAACTCACTGGCATGACAAACAGGCCTGGCGGGCATGCACAAAGCACACAATAAAAGCAAGAACACTCGCACCACATGAAGATGTCAAGCATGTGCAAACATGCGTGCGGCATGATTTTTGCCCACCAAACACTCCCGCATGTACTGGGAGATCACGTGACCGACTCATCATGATGTAGGCCGAAAGACGTCTATTATCAGGTAATCAGAAAAACTAAGTTTGAATATAAAAAAATTATTTTGTTGAACTTGAGAGTCGGTGACGAAAGATACGGTTTCATGTCATGTGGATGATATCTTTATATTGACGGTAAAAAGTGAAGCCAGCCACGCTTTCGTGACCACTCAGCCCTCATGGCTGATAGTGTGGCCCATAGTGGGACGACTTGTATCATGAAAAGCGCTGGCAGTGTGGAGCGGATGCTTTGTCTGCCTCTCGCTTCAACAAGTCTCAGAAACTCAACCTCCAGCACTAAGCACAAACGAGGACAACATGCACCATCTCAGCGTCCTTAGTCTCTGCACATGCGCAAGGCAGGAGAAAGGAGATATACGCGTGCAAGGATGTTGCTGTTACAGATATCACACGACATATTAGATACAGCAGTGCTAGCACGTGAAGGTAAAAGGATATTGGTTGTGGCAGCGGTTTTTCGGCCACAAGACGCACACCTGTGGCCTTGGTGTGTTGGCTCAAGTCATAGCAGGAACGGTCCGCACAACCGACACACTCGACCCAGCCCTGAGCAGAAAGGCATAAAAAAAGATATTAATATGCATATAGGAAAATGGAAGAAAAGACAGCTGACAGCTGAACTGTATATGCTCACACAGGTGCATCATGTTAAATAATGTAGTCTAGAACAGGTTGCAAATTTCTGTGGTTTAGCAAAGTGTAACTGTTTAGAGGGTCCCGCAACAAAATTTTCAACTTATGTTCAAGACTTCTGACTGAATTTTCATGTACGAGTTAACCCAATCTATTGAATATTATTTAAAGGCACTTAAAATAATAATATATTCATAAATTATGGTTCTTCAATAGCAAAATAGCCAGAGAAGACGTGAAAATGAAAGGCAGGGGGTAACACCGTCCTAAGATTCTTGAACCAGCTAGTCGTGACACAATAAATTTTCAGCCAGCTAACTGGGATCTACTTACTGTTTATCATTGAGGAAGGACTAGGCTACATTCAAAATAACATAGCACGCTTCCAGGCCTTAACCCGTACCAAAGCAAGCCAAATACGAGAAAATCCTATGAAATTCATGACGTAACATTGTTGTACCAGTGCTGAGGTTTCATCAAGAAATACAAGTGTGAGCTTGCCTTCATTTTCTCAACCCAAGTTCTCAGCCCAAGATCCCAAGTAGCTTACCCCATTAACATTTACACGTAACTACCTTTGGGGAACAGTTCAGGTCATGTAATGTGTGGAACACAAATAAATGGGCTTCTTCAAATATCAATTTTCTGGTTCAAAGCAATTCGAAGCAAATACCATATAGACTCGCGTAAGGGCCACACCTTCATTTCACAATTTTGACGAGGTGCAGCCCTTGCACAGGACTGAACCTTTTGGTCAAAATGGTGCCGACACAGCTGGCGTGCTGACGACTTGTGCGCGCACCAGATCTTGAGCACACCCTGGCTCTGGGCATCTAGTAGCGGCATGGGGAAGTACACAGCGCGTGGAAATTCACCAATGTGCACGCACGGTATCGGAGCACCAAACGTGATTGCTTCTCCATTGGTTACCTTTCCCCACAAAATGTTGGCATGACAAATTGGGGGTGCAGCCCCCAATTTGTCATCATAGGTGCAGCACAGGTGCAGCTTTTACACGAGTCTATACGGTAGTGTGAATAGTTGTGGGATTTGCATATACCTATAAAACATATAACTTCTGGCTGTTGTTATATATATAACAACAGCTAGAAGTTGACAAATCCATAAGGGCGGGGGGTGGCTTTACCTGCAGAGATGGAAACAGTTTCCCTTCTGGGAACAGTTTATATTAAAAGTGATGTTCAGATTTTCAGCATTTTCTTATGCCAGCAGTATGGAAAAATCAATAACAAAATTTTCTTCAGAGTTGTAGTTTTGTCTGTTAGAAATTTTGTGATGGTCAAGGCTGCAGGAGTGCTTCACGTTCACCTTTACATATCCCGATGCATGTCATAGATTATCTCGGTGAAGCGTTGCGCACGTGTGGCTGCTCATGCCACCAGTTTGGGCTGCATTGTACAAATTTAACTCGGTGCTTTCTACCAGCAAGTGAGCTTCAACGATTCCATCCACTAAGTGCACAGACAAACTTGGTAGGCATGTTTGCTGTATTTGTCGGCTGGTCCCCTACAGACCCGAGTGCTGCATATAACCCTCAGTTGAAGTCCCACACGCGATCTCAGGTCCGGTCAACGATGACCCATCTGTATTGTAACGTATAGAGAGACACAAACAAAGGGACTACTAATTACGATGTATTTACAAGAGAAGCGCAGCCAGAGACCAAGATGGAAACCAGCTCATGCCAAACCACTATGCCCGTCTTTGTCTTCTTTCGTGCCAGGTCTCTTAAGTGTCTGTTGTATTGGAAGAATATGAGTATATCAGCATAGTGGCAAATTTCTCGTGATTGCTTGCCACCTACCCTGCTCGCTGGCCAGCCATTAATTTTTACTGCAGTTGCACTGCCTTAGCCGATAGGTTTAACGAACACACCTTCACCATGCATCAGCAACCAAAGTTACGGTTTGATGCCCAGCTGATGCAGATGTATTTGCAGTGGCCATGCTGCTCTCAGATATCTAAGAAATTATCTAATCAGTGAACGGGTATGTATGAGACAATTTGAATGGTGCGAACTGTTATTATGGCCATCAGTTTCCAGACATCGTACGGGTGGATCACGTCAAGAAATCAAGCGAGATGCCATACAGCATCTGCAATTTTGGCTGCTGTTACAGTGAAATCTCGATATAACAAACTTCAGGGGACCGCAGTAAATTGTTCATTATTCTGAAAGATTCTTATAGTGAAAGCCCCAAAATTAAGCATTCTGCCCATCAATTCATCAGTTCACAAGTTGTCACCATATGAGCTATCCACCAAAAAGTCGCTGTTAGCTCCTGGCACGTGCTTTTGCTATTTTTCATAGATTCCGCCACCATGCACCTCCGAAGCGCCGTGTAATTTATAAATGACGCGTGTAAAATAGACGATGACGTCGAGAAAACTACCGACAAAAAGGTAGCTCCATGTCGCCTCCAAAGCACAATGTTTCTTGTTTCTTCTCCACATTTCTTGCCACGGACACCACAACTGTCTTGCTTGAGGTGGGCATCTGAACTACTGTATTTACTCACATAATTATCGCACCCCTGAATTCTATAGTCAAAATACAATTTTTTTTCTTTCCCGTGTAATGATCGCACCCTGAACTTGTCGCAATGATATGTCATGTGCTAACTGTCGCGCTTACCATCTGTCGAATGCTACGCGGACTACTCTTGAAGACATACCAAGCGGTCTGCACGCACCCAACATTCTTAAGCAGATGCCAATTTCATTCTTTTCATCACTTTCTGCACTTCCATGAAAAAAAAAAGAAGCTATAACCAAACTTGCCTCGGCTTTATTATTTGTAGGCTTCATAATGGTTTGGGTCAACAACGACAACATAAAGGGCGCCTTTCGATTCTTCTCATCTGCACTCGTGGGCACGCAACGAATCGCGAGCGGCAACCATAGTGGCCATGTTTACACTGATACGTTAGAAGTGTACCCTATTCTTACGCCAACGCTTGTAACGCAGCTAAGATATTCACCCACCCATAGCGGAAATGTGCAATATTAGTGAAGACAAATGCCGCATTTTCTGCAGCATGCCCGCCATGTGTTTCTATGTCACTGGCAGCTAAGCACGCCCATCTCTGTTTCTGTCCCCTCAAAGTGGACATGGCTATGGTATTGTCGCAAACTTGCCGATATTAACGATATTATTCATTACTGATATGGAAGAAACTGTTTCAATGCACGTAATGTACTCACGAGAAGAAAAATAATCGCATTCGGCGCGTTCACCTTCTCCGCCAGCCGCCATTTTTGTTTTGGTGTCCAGCACTAACAGCCGCAGCTGCCTGCTTGTCATCCCGCAGCAAATGCGGGATGAAAAAAGAAAAATTTTTTTTTTTCATGGGAAATTTAACCCGCATAATGATCGCACCCCTAAATTTTCGTCAATTTTTTTTACAGAAAAAGTGCGATCATTATGTGAGTAAATACGGTATGTCAAAGCGCATGCGTGGGTAAACGACATCGTCTGAAAAGTGCAACGTATTACCTTGTGGCATCCCCGCGAGTATGGAGGTTACATGCATTTCAACGCACGCGCAGCTAGTCCAGCCACAGAAGGAAGCACGAAAGAAAGAGGCATAAGCAGAAAGAAGAATGAAAGCGCGACAAAAGTTTGCTATTTTTGTTTGATGTCGCAGCGGCCTGGCAGCGACGACAGTGGGCTCAAACTTACTTAAGATGCAAGCTATCTTTTCAGCCAGCCCCCTCTTCATGGCAAACACTCGCATGGCAGATTCTTCGTTGGCATTGCATATTCTCCGTGCACGGGTGCGGCATCGCTGCAGAAGTCACGGGATGCCTTTTCCATTGCGGGGTGCTGTTCTCGTCACGATGATTGCGTTCATGAGGCTGACGTAATGCGCAGCTTCTGCTACTGTCAGGCCTGAATCGTCCGTGCTGCCACTTTCCGTGTTGTCCTCATCACTGTCGTTAGGCAACACTTTGACAACAACAGAGGCAATGATGGCAAGAAATTATGCGTGGCTCTGCTATTGCAGACACAAGAGACCAGCAGAGCTGGGGGAAGTTAAAGCTTTAAAAAATTCATGCAGTCTTCCTCTGCGAGTTGTTTCGGTTGGGATGGCTTGCCATTTGAGGCGCCCGCCGCAACAGAAGCGATTTGTTGAGACGCCATATGCATTGGTGTCGTGTGCCAGACGCTGCACTGACGTGATGTGGCAGCATTTGCCACACCTTAGCTCTGATGAATGCTAGCTCCGACGTCTTATACCTGGTAGCTTCTTGAAAACCGCTGAAGCGAGCGCGCAGGCTTTTATCGGAGAGCAATGACATCACACCACCTGTGTCCCCGCTGCGCCACTCCTCCTGCCCGACTAGGTTCCACACCCTCGCCACGTCGCTATGCTGCGCGATGCTATTTTTATACTCAGCCCTCACTCCCTCTCAGCTCTGTCTCGTGCAGCTCGGTGAAGCTGCAAACGTCAAGAGGAACCCAGCAAGGCTCCAGTGTAAAAGTCGAACCTCATAGCCGACATCTTTTCGCAGTCGCAGCAGCACTGCCGAACAACTTCTTCGCATTCCAAATGCCCCACACCGTAGTCAACGGTAGATCCCTGTCGCGTGCCAGTGCCAACTTCTTCGTGCCCCGTTCGATAGCATAAATGATGTCCAATTTTTCTTCTATGCTGAACACCCGTTTTTTTATCCAAGCTTTGGCATGACGCGAGTCCTTGCTTGCACGATGCCAAAATGATGTTGATGTCAATGTGGCTTCACGCGCAAACGCACAGGGCATTTGGAGGCCGTTGTTCCGATCTCTGAGGCTTGTTGTTCTGACGGGCTGCCTGACGGGGACAATGCACCGCCGGGGTTGCACGATGAAAAGTGGAAACACTACATGTTAACCGTTCTGTACACAATAAGCTGGTACGAATTATGCGGACACAAAACACATTATGTTCAATGGCTGCTGAGTCGGGGATTTGACTTTACTACGTTTAAAACGACACTACTGCTTAAGGGGGTACGGTTTAACGAGGGTTTACCGTAGTACTGAAATTTCTTTACATTGAAACTATAAGAAGTCAGCAGGGGATTTCTGAAAAGTTTGTTAATGTGGTGTATAATGAAAATTGGTCAGAATTGAATATTGCATATCACAATATTCAACTGAATATTAAACAATACTGAGTATTTGCACAAGCCAACAAACAACTAGTGGTCTCAAAGTTAAAGAATGGGTGCCAAGGAAATGAAATGCAGCTGATGGTGGCAGAGAATTAGGTGGAGCGATTAAATAAGAAAATTCGCAGGAACAAGATGGTGCCGCTTAATACAAAACAAGTGGAGATCACAGGGAGAAAGCTTTGTCTTCTATGCATCAGCTGATGATGACCATGAGATTCAATGCACTTCTCATAAGCTGAACTTTCAATACGAACCACCTTATAACTTTCCTTCCCTTCACATACAGTAAAACCTCGATATATTGAACACGGATATATTGAATTATTGCGTATATCGAACACTTTCTATATACTGAAAAGATTTTGTGCCAAAAAACAACACACACAAGAAAGACGGCGACACCACGGGCACTTGATGCAAGATCACCAACTAGCCCAGCAGTTAACTCTTCTAAAGTAACTTTCTATATCATCTGGAAAATCACATGCATTTTTAATTTTTTATTTCGAACGGGGTCGGACGTAAAACGGATATATCGAACTCCGCCACCCCAGACCAGGTGCGCTCTGATGACAGGCGGCGAGCTTTCCCGCAATACCCTAGAAGATAGCGATGGCGCGAGGGGTGTTCCCGATTGCTCCGCACTATAGCTGGAAGAGGGCGCTGGTTGCACACATCGAAAGTGCAGAGGGCACCATTTGAATGTACCGGCGTACACACGAGGCAGCTTGGCTAGTTCGACAACATCATAGAGTTTCATACTGGCAACATGAACGACGCAATGCATTTGCCGCACTGACTCCTCCTTGGTGCCACACTCTGTGTCTGCCGCGCCTCGCTAGTAATGGCGGTTTGCATCTACAAAGACGCGCAACAGTGCGCGCTCACTGGCTCACTCATAGATGCCACTGACAGTGTTTCAAAATGCTTCGATTGACGGACGCGGAGGTTGCAGCGGAAGTAGCGGCCAAACAAAGATGCTGTCAAGGTTGATCCCGTAAGCACTCATGCTGTCCTGCTCCGGACTTCAACTGAGGCTGTAGGTGCTTTGGCCCTTCTTCACCACCGCTGCGGCACAATAGAAGGTGCCGGCCTATCGCTTGTGGATCATTTAGACTATGTTAAGGACACCGTGGTTAAGCATGCGGCTGCCAGTAAGCAGCAGGCTACACTACTGCAGTACTTTCAGCCACAGAAATAAATACTTTGTGTGAAGCTTCAAATGAGTATTTACTGCGCCACGATTGGGGTGCAATCGGGGATCGTTGTTCCCCCGATCGTGCCCTTTCATTGATTGATTTGTACAAGTTTTTGACACATATTTTACGTGGTCTTATATATCAAATTCTGGCTATGTCGAACTATTTCGTGATCACCGTGCTGTTCAACATATCGAGGTTCGACTGTATATCTAAAAGGCGATCTAGTCCACTTTTAATACCACTGCAGATTTGCTATCTATATAGATTCCACTAGTGTTTAGCAAAGCTGAAGAAAGTTCAGAATTCATACGTCAGTCGCAAGAACAAGTTCTTGAATGGTGCTTTCAGGAAATTGCTAACATTCAGAGAAAAGTACGCAAAATTCACTGCATTTATCCCCTCCCAACACCAATGAAATTAAGCAAAGGATGCCCTCAATGCCTTGCACAGAGGAATGAGACTGGTCAAGTCAAGCTTCAATTGCATCAGGTCACACCATGAAATAAGGGACAGTGAAGGAGGAATAAAACAGCACTCACATAGGATGTCTTGCACTCTGCATCCCAACAGTCGCAGGCATAGTGGGCCATCTCGTTGCTCATGTGCTGCCGGAACCGTAGCCGTGCAGGGTCGACACCCACACGCTCCAGGAATAGCTGAATGCGAGCTAGGAAGTAGCCCAGGGTCTCGTTGGCCACCAAACCCTACGCACAGACATAACTTGGATAAGACATAACTGTCACTAAGGAAGCTCTCACGATGACATGGCCAGCTCATGCCTGTTCTCATACCTTCTCGACTGCATGTCCAATGGTGATCTTCTGTGCAGGCTGGCCATCCATCTGGTTGCAGGCTGAGTAGAGCACCATCTCCAGGTTCTTCACAGACGCAAATTTTGGGTGTGCCTTGTTAGAGGGGTCCACAAAGTGCTCAATCTCAGCCATGGTGAACTCACTGGAGAGAAGGGAGAAGTGGCATTTCCAAAAGCTTGACCGAGTTCTGCTATACTGTTTATCTGTAAAAGCCTAAATACTAGCTACTAGATAAAGTGTGCATGTTTTCTTTTTTTTTTTGTATGAGAATCGCATCAGCCTGCCCAAATTAATGTTACTGCTGTTTATTAGATAAATGTGTTTGCTTTTGCATGTTGTATTACTGCAGAAAAGTCTAGCCTAGCAAAACTGCTGGCATATTTGTCTGTGTACTTAATCCAACGAGTTGCTCTTCATTTCTCGTCAACTAGGTCAGTGGACTTCAGGAAGGTGAGAAGCAGGTGCAAGATGTGCCAATGTAACTTGGCTCCTCTGGGTAGGAAAGCACGGCTGCATTGTTCACAGGATAGCTCAGACAATGCACATGCATACAAGGTGAAGACAACATGGAAACAATGGCCACTAAACAGCCAACTATTAAGCCATACAGTGATGTTGAGAGGTGTGCTCTCATATTCACATGAAAAGAAAATTGCACCAAAGTCACTGAGCCTTAAGGTGTTCCATGAAGCAAAGTTGTCCACAGTGCATGCAATGGTTAACTAAAAGCTGAACTTAACCAAATTGGCTATTGAGCCTTAGTGGTGGCACTTATGAAATAAGGTTGCTGTACATTATCACTTCTCACTTCTAGTGAGCAAGCACCATGTTTGTTTTTTTTCCCCAAGCCCCACCGTAACAACATGAACCTGTATGTGGCAAAAAAATCTCGAGAAACTTCTATATTATCTCATCAGCCAAGTATGCATGGTGACATTTAACATGAGACTGTTCCCTTGATATCTGCCATCGAGGATGGCTCAGAAGTTATGTCGGATAAACTAAGAAATCTCATCCACTAAGCTCCGGTGTTGCCCATATGCCATTTCTAAGGTGGACTCACCGAACTCGAATAAGTCCCGACCGTGGTGAGATCTCATTACGGAAAGCGTTGCCAATTTGAGCGGCAGCAAAGGGTAGCCGACCCTGATTGAACTCGAGCAGGCGCTTGAAGTTCACGAAGATGCCTTGTGCTGTCTCGGGTCGAAGGTACCTGGATAGTGCACGGAACAATTACTGCATGACTGCAAAATGTTGAGGCTCATGCAACAAAAGGAAGTAGGGCCTCTGCCTGCAGGCAATAAGCAGCAGCACAACATTTTGCATAAACAGAAAAAAAAAGTAACATAGCTGTCATGGTTAGAATGTTTCCTTAACACTTTAAACAGTCACAAGTTCAAATGTGAACCACTGCCACACACAAGCCATTTCATTATGAGCATAGGGTTTTGTGCAATTCACAAAGCAGTGCATTTGATAAAAAAAAAAGCATCAATTATCTTCTAGTGAGCTCAGGACAGAAATCAAAGGGCCTTAAACTTCTGTTGTAACAGGAGAGTAGAACTTTATTTATTGAAGAGGCGATGTCTATGTCAAATGGTTACCACACAGTGTCAATGAGAAGCGTAGCAATTTGAAACCAACATGGTACATACCCTTTAACAAGGCCTGAGGGGCCAATGCATGTAGAAAACATGAGGTTGAACTCAATGGCATCGCTGAGATCATTTCCCGTCGTAGGGGACTTGATCGCGAAACGCCGCAGGACAGCATTCATCTCATCTTTAGTCATGCCGTCCAGCTGCAATGAGCACAAACGCACACAGCCTTATTGGACAAAGATAACACACTTGTAACACAATGTAACACCTCAATTACAGCATCTAATTAGTAACTAACTACTATGTGACTCAGTGTTGGTAACTTAGAGAGAAAGTTGTTAAATTTAGTGAATTTTTAGTTGCCTTAGAAACATGCTTGCCTTTCAAGTCTTAGTGACTTTTTGTGATGTATAGAGTGAATGAGTCCAAATTTTTAAACTCTTAACTAGCAGCTAGCCCACAGAAGGTGAAAAGGCCAGGTAATTTTCAGTTCCCACTGACAGCTGAGCTGCCGTGAGTGTCAGGTTTTGCTGTGTTGCCAAAGGATATTGCACTGCTGCGTTTCAATCCCATGCCTAATATTGACTAATTGTCAAATTAAATAATAATAAAAACAAGAGACACAAGCACAACTTGACCTCTGCCTGGTGTCATGAAGATTCTTCTATTCAGGCATTTTACAAAACTCATTTAAAGCACACACTTACTGAACTGCCATTCTTCTTATAATGCAATCAATAAGAAGGCACAGCACACCTTGACAACAATGTCTTCATACTCTGCCTTCTGTTCGGCTGTCGTCTTCTTATCAGCACACAGCTTTTCCAGGTGGGCTGTTCCAGGTCAGCAGCATGGATAAAATTTACATATGCAAATCATCATTTATCATCAATCATAAATTGAACAAAGATAATGATATCGCAAAAACCATGCACTTAATGCATGATCAAGAAAAATTAAATGTAACATAGGTGAGCAGTTGCCACTCAAATCTTTTACAAAGCAATCAGCTGCAAGCTCAGACTTCTGCTATAACACTGCCTGCACAGTATAAAGTTGCCCTAGTATTTTCTGAAGTGGCTTGAAACAGATAAATTGAAAGATCAACTGCGAATGGAAAAAATAACCAATAGGAACATAGCTTTGCTATTTTATTTCAAGGTTGCCACGCACATGCACACATATTCACTCTGCTCTCACTTATTCTGCGTGTGACAAGAGATTAGTCCTGTGCATTATCCTTATGTCTTCCCACTGTGATTGTGACTACAAGCACCATCATCAACCATGCACTGCACATTAAACAGATGATGGAGCAGCTAACTGTCATTGCACACAGCTTTTGCCGATCATGCCGGCTCCACAACATAGCACTGATGCAACTAATGTTGCACAAAAGGTCATTGCTGCTTAGTAAATTAACTCGTTCCTATATTTGCAAGTCCACTTCACGACACTGCACACCAACCTAACTAACGGGAGAATCAAACATCATCCAAATGAAGACCAAGGGTGAACTGCACATGCAGACCTGCCAACCTTGTATTTCAAAAATACTATAGTCGAAGCCAAACAATACTAAAATTTGGAGAGAAATACTAAGGACTGTTTTATTGCTCAAAATGTTGACTGGTTATTAAAAAATTCCCAGACTTTGTTTCATAAGGATGCTGTGAACAGGTACTCTCTCTATAGTTGCAGCAAGAAAGATAAGCGCCACAAATCATCACCATCATCATCATCATCATCCTGGCTATGCCCACTGATGATGATGGGTGTAACGTTAAGGGATAAGAAAAGAGCAGATTGGGTGAGGGAACAAACATGAGTTAACGACATCTTAGTTGAAATCAAGAAAAAGAAATGGGCATGGGCAGGACATGTAATGAGGAGGGAAGATAACCGATGGTCATTAAGGGTTACGGACTGGATTCCAAGGGAAGGGAAGCGTAGCAGGGGCGGCAGAAAGTTAGATTGGCGGATGAGATTAAGAAGTTTGCAGGGACAACATGGCCACAATTAGTACATGACCGGGGTAGTTGGAGAAGTATGGGAGAGGCCTTTGCCCTGCAGTGGGCATAACCAGGCTGATGATGATGACGATGATGTTCCTGCAAACTCACAAAAAAAAGAAATGGTACACTCTTGAACATGTTGCAAGAAACACAAACATGAAAGGTTGCAGTTTAACACAACTAAAGCTTGAAATATGCTAGCGCAGAGACGGAAGAGGAGAAGATACCTTTGATAAGGTGGTCGAGCCTGAAGCATTCACCATTCTTGAGGTCCTTGACCATCAAGTCTGCAAAACGTTCCACGTGCCCGGAAGCCCTGTGTGATAGGAACAGGACCACTTGCAGAGTCTTAAAACACTATTCGACCAGTTCTGGTCTGCTATAAGCTGCTTTTTAATTTCAGTCCATGTATCATGGCAGTAAAGAAATTTTTCAATGATATTGAAAATAGGCCAATTCTGCATCCGGCAGAAAAAAGATATCTGAAGCAGATGCTGTACAGCCCCATTACAATAAGTCAACTGGTAGCTGTAGTAATGAATTCTTACATTAACTGTTGACAGTTACAAAACTTCTTAATGTCATGAGATTTCTGCTGCACACCTCAACCAAGTCTCAATTGGCCAAATCTGTTACACCTACAGACTTGGCCAATCCGCAGAGTGAAAGTGACATCTACAAACACAAATGTTCAGTACAGGTCTCAGAGGCCACACAAGGCCCATCCTAAAGAAAACCATGATTTCCAATGTATTGAAACATGTTTATTGATAAGTTCACGTAGCTTTGCTGTTGTTATGGTTTCCTCAGACCATTGGTGATGTAAGTATACAGTTCTAATCAAAAGTACCCAGGCAACTATGCAGGTGACCCGCACTCTTGCTGGGTCGCCTGTGTGCATTCGTGCCTGAAATACCTTTCATTAGGAGTGATAGATCAGCTCTGGTGTCATGTCCTGCGTGGCACACGCAGCATGCAGTCTGGAGTGATTCAGAAAAGAAGTACAGACCTATTTGCACACACTATCTTATTGACGAGTTTTGCATGCCATGTGGCTTTAACAAGCGTGACAGGGCATGTCCACACTGTATTTGTCTAAATGTGGCAAACACAAAGTATCTCCCATTTAAGATCAAACAGGCACTGTGCCCTGCATACAAAGTGTGTGAAGATATAGCTCACCTAATCTGCACTTGCAGGCTGTATACACTACAAAGACTGGCCTTAATGTCTGCACTTAACATTCACCCACTGTCCTCCTCGGAACCAAAGCACGTCGTTGACCCATGGACTAGCACTGCCTTTGTATCTTGCGCTATGACGACACTTCTGTGTTTTCTTAGACACACCCGCCTCAATGAGGCACTTTAGTCAAGTGTTAAGTACTGCGTTTTGTTTATGTTGTGTATTTTAATTGTGAACTGTGCACATCACTTTATTTTTCACCTTATCCATATGAAGTAGCATGCTAGGCATGCCGCCAGACAAACCTCTCCAGGATCCATTAAATCTCTCTCTCTCTGTTGGGGTGCCTATGCCACTACTGGCTCAATGAAGAGCTGTAAGCAGAACCTAAAAATTTATATACCCACAGGCTGTTACGGCCTTTAAAATGCCACTGGTGCCATACCATGTGACCCAGAGTCAGAACCAATCATGTGTGGCAAAACCTGTACAATAAAATGAAACAGAAAAACCATGACAGAGTCCAATAAAATGACACATTTATAACTAATGCGAAAGTATAGAGAATGGAGTAAGATGAAAGAAAACTTGTCTAGACAAGCTATTCCTTGGTATGCGAACAAAATTGATGCGTTCGCAGTCAGTTCTCCTTGCTGCATCCCGAAGTGCAATGGGGGATGGAGGTTTGAGAATGTATTGTGGTTCCAAAACAAAAATGCTTGAAACTTGCAGTGTAGACACACAAACACTGGACATCAACTTCTACTCTGCTCATCACTAGTGCTTTTGCATTGAAACACAGACCATTCTCAAGCGATAGACCAACAAGTCAGCTTGTTTTTGTTGACAACTGAGGTACCTACTTTAGCACAGGCTCAGGTGTAAGAATGGTGCAGTCCACTTCCAGCATCTGCTCCTCAAGCACGAAGTGGCTCCTCCAGAGGCTGAGCAGCTGTGTCTTCATGGCACAGCCCATGGGGCCAAAGTCGTACTGTCCAGCCACGCCTGTGCGCAACAGGCATGCTTCACTAATACTGGCAGTGTAAATGATAGAGCACATGAGAGAGCTGCACTTAAAGGAGAAACTACTGCACTGAACAAACTTGCGATACCGAAAATGAAGCAGATTAAAGGTTACCCGCCAAAGATGGCTCAGATTGAGTGCCACTGTAATGTGACAATGGTTGTACCAAGTTTAAAAGGCATCTGCAAGCTAGAAATAGCTTAGCTCAAGCAAGATCGTCTTCGTAACGAGCATTGCCACTGCTACATGAAGTACTCTTTCCTTAAGTCATAAGTTCTGACCTGCTATGACAAAGAGCTGACTCACCACAGCACGTCAGCCCACTTACATTTCAAGAGGCAACCTAAAGACAACTAATATTATCTTGATATTCAACCAAGGCATCAAAATTTGATCATTAGCAAGAACTAAAGCCTTGGACAATATACAAGCACAAAATCTTCACTGCGACTTTACTTGACCTGTGTAAGACCTCCAGCAAACTTGCACAACAATTAGTTTGCAAGAAAGGATAATGCTTGACACTGCAAATGCTGCTTATGCATGATCATGCCAAAGAAAATTTACTGTCGTGTGCAAATGTACCTCAGAATTCTTCAAATCGTGATAGGGCATCTCTTGTTGGGACAATTAGCGTCAATTTTTATTTGAAGGAGCCGTGACATGGTCACCCAACTATACTCAGTTTGTCAGTGTAACTGGGAGCAGAGGGCCCAATATGGTTATACACATGAAAAACTGGGTTCTGTGAGCCGATTTTAACCCAAAATTTCAATTTGAAATCTGACTCTAAGCCCCTGCCATCGACAGCGGCTGAGATTTTGATATGGCATCTGTAACATCCCAAGTTATGGGGTTGCTGCTGTGTTATCTGCTCCAAAACTCTGAAACTGTGTACACGCCTTGTCAAGAGAATGCATGCCCACCACTGTGCGAGTGTTCTAGCAGCAATGACTGTGTACAATGTATTCCTCTTCTGTATTTCCATCCCATGTTCAGCTTCCACGGCATACGTTTTGTGAGCTTGTTTGGAAATGTGCCAGATCGACGTTTGACTCCCTTTGCTCTGCATGCTTTGGCATCCAATGACGCAGCAAGGGCACAGCCGATGCATTGTAACAGCAATTATTTCATTCGCCTATTAAGAACACCATAAGCTAAAGCACAAGCGCATTAATGATTTCAGGTTGATCGCCGATAGCAGAGATGCGACTGCGAGAGTGGAATCACATAAAAATCATGCAGAATGTAGCTCATGACATCACACAATCTTGCCAGAATATTGCACAGTTAAGGTGCCATATAACAAAATTAAAATATAATTTATGTGCTGCACCAAACACACACAAATTTTCACAGTTTGCTATGCAAAATTCAGGTTCGAAAATTTAATGTGACTGTCTCTTTAAGGTGCAATTGAATGCCTTAATACTTAAGTAGAAACAACAAATTTGCTACCTGATGCAAAAATTTTGGTCAGAAACAGAGATGAGGTCAGTCTTTTTTTTTGTCATGTGTAACGTGCATGTGTGTAGTGTATCGGATGGCCAGTGGTGTAAAAGGACGACAAAGAATGGTGGGAATCTATGAGCACATAGGGCATGGCACTTTGCCCAAGACCAAGATGATACGGATTCTTGAAGAAAAAGAACCAGACAAGTTTGAAGCACCAAGAAAAAGAGAGCGAGGTTGGACCAGACGCAAGTGCATCGGGCAGAGAAATGATCTGTCAGGCTAAGGGTCTGTGCTCCAGAACTTCTAACAGGCTAAGGCAACCATCTGGGAGATGATCTTGCGGCTTCTCCGCTTTCTGACCTGCACTGTTCTAGGACACACAGGGCTGAATGCAGGCAGAACCTCATCCTCCAGTTCAGCGACACCGTAGCCAAGCTGCGTGCTATTGTTGAATGTCTACAGCGGTCCGTCCACACGCAAGTGACGCCGTAGCTCTGCAACGGTGCCTTGCTTTGCCAGTACCGAGGACCAGTTACAAATTGCCTATTATGCGATCGTTTAACCTTCCTTTGAAAAATTAGCGTAGCATGACTGGTACCATTTGTGTTAGTAGAGTGCTTGTGTGTGAATAGCAATGAATAGTGCACAGAGAACGAGACAGTAAAAACCAGACACACACGAAGAGTACACACATTAACTTTTGTTGGAAGATAGTGCTCGTACTGTTCGTGTGTTTGGTTTTTACTGCCTCGTGCTCTGCACGCTATTCATTGCTATTCAAATCATGCACCAACAAGAACAAAAAATTACGTTGCTACTTGTGTGTGTTCTTTATTTCGTGTTTCTGTTTTAATTAGATGCTTTTGTTTTGTTTTACAACTAGTTTCACTGTCTTTTTCTCCCACTGAGGCTCCATCTCAGAGGTGAACACTTGAGTTTTGTAATTCTACCTATGCATTATGGTAGTCACACTCACGTGCAACTAGCCTGAATGTAACATACCTCTATTGTTCACAGGCTGAGTCTACAGAATTTTAGATTAGGGGGACACAAGCGTTAGGGCCCGCTAGTGCTTGGGGCCCCCAATGCTTGCATCCCCCTCATCTAAAATTCCCTAATACATCATTACCACATCTCATAGTGAAATAAGGTCAGCAGACATCCGAGTTCAATGTTGATTTAAATGTACAGCCTTTGCAAAAAGTTTCAAAGCCATCACAGGACAGAATGAGGTTTTGTTCAACCTTACGGCAGTGATCCTCTAGCAGTTCTGGCTCGAAAGTTCACAACAGTAAACAGAAACATAAAAACTGCTAAACTAACCTAACAGTTTCACAGAGGAACTGGCATGGGATCTGGTGACAGTTCCAGTAATGAATGCAGTGGCTTTGGAAGTTATGACAAAGTGTGTACATGCCACAGATTATTGATTAACTAAAATATAGCTAGACAAATGATACAAGCAAGAAGTAGCCATATGGTTAATGAGACCTTGGGCCAAATTTCATATTAAGCTTCATGAGACACAATGATTCCCCTCTAAGTTGTGATTATGCCAAAAATCTTATGGTAATGAAATGTGCATGAAATAAACATGAACACTCCTACTTGCAGAAGGCCCCTAAAGTATGCACAAAGGCAAGCATGACAGCATTTTATCATATGATTAACACGGACAACAAACGACATGTACAATATTTGTTCATTTTGTTGTAATTTTAAGTGCTGACGTACCTCCGTAAATAGAGAAGGACTGGTCATAGAAGAAGCGCCTTTTTAGAAGATCTTCCATTCGAAGCCTGTCAAAGCCCACTTCAGGAGGTGCCAATTGAAGTTCCTGAACGAGCAAATAAAATACTTGCCATTAGATTGCAAAAAGCACGGACTATCACACTTTGTTCAAAACAGATGCTATTGGTGACGTTCTCCCACGAGCTTCATTTTCACCGACACTTGCCGGTAAAGTCCTAAAATTGTATTTGTGGAGCTCTTGGGGAGCAAGATCTAGACATTGGTCTCAATTACAGGCGTTTTGTAACGGCTCGCCTTAAAAGATCATGACAAATGGTGAAGCAGAAAACCAGCACCGACGACCAGAAGAAAGGATGATGAAATTGTGCCAAACAACAGCTGTCAAACGCCGCAATATGTTTACGTCTACGTCTCGTTAGCAGATTATTAAGTCGGCGCGGAAGACGTAGGCACCAGCTTCATTTGAAAGCTACATGACATCGAAGACTCCAAAACACAACACCTTGTCTTCCAGCACTTTCTTTCTTGCTTTGAGCTCGTTAACAGCTTTCTTGACGTCCAGCTCCGGTGCTCCACTTTCCTTGAGCTTCCGGACCAAGTCTCCCTACAATGAATGAAAATAACGAGAAGCAACCGATAAATTTCCCCGTGACTTGATTAGTAAGACCCATAATAGTAAGTCGCTTAAATTGCGGTAGCACCACGATGTTACCTGTTCTTTGACGGCATTTCTGAGAGGCTCGAGAACCTGGCAAACCTCCGGCGTGGCCATCTTCTGAGCAGCAACCAGCTTCCTGAGACGAACTTTCTTTGTACCCCAGTTGGGAGCGAGTTTCCAGCACACGTGGCACTTCGAGAAGTAGCGGACGAGCGGCCAACGCGACTTCGAGGCTGTAGTACCTACGGTTCCTAAAATACAAGCGAAAGTTCCAAGGATCATTCGCCCCGGACTAGTTTTGCCTCGCACATGTCCGCTCACTCCGCCGGCGCGAAAAATCAAGCAAAAATAAGAATGAAAAGTTTGTCAATCAGATGGACGTCACCAATGACATGTTTCAGATTCGGACGCCCTGAAGTTTTTTTCAGTGCGCCGCCATCTTTTTACATCAAATCAAACAAGTATATTATGTTTGTACAAAGATTTTAGCGATACGTAGTCATACATTAACAACTTTTGTTAATGTTTTGTTGTCACTTCTATTGTTTCTAAATATAGCTTCATCTTAAAATAGCAACGTGGTATCGCTTTTATTTGTACGTCCAGCGCTAGTTTGAAAGTTTTCAACAAGACTTCTAAAAAATGGAAATTTGTACCTTTACAACAGTGCGGATAACTTGCGTTGCAAAACTAGGCAAAGAAAGCCAAACAAGCATTCAACGTGAAACGCGTCAAACCATAGAGAAAGAGCGAAAACTGTACACACAAAGCTGGCTGAAGCCATTGAAACTTCCGGCACGCATTCTACTACTCTATACGGTATATACATTCACTACAAGGACCTCCGAAACATGACGTCTAAGACGCGACTCCCGCTTTTAAAATCACTTCCGCTACATTCAACTAGTAAAAGCATAGCCTTTAAGATTTGTATCTTAATCAAAAAAACGTCATCCTAAAACACGCGAATTTGGACACTGCTTATAAATATTTGTTACCTTAAAAATTTACTATGCACTTTTTTTGTTCCAAGACGTATTTTTTGGAAGCATTGTTTTGAAATATTTTCTTTTCGTATCTGCGCATGTGCTGATGTAATCTCGGAGGCCACAAAAGTTTATCATTTGTTGTTGAAAGTTTTTGAGAGATGGCGTTGCATTCGCTGGTAGTCTTGGCAGTTTCGGTTTCGTAACTTGAAATGACGGAATATATACGAAGCTCAACGGCGCTAGAAGTCTCGTCCGTGTCAAAAGATTACGTGTTGTGGGGCAAGAGAGGACGTTCAATTTCCAAGCAGTTTGTGATCATAGCGAGTAATGTACCGAGTAATGATCTACCGAGCACTGTAGAACGCTATGTTCGCATATACTGTTACAGGCTGGAAATCCGAATACTAGGCTGCATGCGTTGGCTGCAGGACACGCAGATTCTGCGGACCGTACATCGATTAATGCGCACATCACGGGTTAACACAATGTGAACAATACTCTGGAATTGTAGATAAAGCGTTATTATTTGAGGAATTTGAGCAAGTGGATCAAGCTGCTTCAATGGAGTTTTAAGAGGCTTTCTCGAGTTCGTCAACGGCTGTTGCAAAATGAGACTATTGTTACATTAAGACTTGCGTTCTTTAATTATTCCTGAGGTTTATTCACGTGGATTTGGAACAGATAAGGCAGTTGGCCGAGTCTCTGTAGTGCTTCAAGTAGGCTATCGCTTTGGACAGCTGAGGCACGGAAACACAAACAGTGTCGGATAGTTAAGTCTCGTGTTTTGAGGCAACTGCAAATAAATGTTACGAGAGGTGATGGAGGTAGCTGCAAGAAACCGGTTGCGCGACAGGCATATGCATGTACATAAACTCTCCATTTTGTTCGCGGGATGAGAGGAACTTTTGCGACAAGGTGCGGTGCAGAATATGTTAGCACCAAAACTCCGCTCCAAATGTAGAAACTTGACCATCGATCCCCTGACCATCGGGATCTCCTTCCCCCGGCGGGGCGGTCTGTTACGTTTCGCCTACGACGCGCGGTATAGCCGGCGCGGATGCAACGGACGCCGGGGCTTCGTTCAAAACGGCAGACATTTTGGCCCGTTCGGCGCCGCCGCTACGCCTCCCCGCCAAGCGCGTCCAGGCATGTTCCAATGCCACGTGTCTTCGGTGTGCGTGTGTGAGTGTGTGCATGTTGGTGCCCACGCTTGTCAAAGCGCGGCAGCCGGGGAGAGGAGCTCCCCCACCTGTGAGGCGAGGAGGTCTGAACGGCGCCGGCCCGGCGGATGCGCCACCTACTCATCCCAACGTTTCCGAGCGGCGCCGGCCCGGCGGATGCGCCACCTACTCATCCCAACGTTCCCGAGCGGCACAGTCACGTGCGCGTCTATAGAGGCGTTCCTTCTTGCCCTCAACTGCGAGAGTATAAAAGCAGCTGCCCCCGGACGCCAAGGGGGAGGCTCTGATTTCTTCTGATGAGTAACGTGCACTCCCGTCTCTCTACTTCGGTCGACCTGACCGCCCGCTCTTATGCTATGCTTGAATAAACAAGTTGTTCTGTTACCAGTCGACTCATGCTTTGCCGGGACCTTCGGATGCTTCCAGTTGTGCCCCAGGCCGCCAGGCCAACGCTACCCTTGGGGCTTGCGACCCAGGTGCAACAACGGGCGTCAGCGCTGAGGTCCCAACACCACGTCAATCGCTGCGCGCCTGGCTAAGGAGCCGCGCTCGTCTAGTCATTGCGAGCTTGGCCATGTATGAGAGTGGTATACCAGTTGGTACACCAGTTGGATAACAGACAGCAAATGCGCTATCATTGCAGCAGTACCTGCATCCCACGGAGCTGCGTGAATTTGTTCAGTACCTCTTTTGTTTATTTTTATTTTAGGTTGTTTGACGTACGCCGAAATCTAAGTACACGGCTGTTTTCGCATTTCGCCCCCCTCGAAATGCGGCCGCCATGGCCGGGATTCGATCCCGCGACCTCGTGCTCAGCAGCCCAACACCATAGCCACTGAGCAACCATGGCGGGTATCCGCTTAAAATTAAACACTGAAGGTGAACCCGAAATCAATTACGACTTACATAGCTGTGCTTATTTAAATAAAGTGATTATATTACATTACGTGATAAATGAAAACTCCCGTTGCGATATGTTGTCTGAGGTTGTCGCATTTCGCCATAGCGCTGACCCTATCGCGGCATTTACTTTTTCTTTTAAGGTTTGAGTGGGACGCAGACGCGATTGCTCGAAATTATTAACGAAATAAATTTTTTTCGTTCTATGCGCTAAAAGTGGTAATAAAGTCTGGCTGCATGTGCAGTCAAACTCTCAAAGCTGGCTTAGTTGTCCTTGACTGTATACACAGCCCCACAAGGTTGATCACTTCTTAGAGATACAGCGTAAGCACTGTAAAATATGAACTCGTCAATCAGTAAGCGCAAGAAAGAAAGAAAGAAAGAAAGAAAGAAAGAAAGAAAGAAAGAAAGAAAGAAAGAAAGGTGGTAACGAACACTACAGTGTCCGGTTTATGGGAGCACGCTTCATGGGCGTGACTTTTGTTCTGAACGATAGATCGGGAGGTGAGATCTATGCTGATGACTATTATAGGCAAGCGCGTTGCACGTATATAGTGACCGACCGGAATCGTATGATCGAAGCAAAGAAAACGTGTTCAAGGTTACGGCTCCTACGCTGGCCTCTTAATTGGGGCGTTTCCGTGTCCTTTATTCAAGCACTGCAACTCTGCGGAGTAAAGCGGCGCGCCGACTTTGTTGCATCAGTCTGTGCTGCAATTGTGCTTCCGTGTATGGCGAACTGCTAACTCCGCAAAACTCTGAGGGTGTTGCAAAGATGGACGTCGCATAGTTTACAAACAGAACGGAATAAGTGTAGTAATAACAAAATATTAGGATGCCTGAGGCCTAGAGGGCAACGCTGCTCTAGATCGTCTGTTGCCTTATTATTCGCTGCTTAGCTATAAAGTTAGAAATTTTCGAGAGATACCCCACACCTTGTAAACAAGTGTTAGGGCTTTCAGAGTGATGCGCAGCGAGTAATTAGCCGAGAAGCCAAGCAAAATAGAGAGGTTTGGTTGGGTTATATGGCCGGCTGCAACTACTGAGCTGCCTGACCGTGTATCTACAAGGACAGTAAGCCAGAAGTACCGCATTTGCTCGATTACGATGCGCCCTCAGTTGTAACGCGCACCTGATTTTCACGGCTAGGAATAAAAAGTGTGATGATCTTGACTGCTGACTTGTCAGTTCTTTATTGTAAAAGTGAAAGTGACCCCATTTGAAACTTAAGGAAACTCTTTTTTCGCCAGAGCAACAGTGGACAGGCCGGGCATGGCTCGTCGTCACTGCCGGGGGTTATCGACATCGCAGAGCATCTCATCTTCATGTTGCTTGAGATAAACGCCTCTTCCTAAATCAATTCTTTCTACGCGCGCCTCTTATTCCTTTCGTACTCCTTTCAACGGGAAGCAATTTGCGTATACTGTGTGATTTTGTCCTATGAGATCATTGATCATGCAAAAATAAAAAAATAATAATACGATAAAAAAAGATTTAAAAAGATAAAAGAGATAGCACAGGAGGTTTAACAAAGCGCGCGGCGTAGTATCTCCAGCGTCCAGAGCCTCTCGCTACAGTCATTTCGCCGTGTTGCTCTGATAAACTTCGTCAGGTAACCTTAGTATCCAGATATATGGAAATCAGGGCCGTGAGGGTTACCTAGTGACGTTGCCACACACACACACACACACACACACACACACATATATATATATATATATTGTTACGTTTCGCCTACGACGCGCGGTAAAGCCGGCGCGGATGCAACGGACGCCGGGGCTTCGTTCAAAGCGGCAGACATTTTGGCCCGTTCGGCGCCGCCGCTACGCCTCCCCGCCAAGCGCGTCCAGGCATGTTCTAATGCCACGTGTCTTCATGTGCGTGTGTGTGTGTATGTGCATGTTGGTGCCCACGCTTTTCGAAGCGCGGCAGCCGGGGAGAGGAGCTCCCCCCCAACTGTGAAGCGAGGGGTCTGACCGGCGCCGACACGACGTATGAGCTACCTTCTCTTCCCATTGTGCCCCAGCGGCGCCGGCACGACGGCTGCGCCACCTTATCCCATTGTGCCCGAGCGGCACAGTCACGTGCTCGTCTATAGAGGGGTTCCTTCTTGCTCTCAACTGCGAGAGTATAAAAGCAGCTGCCCCCGGACGCCAAGGAGAGGCTCCGATTTCTTCTGTTGAGTAACGTGCTCTCCCGTCTCTCTACTTCGGTCGACCTGACCGCCAACTCTTTGCGATGTTAGAATAAACAAGTTGTTTTGTTGTTACCAGTCGACTCATGCTTTGCCGGGACCTTCGGATGCTTCCAGTTGTACCCCAGGCCGCCAGGCCAACGCTACCCTTGGGGCTTGCGACCCAGGTGCAACAACGGGCGTCAGCGCCGAGTTCCCAACGACTCGTGCCAGCGGTGCGATTACAACAATATATATATATATATATATATATATATATATATATATATATATATATATATATATATATATATATATATATATATATATATATATATATATATATATACATACATACATACATACATACATACATACATACATACATACATCATGAGTGCGACACACACGTCCCCCCTCTTCACCCCCTAATCAAACAAAAGAGAAGTCGCTTAGGCACGTATGTACGTTTCACACAAATACGGCAGTAGAAACTAGTAAAATCTGCCTTGCATATGCCACTGCATGTTCACAGCTCAAATAACGGAAACAAAACCACAAAATAACACCCGGACGGTTTATGTTTTGTTTATGTTGATACGACTACATCATGTGGTTTTCTAGTGCGCGCACCCTAACGGCCGAAATGACCTGTATTGCTTCGAGTTTACCGCCGCTGCAGATGTACAGTACATTCTACAATGTGTTCATCCGCAGAGCCTTTATGTTTTTCGTATTTCTCTTTTCTTTCTTTCCTTCTTTCTTTCTTCTATCTTCTTTTGAGCATAATAGAGGAGTATGCGAAGCCCACTCCTAAGAAATGTCAGCCACCAACACGCAGTTTGCATGTATACGTACAACGATTGGGCATAAGTACCATCGTCGTATTATGTAGTGTCAAAATTTTGACTCTTGTACGTGGCGCAGTGGCACTAGGTATGCAAGATGTGCGTACCAGTTGTTTCAGTATATACTATACACGCGCGGCAAAAACTTCACACTCGAGCCAGAACGGGTCGCGTGTGCTTCGACTGTCCCTCTATACAGGCCGAAGATGCGCCGACATATATACCGCGGCCATCAAACCTCCCGGAGGAGCAAGTTCTGCAGTGGTTACTTCAGATATGTCACCGGGCAGACCGGAGTTCCAGATCGCCATCGCTGCTAGACCCACGAAGGCCACAACGGAAGGTGATCCGGACGGGGACAGGCTTGCCGGCCGACTCGCCTACAACAGACGCCGGTTCACTTATATTAGAAGGTCGCTTACGTCAACGTTTCGGACGACACGTTAAAAAAAAAAAAAAAGGATCGGGAGAGAGAGAGAGAGACTTGGCACTGGTGCCTGTATATAGCGGTCCTGTATACTATATACTACACGCTGCTCACTCGCGGCAACCTCTCTCTCACCCCCCTCCCAGCCCTCCACACACACACACGCACCGGTCGCTCCAGTTTTCTCTTACACCACGCGGCGTCCCAAGCATTTAATGAGGTGCGCCTTTCGACGCCGCAGATAAGAGAGCGGTCGCTCGAGCCGGCTTGATCTCAAGGCTCGCCCACCCGGCTGAACTCAACCGGCTGCTGCTGCTGCATGCGGCTTGCCGGGGGAGGCATAGCACGAGCGCGCCGGAAACGCTCGCCCGCTGCCGCGCAGCGCCGCGTCTCGCGCGCGACGTGCCCTGGGCGTTGCGATGCGATAGCGCGAACAAAAGATATTATACATAACTGCGAGGCGCGCAGACACCTCCAAGGCTGCGAACCTGTATAATTTGAATGTCGACGGGTCGGCGATTGAGGAAACATTGCGGCGGCAAAAAAAAAAAAAAAAAAAAAAAAACGGAGGATTCGAACTGAGCTCGGATATCTCACTAAAAGCTGTGCTGCGGAAAGTAGAGAAGAATGGAGACATTCTAGACGATGATAGGGGAGATGCGCATTCGGTTAGCCTATAGCATTACAATAGCGTCGCCGCTTTATACTTGGGCGCCAATGAACGTTTCTCTTTTATATGTGTCAAGGAGGGGGCGTCTCCTGACTGGAGCTTGTCAACAAGCGTATAAAGGGTGATCGCAGGGTGATCAAGTTCTATGGAATTTTTAAAAATAGCCTGTTGCCGATAGAATAATTCTAGTCCTTGAGCTGGATAATTCAGAGAGGCGGACATTACTTGCACGAGAAAATCGAAACACACATTCAGCGAATTAAGAAACATTCACTACTTATCTTTTGAATTAATCGCTTTATGGCACACATTGCAATTTATGAATTGTGATCGGTGAGTTTGCAAGGTGTATCCACTTTGAATGAATTCGTCTGCCCGAAACGCAGACGAGGAGAACACTTGTGTGCGTCGCTTGTCTGGCCTTCGTCCTGGTTTTCGACGCTATATCTGTCTGACGAATTTGGGCCTCTTGACTCTCATTACTCATCCAGCTGTGTTTCTGATGGTGCGGCGCAGACCCTTGATATCTTGTTTTTTGACACGTATATATCGTGCGACTCGTGATGTATGTGCGACTCCGCCAAGAAATGGCTCGAGGACATCGCAACGAGCGACGGAACTGATCGCTGTAACCGCAACAGAACTTGACAAAACAGCGTGGCTTAGAGAGAGAGAGAGAGAGACACGTTATTCTAGGGAAGGCAGGCAGGTTGTCGGCGTTCTCAGTCCAGGGCCCCGCAAGGTGCTGTTAGTCTTGCTACGAAGTTACTGTGGTCAGCCACTCGGCAATGGGCTTACAGTTGAGGGATGGGAAGAGGGGTTTAGGGTGTAGTGTGGGAAAGCAGTGCCATAGAATGTGGAGAGTATTAGGGCAGCCTCCACAGCGGCGGCACAGCGCTGGGCCCTCTGTGCGGAGGCCATTTAGAAGGCGCATAAGGGCAGGGGTCAGGTCAGGTGCCGGTTTGTGCCTATGGTGTCGGATCTGGAGGACAATCCGAATTGCTGTCCCCCAGATTTTGGACCTTGCCGTTGGGCGCGGGAGTTGGCCGAGGTTGAGGAGGACTTTGAGATGAAAACTGGAGGTTTATTTACATTATTTACAGTGAGAGAACAAAGAAATTAACAGTCATAAAGTCATTACGGGTCGGCAGCAACTCGGACGCTGCGGCCCGTGGCAAGAAGCTCGACAGAGATGAATTAAGGAATGCTCTCTTGCTCCTCCGGGTCTCTGGCTTTTAACCCCTTCGGTGTCTCGAAGTCACGTCACGTTCGGCCAATCGGCGAGCCCACTCAGGTGGCGTAATTTTCGGCCAATGGTAGGCGCCCGTGCGAATGTAAGTCACATCCGGCGCAGACGGTCGCTACTTGGGCTCCAATTGTCCGAGGGATTACTTGTCTACGGTATTGCCTTCCTGTTCTCCAACTGCCGTCACAAAGGCGGACGGGGGAGGGGGGGGGATTGCTCCTAGGGCTTCACGGTGCATTACGGCCGTCGTTGCCTCGCGGCTTGCAAGCGCCGTCACAATAGGCGGATGGGGTGAGACGGGTTGTCTTCGAGCGACCTTTCAGAGCTGCAAAGCAGCTTGGCTCAGCACCCACGTTACCTGGAACAGTGCCAGGCTCCCGCTACACTTTCGGGAAGAGTCAAGCAGTGGCACGATAGCTCCACATGTGGCGCACGAGGTGGGGGACGCCAACTTGTTTGGACGTGCCGCTCCATGGGAACGTGGTCGATGTGCTTCTGCGCTCCTTAATTAGGTGTGACGCGATTCGATGTGGCCTGGTGAAATCGAAGGAGGCTCAGGAAAAGGTCCCGTATCTAACAATGGCGAGGACGTCGTGTCGGCGCGTCAGATCGGGATGTAGCTCTTGGGAAGTATTCCGCGCGCGTCGTGATATGGCTTGAGGTGTGGCGGGGTTGATAATGATTCGTCTGAGTCTGGCCCGGGAATGGTGGATTAGGGAAGAAACGCTACAATTTCCCAGAAGCACACTCAAAAGATGAAAACCAAGGCGCGTTGTACAGGTAACCGATATGTTAGAGTAGCGGGACGAGGTGGGCCTTGCGTGAGTGTGTTGATTAGCAGATAGGACACAGAGGCATCGGTGGCGGCACAAGATAAGACGAGCTATCGGAAGAGAAAATTTGGATATATAAAATAAACGAAGAAAATTTGTATATGTAAGATAAACGAAATTGGTGCACAAGGGCAACTCTTCTGTGGACGGTGGACTTCAATTAATTAGAAGTAAGTAAGTAAGTAAGTAAGTAAGTAAGTAAGTAAGTAAGCAAGTTAGTTAGTTAGTTAGTTAGTTAGTTAGTTAGTTAGTTAGTTAGTTAGTTAGTTAGTTAGTTAGTTAGTTAGTTAGTTAGTTAGTTAGTTAGTTAGTTAGTTAGTTAGTTAGTTAGTTAGTTAGTTAGTTAGTTAGCAGTGTAGTAATAATATACGTTGTTGTTGCGAGTAGAGAAACTTATGTACCTCTTCTGAGAGAGGGATAAATGAGATTGGAAAGAAGGCCGGTCGGTTAGCCGGAAGATACTTGGTGCCGTATTATCGCCTGATCACTTCGGCGATACTTTTGCATGATGTAGCGCCTGGCGGGACTATACACTGGCGTTCTGCCCAGCTGTTTAGATCATCGGCGGCCGCTGAAAGTGTTCGCTTCAGAGTAAGGCGCCTGGTTTGCTACCTTATACACCAAGTGGTGGGTAAGAGAGCAAGAGAGTAATTGCCTTCTCTTGTGACGACTGTATTGGTCGTCACTTCAGGGTGTCTATTTCGAAAGTGGCTGCAGTCGTCTAGAAGGGCTAGTGCAGTCCCGAGTGACCACCTGTGGCGCTGTAAAGCTGCGGACGACGACAGAGGGTGCGTTTGATACTTTCATATCTATTACAATAGTCACAAGCAGCACTGTCGGCCACTCTGATCTAAAATACAAAAGATTGCGTAGATCCTACACGTAAGCCACAGTTGGCTAAGTAGGATAAAGGGGATGCAGGGGATGCAGATGTTTGCGCTGGAAACGAAGTGGTTCCTGGAGGACAGGGGAGCGATGTCTAACTTACAGATGCCACTCCTGCCTGCCGCTGCCAGCCATGGGTACTGCGACAGTGACACATTAAATATAGTTTGCACCCCTTGGGGAGTACCTTGTTCCCAAACAATCATCGTAATTCGTCTCGGCTGCGTTTTATTTCTTGAAAATTCTGAGCCTGCTGCTTTCCTGTCAAGAATGCTATGTCACGTTGTTAATATGCATGCCGTTAGTGACCTAGAAGTACTCTGCGCGCAGCGCTAAAGAGAGGCGGGGAGAAGGAGTTATTGTGGAGAGGAAGAGGCGCCATTTTCTGCAGGCCTTTAGGCAGCACGGCTCAGTGCTTAAATAAATGTAAGGCAAACAAGATAGATGAAAATTCTTGTTCGTAGAGAAGATGAGCCCGAAAGGGTGCAAACTTCTTTTAGAGTCGACAACTTCTCTGTTCTCCTGCCTTCTTCCCTTTCCCAAGGCGCTGACCACGCTCTCTAAAGGGCAGATAAAAAACAGCGCTTCTTCCTCCCTACCCTTGATCTGTCTTTCCACATGGACTGCGTGGCATTACAGGCGAGCTTGTGAAGTTTGCTGAGGCGCATAGCGCAGGTAATATATGCACTAGCTGCCTCCTATAGCTGTTGACCAATTTCACTAGCTATTGGAGCGAACATCCCTTTCCGCACTTAACTTTTTGCTCCGGTTTTCTTCCGCCCTGAACGGCACTGCTTTCAAGACCTGCGCGCCATACTATGCTGCCGCCGGTTCTTCACAAATGTTTGTTCTCATCTCGGCGACCTCGCCACGAGTGGTCACCTTTCGCACCTCTACGCCCTTTCGGAGGCGTCTGCCCCGCGGCTACATCGCCACCTGCAGCTGTTGCGAGTGGCGCAGCATCGTGCCGAATCGAGACACGCTCGATCCCCGAGGGGACAGGCGCGGAGAAGCCCAGACGAGCCCCGTTGTTTATGTTCTCGGAAGAAGCCAGCCGAGGCGTCGGCATTCTCCCATTTCGACGCCTATACAAGTGCCAGGTCTCGCTCCGGAGTGCAGAGCGTCGGGTATTCGCTCGCGTAAACGGATCTCTTTTATAGAAGCTCTCGCACGAGGCGGGCGCGCACCGAGACGGCGGGACCAAAGAGGCCTCGTGGCAAAGCTTCTGCTGTCTGGGATTTCTTCACTCCAGTTGCGATGTGAATCGGATGAAGTGGAGGAGAGCGGAGCTCGACACAGAGAGACGTTTGCCGGGGAGCACGCTCGTGGCATATGCTGTTCTGTTCCAGATTTGAGTGGCGTGAAATTAAACGACACGAATAGTTAGTGGGGTGCGCGAATATTCGAAACTTTCGAATACCTTATCGAATATTGTCCTGTTCGTGTACGTATTTGAATCGAACAGTGACTATTCGATTAGGTAGAGTAAAGTACAGTAACTATAGATGGGCTTGTTTGTTGATCGTATAGTGGAAGGCTACAGCGCGAGAACCGGCGGAGACAAAGGAGGCACACAAAGTACACAGACGCAGGAGGCTGTACATTATTCGCAAATTATTAAAAAAAATGTATTCGGTATTCGACTGGCACTATTCTTGTCGTACTCCGATCTATTCGTTTCGGCACCTTTCCCATTCTTATTCGATTCCTTCTTAAAACCTACTGTTCGCACACCCCTACGTCAAAGACAGGCACCCTACGCTAACTACACCACAACGCGCAACACGCAAACTGATTAAATGATCTCGTTGAGACCAGTGTTCTATTGTTTTGTCTTCAGAGGGAGAGATAAGAAAGAGATAAGGCGTGGATGTTAACCAGAACTGTGTCTGGTTGGCTACCCTGCGCTGGGGGAAAGAGTAAGAGAGAGAGAGAGAGAGAGAGAGAGAGAGAGAGAGAGAGACTGTTCTTCGAAAATGTTAAAGGCGCCTTCGTTGGGCGAGGCCCGTGGGCGGCGCTAATCCTTGACCAAGTGCGTGTTGTAGCTGAAGGAATGAGAATGAGGTAGGAGGAAAGAGACTCGGATGCCGCCTCTAATGAAAAGCTGGGGATACTTTACCTGGCGAACGGTCTGACATGCTACACCAGGTGGGTAGCGAATAATATATGATACACACTGTGATTATACAAACGCCTGCAGAAACGGTACTACAACCATAGACATGCGCAGACACTCACCCAGATCAGATAGTCTCATTAAGTCTCGTAGTTCGCAAAAACACTGGACACAATATTCTCCAGTGGACTGGACTCAGTTCGGACTTGATGGCATTCTTTGTAATGTAGTCATTACGCATCCTTTGACGCTCAACGACGTACTTTACAAGCGAAACTCAACGTGCTAGACAATCGAGCGCTCTCAGAAGAAAAGATTCTTGGACCATGGCGTATGTGTTCTTGCATGCAAAAGGCCACAAAAGCCCTTCTGCCTTTCTTGAAGGACACTGGGTTACATGAACGCTTATGACAGTGGGGATTCCTCTGCGACTGTGAATGACTAACTCTTATTTATAAGGAATATTTAAATGTAAGGAATAAGGAATATTTAATTATGTTTGTCCTAGCGAAGTACGGGTGCTTCTGAACTAACTTCGACTGACAAACAAGATTAACATATTTTCTAAAATCCAGGAATGCAACATCAATATGGTCAGGTTTGCAAGCGTTATAGCAAAATTATGGACGACTGAAGCCAACTGAGGAACGGTGGAAAAGCCCTTTCTTTCTAAAGCCACGTTGCAAACGTGTAACAATATTATTTTCGTTAAAAAAAGTCCTATTTGGTTTGCTGTGATGTGCTGCCATAGTTCACTTTACTTAAGCACCGGCATAACACGTGCTGCTCTCCAGTCCCCAGGAAGGGCGGCTGAAACCGAAGATGTGCAGAAAATTATCTCTGCATAGCGGCTCAATGATGCGTTTGCGATGTTCTCTGGTCCTGGGGATGATTTCGTGTTTAGATTCAGTAATATAGAAACCACACCAAGAAGAGATACAACGTCGGGATCTACCCAAGATAATGTACGACTAGGAGATGCGCGATCAGATGAACTTGAAAACAAACAATGAAAAGACTGATTTAAAGTGCTCCGTAATGCATTGTTTGTCAGTGGTATGGACACCATTATGCACAATACAATCAATAGGCCCCCTTTTGTCGTTCAAGTAGTTGCAAAACTGTTGTGTACTGATATCGCGTGTCACACTACGTTTTCATGATAATCGCTTATCGGCCACGCAAACAGCAGTCGGCAGATCACATGTTCATCACCCTATAAAAAGGGCACGGCATCAATAAACGTTGTCTGTTCCACCCTGGCGTCCGGCTGATACGCCACAGTTGGCGACGAGGAAGCGGCGGCGATGGCCGTCGGCAGGATCGGCGAGTATCATCTCGGCACAAACGCGTCATGGGACGAATACGTCGAGAGGCTAGAAATGTTCTGCGAAGCTAACAAGATAGCGAAAGAACAGAAAAGAGCCATTCTGCTGAGTTGTTGCGGCGAAGAAGCGTACGGGCTCATCGTGACTCTGGTGAAGCCAGCAAGACCGACAACAGCAACCTACGAGGAAATTAAGACGGCGGTTCGCAAGCACCTGCATCCAAGGCCTTCAGAGCTATACGCAAGGTTTTTGTTCTACAAGAGAAACCAGGCTGCCGAGAAATCAGTTGCGGACTACGTCACGGCGCTTCGGAAGCTAGCCGAAGACTGCGGTTTTGGCGACGTGCAGCTCCCTATGGACATCATGATGCGAGATCGTTTCGTATGCGGCCTCCAGAACGAAGCAGTTCAACAGCGACTTCTCGCAGAACACGACCTTACGTTCAACGTTGCGTACGACATGGCCGCGGCCGCAGAAGCGACAGCCAAGGAAGAACGAGACATACGGATGCACGGCCGAGACGAGGCGAAGGACTGCCAGAGCATGATACAAGCAACCCGCAGGAAGCAAGACTCCACGGCAGAGGGATCTAGTTGCTACCGTTGCAACGGTAAGCACGCTCCGCATTTATGCAGTTTTAGAAAAGCGGCATGCTTCAAATGCAAAAGGGTTGGACATATTGCGAGGGCTTGTCGTTCAAAAGACGAAAGTAGAGCGGCCCGGAAGACGCCTGAGCAAAAGAGGAAAGTTGAAAAGAGCAAGGGCGTGTACGAAATGAGTGCATTGTTTTCACTTTGCGAAGTGAATGAGCAAGAACAGAAGTTTATGGTTAAAGTACAGATACAAGGACAAGAAGTCCCGATGGAGGTTGATTCCGGAGCATCGTGCTCAATTGTGGGGGAAGATACATTTAGAGTAATCGAGAGAAGTCGGGGTGAAATACCACTACAAGATTCTGGAACAACTCTCGTAACCTGGTCAAAGGAGGCGTTACCACTGCTGGGTCGAGCAACCGTCTTGGTCGAATTCAAGGGCCGGAAGGCAAAGTTGCCATTGTTGGTAGTAAAAAATCGAGGCAACAGCTTGATTAGGCGAAACTGGTTTAGGCCGTTAGGCATTTGCTTGCGGGGAATCGAGCAAGTAAACGCGGAAGACGTGCCCTCACGATTTTCCGAGGTGTTTCGCAGGGACCTTCCTGGCTTCAACGGACCACCAATTCACATCGAACTGAAAGACGACGCTCAACTAGTGTTTCTCAAAAGTCGACCAGTTCCACTAGCCCTCAAGGACGACGTGGGCAAGGAAGTGGATCGCTTGGTGCAACAAGGGATATGGGAACCCGTCGCGTACTCCAACTGGGCCACGCCACTGGTAGTGGTAAGAAAATAAGACGGAACTTTACGCCTGTGCGGTGACTACCGTAGCACCGTAAACAAAACTATTAAATGCAGCGGGTATCCTTTGCCCACTACCGCTGAAATGCTCGCAGCTCTGGGTTCAAGCAAATTTTTTACAAAGCTAGATCTAGCTCAAGCTTATCAACAGCTAACGCTAGACGACGAATCGGCTGAAGTGCTCACAGTTAACACGATAAAGGGGCTGTACAAAGTCAAACGGCTGCCGTTTGGCATTTCGGTGGCGCCATGGGTATTTCAACGAGTCATTGATACGCTGTTAGCAGGCATTCCCGGCGTGAAAGCCTATCTTGATGATATCTTGATTTCTGGCCGTAACGCGGAAGAGCACGCCGAGAGATTAGAAACCGTGCTATCGCGTCTGCAGAATGCGCAGTTAAGAGTAAACAAAGACAAGTGCGAATTCAACAAGCCGAGCATTGAATTCTTTGGTCACAGGATTGACGCCACGGGAATACATACGAGCCGAAGCAAGACTGACGCCATCCATAAACCGCCCGCACCCACAAGCAAAAAGGAGCTGCAATCGTTTTTGGGGTTACTAAATTTTTACAGCAGTTTTCTCAAGGGCAAGACTGAAGTGGCAGAACCCCTCTATCGACTGCTCGACCATGACCACGAATGGAAGTGGACAGGTGAGCACCAACGTGCGTTTGAGACTAAAAAAATTGCTTAGCTCCGACTCTGTACTTGTGCCCTATGACACCAAGCTTCCTTTAATTTTGTGCTGCGACGCATCTCCTGTGGGAGTGGGGGCAGTGCTAGCCCATCACACGACTGATGGGAAGGAACAGCCCATAGCGTATGCTTCCCGGACGCTTGGAGCCAGTGAACGTAACTATGCTCAGATTGATAAAGAGGGCTTAGCTGTTGTCTTTGGCGTGAAACGGTTCCACCAGTACCTTGCTGGGCGAGAATTTACGGTCATAACTGACCACAAGCCATTACTGGGCCTGTTTAACACGGACAAGAGGGTGCCTGAAGTTGTGTCGCCCAGAATGCTCCGTTGGATTTTATGTTTGTCTGCGTATAACTACAGCCTTCAGTACAGGCGCGGCCAAGAAAACTCCAACGCCGACGCACTCAGTCGTCTGCCAGCTCCGGGAGACGAAGACGAGCCACAGCCACCTGGGTACTTGCTCCTGTTGGAAGCGGTCGAGTGCGCACCGCTGCAGGCGGCAGACATCGCTGCGCTGATCAAGAAGGACCAAGTATTATCCATGGTAAAGGAATGGATCCTTAGTGGCTGGCCGTCAACACAACTGGACAGCAAGTTCGCGCCTTACGAGGTGAGGAAGACGGAGTTGTCGTTGCATCGTGATTGCATACTGTGGGGAATCGCGTTGTAATTCCTAACGCAGCAAGAGAAAGTGTGCCTCAACTCCTACATGCAAATCACCCTGGGATGAGTGCTATGAAAGCGTTAGCTAGAGGGCTCATGTAGTGGCCGAAAATGGACCACGAAATTGAAGAGTTTGTACGACACTGTCAGCCATGTCAGAGTAGCCGGCAAAGCGATCCCAAGGTTCCTGTGCATTTTTGGATCAAGCCAGATCAACCTTGGAGTCGCCTACACATTGATTTCGCTGGTCCAGTTAATGGAGAAGTATTTTTAATCGTGGTAGACGCGTACAGCAACTGGGCTGAGGTCGAAATCATGTCATCCATGAAAGCTACAGCTGTCGTCCCCAGCTTAAGGAAGATGTTTGCGACACACGGTGTGCCAGACGTTATCGTTTCGCATAATGGCACAGCATTCACTCGCTCGGAGTTGCAAACGTTTTTAAAGTGCAATGGTGTGCGTGCTATTTTCACTGCTCCTTACAATCCCGCCAGTAATGGTAGGGCGGAGAGAATGGTAAGAGAAGTTAAAGAAGCGTTAAAGAAGCAACAGGATGGTTCAACGCAGTGAAAGATTTCGTGGTTCCTGTTTAAACAGCACGCGACGCCGCAGTCGGTCACGGGGAAATCTCCGGCAGAATTGATGTTCGGACGAAGGCTGAGGACAGCCTTGGACAGACTTCATCCGGACCGGCAATACGTGCCGGAACCGCAACGACCGGAGATTAAGAGGTTCCACGTCGGTGACGCGATCTATGCTAAAAGCTTTTGTCCAGGTCCAAGGTGGAAGGCGGCCAGGGTTGTGGCAGTGCGAGGCCCGGTGTCGTACATCGTCCAGCTGGACAACGGCGAACGCCATCACAGGCACCGGAACCAGTTGAGGAGCGCCTGGACGAGGCTCGAAGCCGATCCAGTCTCAAGTGCAGACTACCACGTCAGGCTGCCTCCTACAGTCAGACGACCACAACAGCTGTCGGTCAGCACGGAAGCAGCCGCAGGGGCAAGACCGGGCCAAGCTACCCAAGACCCGGTCGAGACGCGAAGATGAACCCGCGTTAGACGGCCTATCGCACGTTATGGCATTGATGACTAACCAGACATTTTGCAATTGTGTAACGAATCTTAGGGGAAAGGAATGTTGTATACTGATATCGCGTGTCACACAACGTTTTCATGATAATCGCTTATCGGCCACGCAAGCAGCAGTCGGCAGATCACATGTTCATCACCCTATAAAAAGGGCACGGCATCAATAAACGTTGTCTGTTCCACCCTGGCGTCCGGCTGATACGCTACAAAAACATTTACGGAGCACTGGGTGTAAAATTGGGTAAAATATATTAAAAAAAATTTCTTTAGCTTTGCCCAAATTCTGTGAATGCTCCGTGTCGCAGTAAAAGGGGTTCGTCGCCGCTTTAGGCGTTTAAGCTTCCTTCTAAGGAGTGGGACGTCCCGCATTATTCAAGGATTACGTCCTGACTTTCTTTTAACTTTGTCTGCAATAAAGTTCTCCAGACAGTAATGGCAGATATCCTTAAATTTATTCCAAAACACTCTAAGGTCTCTCCCGTTGTACTCGCTCGAACAATAAGCTAAGTTGTTCAATAGTTCATGCTTGGCACGAGAAAAGTCCTCTACAACCACCGATATATCTTGAGCAGTGTCGGCAACGTTCAAAGGAGCATGAAAAAGTTCGCAATTTCATGATCTGAAACACAGTTTTCAACAGAAAGGGAAAAACTTTCAATGAAGCGGCTAACAAAATGAGACCAAATAGAACTACCGTCCCCTTGTATGGGCCTCAATTGTTCCACAATTTGCTTTATATAAGTTATTTCCTAGCATAATTCAAGTAATCAACGTGAACATTAAGATTGGAACTGGAAGCAGTACAATTCCAGTTCACGCCTGGTAGATTGAAATCCCCAATGAGAAGCGTCTTATTCTGGGAAAAGGACAGCCATTTGTACTTAAAGACAGAACTTGGGAAGTGACTCAGTTGCGCGATAGGGAGAGCAAATAAGAAAAGCGACCGACCACAACAGAAGTGTTATTTTAGGCCGATGCTTTTATGATTACCAATCTGACCAAGTGAGAAGGAAGGTATGCTATATTTAACTAAAAGTGCGACACGGCCACCTCAGGAAGACGGTCGCGTCGAAATACCCGATAAGAAGGCGAAAGAATACTCGCGCTGTCAATGTCATCGTGCAACCAAGCCTCTGTGATCACGACACGTGAGTCGTAACTTGAGGTGATATCCTCAAGTTCAGTAATTTTATTTACTATGCTGGGTGCACTTATGTTTAGAAGCCGTAAATTCTTGGAAATCGAACAAAGTCACTCAGTTTCGGAAGCGCTTTGACCAGCGGTTATTTCGGTTCTTTTGTTCTTATTTTCGTCCCAAAAGTAAAAAGGGCGCTCTCTACGTAGCTTGTCATTCATAAAGCTTTTTTTTCCCCTGCTGTCTTTCGTTCTTCGCACTCTACCACAAGAGCTTTCGTATCCTGCGCGAGTCCGAGGAGCAGTCAATTTCGAACTGATATTCTAGTTTCCTTTAGCATATAGGCGTTCTCCAGGACTTGCTGCTTCTCGTTATAATCTCGGAAAAGTATGTTGCAACTGGCTGCTTCCTGCAGGCTTAGCCAACCGACGAATTCTTTCTACCGTGCTGCTGTTAACCCTTTCCTGACCGCTAGAAATGTGTTCATGTTCGGTCCTACTTTTATTTAACGTTTTATGTCAAGACGTAGTAGTCGCAACCTAATGCAAAAGCACCCGTGTACTTAGATTTATGTGCACGTTAAAGAGCCCCAGGTGGTCAAAACTTCCGGAGTCTCCCACTACGGCGTGCCTAATAATCATATTGTGGTTTCGGTACGTAAAACCCCATACTTCAATTTTAATTTTAGTCGCAACGTACGAAATAATACATAAAATTACAGACTGATCACTGGCGCATTGAATAAATGTATATCAGTAATAAATGTTCAGATAACTTTTTTAGGAATACTTATGTGAAATTTCAGAGATGCACCTCAGGAAAACTGAATGAAAGTAATAATTTGCTATTTTTAGTATAAGTACTGAGAGTAAAAAAAAAAACAGCTGAGATATGCAAAGTATGCGCCTGGCTCATAGTAACCAACTTATGTAAGTTATATTAGGCAAAGAAAGGTTATTATGAAGATTTGTTGGCGTCAATACTAGCCATAGGGAAGCTCATGCTATGCGGGTAAGCAGTACCTTCTCAAGTGTGAAAACGGTTAAGTTCCTATATCGCAGTGGGCATTTGTTTTTGCTAATGGCAGGAGGAACCTGGTTCGTTTCTAACTGCATTCTTTAGGCTTGGAGGGCAATGGTTGTCGTGTCGTGGAGCATGCAGAAGCCTCCTGAAGCTTGATTATTGCGTTCGGTCAGTTTTTCTGTGCAAGCAAACTGGTCAACTGGCACTGGCGCCTCCACGTGATTTATTGGGTTAACGTACAGTACCATAACCGTACATTAAAGTAGAGTGTTGCCGAATATTGTACAGAAATTAATCAGGGTACTTGCACAGGCGGTGCTCAAAATGTGAGATGTTAGACTGCTAGTCAAGCTTCGGTCGAAGGTCGGTCTGAAATCGGCTGCGTGCTCTTGTGTGAGTGAAAAACCCCGCAGAACGGGAAGATCGCTAGTAAGAACCTGTACACGCACTGTCGAAACGCTGAGGGATAAGAGCAACCCACGGTGAGAAAAATAATGTTGCACTTAATATTAATCGAACATAATTATCAAAATAACACGTGCTGCATGAGCATCTATCATTGTTTGAGACATCGTTAAAACAGCTGAGATGTCGGACCGGGAAATTAGACAAACCGAGAGAAGCTTCTGTGTCTTCACTGCTGCTCTCATTTAAAAATTATGTTGTCGAGTCGACCAAGCCTCAAATTTTGCATTGTTTTATTGAAGAAGTGCTGGGAGCACTGGGGGCTAGCTAGTTTCGACGATACCTTCAGTCAAAGTTCTATTTTTCCATATTCCCCCATCTGCCAAAAATTGTAAAAGCTGAGCAATAGTTAAAGTTGAGTCGTCATGTCAGTCGGTGCATGGCGTTGCTGGTAGATGCGTTCCAACGCAAATGTTTAAGAACGTGCTGAAAAACTGTCGACAAAACTGATTGATTTATATAGGCCCGGCAAGGAAAAAGTTAACTTTCTATGGAAATACATCTACCCAATAGTTTTGTTTAAGGTCGTTTTCCGTTTCACCACTGTTTTCTTGCACACCAAAAACAACCGACTTTCTCTAGGTCACACACTTTTCTGCGCAGAAGATCCACTGATTGCTACAGAGAGGCAATGCGGGCACCCTGTTTATCAATTTCTTGAAAGCGTACCATCATGTCTGACATTTGCTTTTTTTATTGCGAATATCTGAGTCCTAAATAGTGCGACACCAGCAGCAATTTTATTTTGACCTCCCGCCACTAGCTTCGATAGCTCTGTCGTTTCAGGGTCGCGATTTACATCCACGTCTCCGCATAGAAGGCGGCGACAGCGACAATACACATCGTATACGCTATGCTAACACACTGTTGTGGGGCATGGCAACACCAGGACAACCACCAATCTGTGCAACACAGAAGAAAGGCTTAGGTATTACACCAAAGCTTGGTCTGCCATGCCCACGGAACTCGAAGGCCTGTGCAGACGCCCTTTCGTAGGCAAGCTTGGTGACGCCACTAGTTCCGGAAGCGGCGCTGTGATACCGCCGTGGATATCCTGGAGCACGTGGTCGACGTGGCGCTGTTCCTGTCGCACCCAGTCATGCTCACCAACGCTCACCCGCGCTCATAGTCACTTCCATTCACACCTACCAGCACCCAGTCCTATTCCCAGGCTTTCACTCACAGACACGCTGACGTCTACTCACACTCGCGTCCCTGGTCACGTCAACTCAAAATCACCATCAGTGACTTTCGTTCATACTCACGTTAACCAGCACTGAATATTTTTTTTGTACACTCACGCCCAATCACACTCTCTGTCCCCCACTAACGCTCTGTCTCGAATCGAGTATGAATCAGTGTATACCAGTGAGCGAGTATGTCGACTTGTATTTGTTATCTCGAACAAGATGCTACAGCTTCATCCCTGTGTTTAAGCAAATGAAAATTGGTTTTTATGACAAGGAATAAGAGGAGAGGGTGTCTTCCTCCATGTGATGCCGGCCTTAAGCATCTAACTCACGTATTTAAAAAAAAGAAAGAACAGTATCGTCGAGGGTTACGTTCGTAACATGCCAGTCGGCAATAAGAAACGACTTCAAAAGCGATTCTGTCCCTATAGTATAAGGTGTCTTCGGGTCTCACAAGGATATAGGTACTTAAAAAATAGAAAAAAAATTCTCGCAGACCTATGCGCGACTTTGCGGAATGATATATGAAAGACTAGCGAGCCTGCCACGTTCCCGTATCAAAGGGGATTCAGCCACGGCGGTGCTCTGCGCCTTCTGTACACTATATGTATATTTCATTCTCGCGACGACCTTATGGCTAATATCTCTACCATCACTAAGTGGTGTAACTCGCTCTCATTAATATGCCTAAATAAATATTTCCGAATTCGTAAAGCAATGTCCCATAATGCGATTCGTTAAATATATTTTTCCCCAGCCCAGGGTTGCCAGAAGGTACATACGCTATTAAAAAAAAATGTATTTGCACTGTCCGAAACGCACTGTACTTACACTGTATTTCCCTCTTATTTTGCTTCTCCTTCTTGAAATACACCGCCGTGCGAAGTTCCGGTTCGAAATATTCCATACCCCCGTTTATGGTTGTTGTGTTCGCTGGGAGACATACGTTCGCCGGGCATCACATTTATTTATTTATTTATTTATTTATTTATTTATTTATTTATTTATTTATTTATTCATTTATTTAAATACCCTAAAGGCTCGGGCAGGCATTACATAGGGGGGGGGGGGGGGGACAACAGTATAATCACAAAGCAACGCAGCACTACGATGTGTACGAGTCGTTGGCCGTTAACAGTATGTTGAAAAGAAAAACTCAAAATATCAGGACAGATAGCAACAAGCATCAACAAACATTCAATTGTTACAGAGAGTAGCGTTATATATACACGCATATATAGAATTGGGGGAGGGGAAGGATGAAGGTTACAGCTCAAGGTGACGTTTCAGGCTGTTTGGATCGCACCGCTGGCGCGATCGGTTGGGAGGAACTCGGCGCTGACGCCCGTGGTTGTACCTGGGTCGCAAGCCCCAAGGGTAGCGTTGGCCTGGCGGCCTGGGGTACAACTGGAAGCATCCGAAGGTCCCGGCAAAGCATGAGTCGACTGGTAACAACAAAACAACTTGTTTATTTTAACATCGCAAAGAGTTGGCGGTCAGGTTGACCGAAGTAGAGAGACGGGAGAGCACTTTACTCAACAGAAGAAATCGGAGCCCTCCTTTTGGCGTCCGGGGGCAGCTGTTTTTATACTCTCGCAGTTGAGGGCAAGAAGGAACCCCTCAATTGACGAGCACGTGATTGTACAATGGGCTAATGGTGACGCACACTGTCGTAGCGCCGCCGGTCGGGCACAAAGACTGGGATGAGAGGGTGATCCCTGCTTTCGCATCGCCTGGTTCGGGCACAATGACTGGAAGGAGAGGGTGATCCTTTGCGGTCGCATCGCCGCAGTCGCGCCTGGAAACACCTGGCGGGGAGCGTTGCGGCGACGACGATCGGGCCAAAATGTCTGCCGCCCCGCCGCAGTCGCGCCGGCAAAACCGCGTGTCGCAGGCGAAACGCAACAAGGCTGGTTACAAACGCTTCGTAATCAATGAGAGATGCAATGGTGCCAGGCAGAAGATTCCATTGACGGATGGCTAGGACGAGAGGCGAATGAAAGAAGAGATTCGTGCAAGCAAAGATGGGGTTCGACTTTGAGTTGGTGGTCAATGCGTGGGAATATGCGATGCACTGGCGTGAAACGGGACATAGCAAAGGAAGAGTGGCTGTGATATAATTTGTGGAAAAGGGACCGAATGGGGGAAGGCGTTCTACGTCTTTCAAGAAGAGGCATACCTATAGCGATCCATATATAGATTTCCCGCGGCAGGGAATTCCAGACGCCGGTTATCCGAGCAGCTACCACCCAAGGAAGCTCACCGCTTGGACACAATTAGTTGATCGCTTCGCGAGCGCCGCGCTTAATTAATCGCGGCTGTTATACAATGCGCCTTGCACATCGTCAGCTTTAGGCGGCGCTGACATACCGCAGGGAAGTATATACTGTATGTATCGTAGCGAGGTGGGAAGCAGGCACGAATGTTGTCCACGGACGAAAGCAGTACACGAACAGGGGAGGTTGAGGTTTAAGACCTTAAAAGAAAAAAAAAAAAGCTATACCGGAAAGCCTTTACACCACGTGCCGCCAAATTGTGACGTGTTTCTTACTCGAAATTTTTCATTTATTTGCCACGTGAACGAAATTTAGATTTTTAAAATTAGCGATAAAGCTGGTTTTTTTCGATATTATACTTGTTTCGAAAGAATCTGTCACTTCCAGAGAATCTACAGTTATAATCAATTTCTTCAAAACTGACCTAAAAGAAATTAAACCCTATCCGCCAAGCGATCGCCCAACAAGCACGATTGAGTCCCACATATGCTCCTGCGTGGGCGGCAGTTTGAAGAAAAGTTCAGAAAACAGGTACAGTGCCTTGATAAAACATTTATTTCTTAAACCTCATAAAGTGTTGTTCCGAGTCATTCACGCTTTCAAACATTTCATCTTAATCAAGCAAGCAAACCGCGAATGAACAGTTGTACTTCTCGCTCCACACAAGCATGTTTCAAGCATCATACCTGATGAGAAAGTGAAATATAGCCATCACTGAACATTAACATTTTAGGGTACCACTCCCGAACAAGCCGTATATGGCCCGGCACGAAAGGCGGGAACTTCTGGCCTTCAAGCTAGTGACAAGAACGGCCTCTGTGATCGTCCGAATCAGCGATGGACCTGCAGTCTACAAGAGCGATGTGACATCGGACAAGACAGAGAGAGAGAGAAGTAATTTAACAAATGCAACATGGCAGAGACGTAGCTCCTGAGGTTTGCTTCTCTCGCCTGCTACTGCACGCCAGGATAAATAAAAACAAGGGAGAGACAGAGGGAGGGGGGGGGGGTAGTGAGTGGGGTCGATGGGGACTCGTGGTGTCGACAACTTAGTCCGTCAGATGGACCTTTCAAAGCCGTGAATGCAAGTAATGCACGAACTGTTTTGTAACCGGATTCACAGACTGACTAAGCTTGCAGGAAGTATTATCAGCATAAATTTAAACGCGAGCTACAACGAAACTACTCCAATGTGTTGTTCCGTTTTCAGTTTCACCTCCGTTTGTAACAGTGGCTTGGCTTGTGGCTTATTCGGGTGTTTGTGTGAGAGTGCTCTGGACGTGCTACGAAGAGGATGAAAAACAGCTTTACAGGTACATCGGGGAAATAAATGGGTTTAGAAGTGATCATCTCGTTTAATTATCATCAGTGAAGCCCGCTTAAGCTAGCAGTAACGCATAGTTGCCCTTTTATGAGAGGCTTTGTTAATACTGTTAGCGCGCTCTGAAACGACCATTCGAATGCACCATCTGACTCCAAGTCGAACACTCGGGACTATACTGCATGCTTAGAAACGGGCTACGGAATCGGTACACGTTGCACTTCCATGCAATCGCACGCATAGCAAGTGTTCTCACCAGTTATTTCCCGTTCGCGTTTCGATTTGTGCCGATCGGTACGTCTTGAGAAGTGGTCGATTGCCGACTTAAGGCAATCGGACAGTCGGACAATATGTACTGCACAGGCTCTGTAGAATTTAATGAGTGAGTGTGCGCGTATACGTGCACGAGTCGCTGTCATTCTGCCCCAGTTTTCCCGTCCTGCCGTGACGCCACGTGCACCCCTGACGCCACAGTGCCTCATCTTTATTCCGCTATATATCTCAACCGACTGACCTCGTCTGCGGGGCATATTCGCGATGGTTCCCAGGCACCCCTGGGTGCCGGCGCTAAAGAAGCGCAGCCGGACTCGAAGGAAACCAAACCCGCTGGACTCGATGTGCGGACGCGCCGCGAAAGTACCAGCACCGGTTCGGCTCTCCCCGCGAGCGACATGGCGTGCGCGCATTCGTAGACGCGCTCAGGGTCGTCAAGGCAACAACGCTTCTCCACTGGAGCAGTAAACGGGGTCAGGGATTAGAGCGCGCATATGCGCGGTCCTTTCGAGCAGCTGAAGCCACCAGAACAGGTATATAGATGAACTGTCTTATGCAGGTTCTCACGAACTGCGGGGCGCAGTGATCGGTCAAGCTGAGTAGATGAATTTTCTAATGTCCTTCAGTGGCCTGCCCTGAAATGAGAAAAAAAAAAGAAAAGTCGGAGGAGGGGGGATTGGTTTGCCGACCTAAGTGATTCCTTCCGGCTCTGAACTGATTTGCTAAGCCGGCTAGCGGACACCTTCATCTTCTCAGCAACAAGTAATCTTTCGCGATCGACACAACGTCGTCACTGTGGTCTGCAGTACTGCCTGCAGCGGCCTCCGAAATGCATGCGTAGTCGCCGCCATTCTCGGAGTCCGCGTGCTTCGCAAGTTGCCGAGCGAGAGAGCAATGTTGATCGCGCCCGGCTCTCAATTGCACGACGAGATGCGACGAGTGCTGAACTGCCGGCGGGTGTTTACCGCTGCGATGATCGCAGTAAAGTGAATACCACAAGACCCCGGGCAAGCTACCGTATATGAAAGGACCCAGAAATACGATAATTTAACGGGGTAAAAGAAACCTGGAAAAGAAATCCCAAGTTCTAACAGAAAGAATTTATCACTGAAAAGCGTTCAGTAAAACGGGCATTAGATCGAAGATAGCGGCTTAGGGTTTCCAATTGGCCGGTATTTGCCTCATGATGCAGGTGGCCGGTTCGATCCTAATTTGGGAACGCCATTTGCTGGCTTTCTGATTCTGGTTCCGCCAAAATCGGCGCATGATAAGCTGTAACGCAAGCGCTCTGCCGGGAGTACGTATGTAGGAGCCGACTGAATTGTCGCAGGTGGATTCGTTCCCGATTATGTAAGATTAAAGCTCAGCTATATACGTAGTGCCGGTGGACTCATCTTCCTGCTTTGTGTAACAAAACAATACATTCCTACACAAAACTTGAACACTTAACGTCGGCTCACAGGTGCCTCTAATGCAAACCGATTTCAATAGATTCTTCGATTTACCCATTCGGTTATGTGCCACTGCGTGTGGGTGCCTACATGCACTCTTGGCCAGTCCTCGAGAATGGGTGTGTGCGACTGTGACACAAGCGGCACAGAATGCCTAAGTGCAGCTAGATGAGTACACCGTGCTTCTCACACCTGTCGGCGCCATTCTTCCCTCGACAAGGAACACATCGCTTTCGTCGTCGTGACATCGCTGACGTCTCACACTGTACATACAAGCTCAATTAGGAGTTTGCATTTCGGCATCGCTAATGAGCAGCGCAGTGTATTAAAATCATGAGATTAAAGTCGTGACCTCTGTGGTGGACATTGCATGAGATTATGTTGCACAGGATGAAAGTAAATGCGATTGTACGCGCTGCCGTCAGTTGTATAATGAACCACTTCAATAAAGCTTCGCTTCAGACAGATTCCAAGCTGTGCCATGCATATGCATTATTATTGGTTTCTACGAACCGCCTTCGGGGTCTTGGATAACAAAAAAAAAAAAGAAAAAGCAAGGACAAAAAAAGAAAAACAACGAAAACAAACGCACTTCGGTGTATTTATATTATTTTTATGAGCAACGTCAGCCTTCTTAACTTCATTGCTCGACAACGTTATCAAATTTTACTCCGTGCCATGACGTCACATTATTGTGACGTCACGGCTCCACATATGGCATTTCCGGATACCAACTTTTGCACCGAATTAAAACGTCTTTTAAGTGTTTCCCACCTTCCATATTTGCCAAGTGTCATCCTCTTATTAGACGCTAAAAAGCATGGCATATGGAGTTGGTACGCCTTCAGTACTCCTCTAAACGAGAGTTACTATACTTATTTAAACGTTGGAGTCACGAGTACAGCTATTTCGCAGTTTGCTGCTAGCTTTCTTTCTTTCTTTTTTTGCTTTCTTTCCTCGCTTTTTTTCTTTCCTCACGAGAACTTTAGGCTCTGCCCTCGGTCAGGCAACGCTAAACCTCGTAGCAAGAAAATGTGGCACGCCTCATTGGGTTCAATCTCAACCGTTTATGGGTATCTGCTGCTAGACGCTCATGAGACTCGCTGCGGCTTCAGACGGCAAGCGGCCCCTATAGCGCCATTCCACTGCTATCCAACATCAGCCAGACGTACATGCAATTAGGGTCCCACCAACGCCAATTGAGACTTAGGTCGTGTAAGCGCGTTTCCCGAGCGATAAAAAGTGATTCGCGATCGGTCGTGCGGAAGCTCGGAATTCCTGTCGGTCGAGCGGGCGACGTCGATTCCGTGCGTCCCATTTCTCTGCTCCCTGCGCGCGTTTGGTGCCGGCGGCGTTGAGTATCACGCGGTGATTGATTGAGACCCGGCGCTATAGTTCAGAGATAGTTTAGCCAGCCAGGACCAAAGGAGATTAGATTTCACCTGACACTCGCAACTTCTTAAAGGAAACCTTAGTGGCTGATTCATTATCGTCCACACTATATGTACCAGTACAGCTTGGACGAACCTCGAAGGACGCGAAGATAGCGTTGTCGTTCATGAAGTCGTAAAAACATGGAAAAGTCATGCTGCCGCTATAGAACGGGCTGTCCCATATCATCGCCAACATTGAGCCCACGCTAAAGAGACAACGGAGAGGTTCAATAACGAAAAACAAAAACCTATTGAAAGGTAAAGTTACGAAAGCCGGCAATAATGAATAAAAGTTCGTTGCATAATTGCCTCAGCAATCCAGGCGAAATGACGCCGTCCACACGAAACTATTCGGCAAAGTGAAAGTTCAACCGCAGCATACGTATACGGGAGCTTGCCTATCAAAGAAATACTGAAAAAGAAAAGGCATTGAGTACACGCAGACATGTTTACTTCCCGTTGAGCAGAAGCAGGAAAGCCTTTAGCATCACGAACTTGCGCAATCTTATGTTCCATTGGGCAACTATTGATAGATCCTTTTCGTTCATTTCTTCATCCACATGTACGGTGCAGCTAACCGAACGATCGCCCGGCCGATCTCCACGCACTTCCTTTGCTCTCTGTCTGTCTGTAAGGGCCACTTTTCATGTGGCCCGCTGATCATATAGTGCGTCAAAGAGGCGGGAACATGCGGCACCAGCAGCGTGGACTACGCATGCGACGACGTGACCGTCAAGTGCAACGGATGACTCCTGTATTAATATTTGGCATGTGGGGCGACACACTTGCTATCGGGACCTACGAGATGTCGTACATTCACGCATCATACATTCATGCCTCCAAATGTAGAATGCAACTAAACACGCGTACGGTTCTGTCATCGACTGCATTCGCAGTGAGGGGCACCTGTCATATATGTTACCGATTTGTAGCGACGAACTGACGAATCGTGCTGCGCGTGTGCAAACGGGTTTCCACCTGCATAAATGCGCGTGCGTCCTGTACGTTCAACTGCGTATTCGTTGCTCCGAGGGTGCCCGATGGCATGCCGTAATAAGGGACGGAATAAAGGTCTCAGTTCTGAAGCTATAGGCTGAATGGCCTCGTACACTAAATGCATGCACTAAACGCTAAATGACCTCGTACTGGTGCTGCCACATCCACTGCAACTAGCAAAATCATTCTAGGACGCTCTCTTAATTTTTGTGTTGTAGAGTTATTCGCCTACCTTCCATACTTACCTGAACCTGCTGTCCGGCCTCGGAGCGCCTTCCGGCGTCGCTGCGAGTTCTTATATGAAAAGCGATTTCGTGTGTCGTCATACGTGAAGTGGGCGTTTACGTCATCGCACACCTATAGTCTACCGCACTGCTTTTTGCCGTAGTTTTCCTACACGACTCGGAAGAAACCTCCTATTTCTGAGTATTGATGAAGTCGCAAAACAAGATCAAATGCAACACACCAAATAAACGTAATCATAAACTTGTGTATAGACAGTGCGTCCTTATATATACTGCGAATTCCATCGGATAACGTAGATATTTGCAAAGTTTTTTACATCTCCTTCTTTCCCGTTCTTATTCCTTTGTAAAATAAATAAAGCTATTAATATTATTATCCATAATTCGGTATAACATTTTTCCATTCCGTTTTCCGCTTCGCAACACGCCTGGGTTCGGATTCACAAAAAAAAAAAAAAACGTTCTTACGCTAGAACTTGTTTTCGTAAGTGTAGATGCAATCCAGTCGCGATGCCGGACATATCATTAGCGAAGGCGGCTGGCCATTCGCAAACGGCACTTACGAACGAGAAACTTTCCAAATTCGGCCGCTGCTTCATTGGCAGGAGACATCTGGTTTCTTTTTTCTTTACTAATAAACGTATATGATATATCAAGACGCGACGAGCCGAAGAAAACCTGGAGCGTAAAGGAAAAATAAAGTAACGAGAGGGGGGAGGGATGGGGGTCGTAAGCAACGTTTCCAGGACGTTGCGCCGGGCGGTGAAGCAGGACCGTTGTGTGTATACTTCATAACTTACACGCTAGCGTAAGCAGAATACGCGTGCGGCGCCAAGGCGCGACCGAAACCGAGCGCTTATCGGGGAAGTTTGTTTTTTCTGGGCGTCCGCTGGGGGCATCGCGAGCGTAAACACAAAAGGAATAAACCGAAGCCATGAAGGCGGGCGCAGTGTGTTTTCGTCTTGCGCGTAAGAAGTGAAGGGGTCCGAGACCGGGCAACATGTTTCGGGCGCGCCGCATCCGAAGGGCAGGCCCGCCTGTCGACCACAGTAGCGCGCGGCATGAGCTGGACGAGTAAGTGCAAAGCTTATTGAGGGGCTTTGAGTAAGTGCGCCTCAACCAAACTGCTCGGGAGAGAGTCGACAGCGGTGACCACGCGGCCGACCGATCAACTGTTTGCCTTTTTCCGAAAAAAAAAAAACTTCTCTTTGTACATAAGTGTAGAGGCGCCTTTGTAACCATCGGCTGGTGTTCATAAACGAAAAAAAAAAGAAAAAGAGACTTGGCAGACTCAACAGTAGCTGACGCCTGCGTAGTGCGAAGCATTAGTGATTTCAAGAGAACAGTTGTGCGAATAAGTCAGGTGTAGTGTATCGAACGGTTGTGTAGAGATTATGTGCAGCAGTGTTCATGCTCATAGTAAATAAAACAAAGTTCTTCTAATGACATGATTTAAGATTGGAACCAAACTCAAGCCTAGTGACACGTACCCAGTAGTCCTTGTGGCGCTTAATTTTAGACTACATTATCAACAAGATCGACAGACGAGAACGGCGAGGTAGGCTGCATATCACCGGGACCGGCCCACGAAAACGGCGAGATACTCCGCCCACCTATACCCGTCCGTCTGCCTGCGAATAAGTGGCTGCACTCAGAGAGTAGTAGTTCACCTTTAAAAATATCATTAGTAGATGTATGCCAGTCGAAGCAGCACATACATCAAATACATATAAGCGAGTTCTCGCACCCTACGGAAGAAGAAAGAGACAGAATAGAAGTTTATTGCTGGTCCCAAATTTCCTTAAGAATTTACTCTTCCAGAATTTCCAACTTGGAACGCCACCCAGGGTTTCCAGAGCTGTGGCTCGGAACCCCGTCGAGAAATGATCCGCATCTTCCCACAAGTTCCGTTGAAGGAGTGTGCGTACCTTGCCTATATATTGTCTTTTTATGTGTAGCGTGGCTTGGCATACCCAAAGAGTGTGTATTTATTATTGCGGTATGCTCCATATTTTGAGCATCTTGTAGTGTACGAAAATAGTACAAGGTACACCCAAGTGCTTGTAGTCTACGAAAACAATGCGAACCTTCAAATGTGCGCGAAACTGTGCTCTCTCGTCTCTCTCTTTTTATCCCTATACCCCCTTCCCCCAGTACAGAGTAGCAAACCGAACGTGCGTCTGGTTAATCTCTCTCTCTCTCTCTCTCTCTCTCTCTCTCTCTCTCTCTCTCTCTCTCTCTCTCTCTCTCTCTCTAAGAAAATCGTGTTTGTAGTTTTCTGCTCTGATTGCATCATATTGCGTTTTTCTTATGATTACTGCTTACCGTCTGGTTAGTAATAGAGGTCTGCTTTGCCACATGCAGCCCAAGTCTACAACCAGAAGTCTGCAAACTCTTCTTTATAATCAGTGCAATTCCTTCGCCATAACCGACTTTTTTTCAATGCTTCAGTGTAGTTTGCACGTGACGTCATGGACGCAGCTTCTTGCCTCGTTATATAATACCCCAGCGTGACGGGCAAGACGGCGTCAGTGCAAACAACCTATTTCCTAGTTTCTCCATAGTCACCGTTATATACGACGCGCACGTTCCTGCATTCTTCGGCGGGGGGGGGGGGGGAGGGGGCTTCTGGAAATATTCCGCCATATTGCTGAATTCTGTAATGGTGACAACTGTTACCAGTTGGCAGTTTTCCCGTGAAGAAAAAAAAAAGAAAAAGGCATTATCTTCTAATCTAAACTGAACGAAGAGACATCCCGCACGGTAAGTATTTAGTGTATATACTTTTTTTTGCGCTGAAAGGGCCCAGACTAAGCGAAAATACAATGATATCCTGAAGGCTGGATTGATATATATGGCGTCATGGTTCGGGCGCAGAATTCAAAAGCGGTAGTTTGACTTTCATTTTCTCCTGTAACAAACAACTATTCTTCACCAAAGTTTTGCAAATAGAGTTCGGAAAGACTAGTGCGCCAACCTAAACTGCCTTAAACTATGTCTGGAACTATGTGCTCGGTTAACTACCTTATTATTCGCGGGAAAATACTGAGCGGAGTGTATACTCTTGCTATAGCCAATTGTCGAGGTGCTCGCCCTTGCGGCCCCTGCAACGAGCCCTCATTATCCTTATCTTAATTTTGTTTTTCTTTTGTCAGAGAGCATACAAAAATGGCGCAGCCAGAGATTACGTTATCTCAACCTCTCCCCAGCAAAACATTTAAACAGCAGCGCAACACAGATAGCATGAACCCATGCTCTGGAAGGACCACGCTCGGTGCGTGGTCGCTTCTGGTGGGCACCCAGACAATCAAGCCTGGCGCCACCAAAGTGACACGGCGTCGACCTTGTCGGCGAGACAGTGCCGTGTTTGCTGTGTGTACACTTCAAAAGTACAAGGTGATTAGTTGATATGATAGGGGCGCGCGCATATCGGGGGTATGCGGTGCCGGTTAGGGCGAGGTCGCAGAACTGTGACATATATCGCTAACAAGGCTAACGGGAAAAAAAAAAAAGAGTTGGAACAGGACAGACCGCTAGACTTCAACTGACAAGCTTTATTCGGAGAAAACATGCGAGAAACCACCGTATGCTCAAGTAAATGGGCAGACGGGCACACAAACGAATGTGCCACGTAGGAGAAAAACCTAAAACTCGTCCACGTAACGGAGTTTTAGGGAAGCGAAGGAAAGTAGTTTCGGAAACCGTAGTTGGAAATTCGGCATCAGTTCGAATCTCAAGTAGCAAACAAAGTAACCTCGTAATAGACACCGCGACCCGCACGCGTCGAGTGCCGTCGGGTCCACTTGTTTGGGTCCCGTCTTATAGCATTCGTGCTTGACTCGGTTGACCGATTTCGGTGAAATTTGAGGCGGTCGCAATTTGTCGCGCCAGCACGGGCCTCTCCGGCAAAGAATCGTTTCGAACGGGAAGAGCAAGTGAAACCTCCCCGCACCAAATCACTGCCACTCGATCAACAAATCTTAACACACAAAACATCGCAAGGATCACAAAACTTAGCTTCGAAGGGGCAAGCTTTGTGCGCCAAAGTAACCTTTAACCATCCAAACCTTATCCTCATCTTTAACGACATTGTTACACGTGTAAAAGAATTTGCAACATATTTACAAACAGCGAACGTTCGCGGAGACGAAAGACAAGCTGGACAAGCGCCCAATGACAGAAAACAAGATCCTTGGAAACTGGCCTACGCGAACATCTGCGCGATCTGCTATGAAGACGCTGCTGCGGTACTTAAAAGACACTGGACTTTCTAACGGATTGTGACTTCACTATGTGACGCAGGATTGTACGGTGACACTGCATAGAGAGAGAGAGAGAGAGAGAAGGAAGAGGAAAGGCAGGGAGGTTAACCAGATATGAGTCTCCGGTTTGCTACCCTACACTGGGGATGGGGGATAGGGGTTAGAAAGATGACAGAGAGGAAAACACTAAAAAAAAGGTGCCCACATAAACAGTTTGTGTTACGTGCGTGTGTGTGTGTAGGTTCTTTTTCTTAATCTTTTAAATCCTTCTCTCTCTCACCTATCGCATCCCCTTGCCCCTACCCCAGTACAGGGTAGCCAACCGGAGATAATCTCTGGTTAACCTCCCTGTCTTTTCTTTGCCTTTCTCTCTCTCTCTGGTCCAGGGAACATAAATTTAGCCTGATCTTAGCTTGCATAGTAATAAGAGTTTCATAATAAGAGATTTCAATGTTACTCAAGTTGGTGATAATGTGTACACCTACTCTTCCGAAATACCACAGCACTGCGTGCACTTGCTGTTGACATTTTGACGCACTTCAATAGGGAATTTAAATCCGTCTTAGAATTTCACACGGCGGCACACAGATAAGCCGAGCAAATTAACACAAGTTGATTGGGTGACGTACAGGTAGAATTAAATTAAGATTAAGATCTGCGGCACGCCGTACTGGAGGACTCCAGAAATTTGGACACACACACACACACGCATATATATATATATATATATATATATATATATATATATATATATATATATATATATATACACGCTTTTAACCCGTCATTCCTTGATTTTGTAACCCTATCGTTTGATCGTTTGTATGTTTGTCACTATAGCATCAATAAACAAATTCTGTTCTGTTCAATATAAATTTTTGTCCGTTCTTTAGCGTGCACCCAGCCCACAATGCACGAGTGTTTTAATCTTCGCGCAGCACTCCGTTGTAGAACTGCGGCCGCCGCGGTCGGGCATCATAACGCCGAAGCTACTGCGACCATCGCGCCTGTCAAATGGACTGAAGCCATCGGGAATTAAACGTCATGATGCACTGTAAAATAATTTACACCCTTAAAAGCAAATAAGGGTGTAAATTGCTCTATAATGGTGTAAATCTTTAAGTGGTTTATAAATAAGGGTGTAAATCGGTCTATAATAGTGTACAGACATACTCTGTAAAATATTTAGGACCTTAAGGGTGTTTTCTTGTCGCAATGTAACACCATTACCGTTAGGGCCTTAAACATTTATAGAGGACGACAGCGGAGCTCTAAGGAGAAGTGCGATGACAAAAGACGTAGTTGAAAACTATGTAATCATTCTGACAGCCTTGGGCGCATAGAAATATCCGACAGGAGAGTTTCCTATCTCTCCCTGTGAAATTCTCTTGTGGGATATTTCTTGCGCCCAAGGCTGTCAAAATGATTACATAGTTTTCAACTACGTCTTTTGTCATCGCACGTCTCCTTAGAACTCCGCTGTCGTCCTCTATAAATGTTTAAGGCCCTAATGGTAAGGGTGTTACATTGCGACAAGAGAACACCCTTAAGGGCGTAAATATTTTTACATTGTAAATGGTCTGTAAATAACGGTGTAGATCGGTCATCTATAACTCACACCGTTACAACCAAAAAGGGGTGTAAGAGTGTGAGTTATATACGCGCTTACATCCTCGTTCACTTTGAAGGGTGCAAATTATTTGACAGCATGAAGCTTCGAATGACTTCACGTGCGGATGAATGTGCGTACGGTTGGCACCGAGCTTCACGACGTTTTCTTGTAAGCCCACGAGCAACATGGAAGCGAACAGTCGAACTCCTTTCAAGAGAACGTGAAGTGGCTAAACACACACGGCTTGTATAAAACTGTTTATTGAAAGAATACCTGCATAAACGCTTTCCCGCAAGTACTCAACGGGAAAGGTATACCCACGCAGCACGAGTAATAGTCACCTGAAAACGAATTCGACGTTCTCTATCACTTTGCTCACTACTGTATATGTAAGTTGAATCTGATCGCTTCGCGCCGTTATGAGGCTCTGACATGCCGCGCGGTCAATGCTCGCGCGTTCTGGGGAAAAAAAGAAATGCAGCTGTGTGCGAGGGTGTGCTCCGTTTCATACCGATTGGGATTACCTAATGTGCAAACGGAAACTTCTGCAGTTGCTCAACAATAAGTAAGTCGCGCCTCGCGCAAGATCAAAAGGTTTGATAAGAACGCCGTTCCGTCTCAGGTGTAGGTTCGAGCACATAATTTACTGCGCAAACGGACGTAATCCGCTCTGTAGGCACGGTATAGTGCATCGTGCGGATTGCATGGGTGCAATCCGATGTAGACTCTTACGAGTCACGTGGCCACGCGCGGACGTTTAGGGAATAACTTTTGGAAGACCGCAGTTTACGCGAACACGCATTTTTCATTGGCAACTAGTCCTGCGCGGGCCGCCTATTGGCTTATCGCTATCTGCACCGAGATCATCTTAATTCCTGCCACGCAGGTCTCCCCGTGTCGTATACTAGTCGGAAGACCTGCCCATTTGCGCGTAATGATGGGGAAAAAAAGTTCGAATATGTACAGTTTGCGAACTGCCTTTTTGTTTATGGTTGACGGTGTAGGCATGTAAAGTACGGAAAATTTAGCTGCTCTAAGAGAAAGGGGGGGGGGGGGAGGTTAAGCCAGCTATTCCAAGTTCGTCGCTAAGAAAGTAAATAAACATCAGAGAGAGAGAGAGAGAAACGAAGACTTTACTTGACAGAAGCTAAACGGTGGTCGTGTAAACACACACGCACGCACGTACTCACGCATACGCATGTACGTGTGCGCACGCACACCATGAAATGTTTGCGCGCTTGCGAGAATGCGCACACACGCACGAGCGCACCGCAAACGCGCAGAGAAGACACAAGATTGGGCATCCAACTGAAGCGGCCCCAAGCACAGCCGAGCAGCCTGTGCTGAGCGTGCTGCGCTCTTCCTTGCGCGGCGGAGCCTGGCTTGCATCAGCGGTCCGAGGCTCCGATCTAAACTCACGAAAAAATTTCATCTCACGGGGAAAAAAAAAAAAAAAAGACGAGAGAGGCCGCACGGTGAACCGAAAAAGCACGGCCTTCTTTTTCTTTTTTGCACCGTCTCCTCCGTTGGAGCCGAACGGCGCCATCGGTGCGGCCATGAGCGGGTCCCGCGTGCTCGCTTCCTGTCTCGACTCAGGATGCGCGCGGAGGCTAATCCCGTGAGATATACAGCGCAGCCGGAGACGCGAGCCGCTGCTCTCTTTGAGAACCGCTTTTCAGCCTTCTTCTTCTTCTTCTTCTTCTTCTTGTAGTCTAGCTGTTGGCGCGGATTTTGTTCGAAGAGTCGAAAGGCGATCCTGTTTTGGTGAATAGCGAGACTCGGGTCAATAACACAAGGAGGCGTCTCTTGTGTGCGCACGCGCCAGTAAATGATGGCCGCCGTATTATTTGCCGTCATTTCTTTTCGTGCCCCGCAATACGCGGGAAGGCGTTCTTTGCGGTCATTTAGGAATGAGCGCCGGCGTCGAGCGAGAGAAACCGCGACCAGTTTCCCCTGGGAAAGGTATACGGGTGCGTGCGTGCGCTGAGGGAAAAAAAAAAATAGTGAATGCGCGTATAGCCTGTAATACCTACCGACACGAAATGAACGGCGGGTACGTCTTCACATTTCTATATAAACACTGTCTTCGGGGCTTAGGCGAGCACTCCGACGAAGGTATACCTGCCAAAAAATGAAAGTAAATTATGATATGAAAGGGGCGCGCGGCTCCCCAAGAAGTTCGATGCGGAGGGATGCCATAAGGCGGTCGATGCTCTTCAAGCTCGCCAAGCACTTAAAACATGGCTCTGCGAAATGTGTGGAACCTCGCAACAGTTCTTGCGCTTCAGTCAACGAATCGAGATTATTAAGGTGGTCGTACGGCACTACAGCTCACAGTAGTATATAGCGTTCTATATTGTACAGACTATCATGCACTAGCGCTCTACACAGTATAGCTCATCGGTAACCACTGCCACGAGAGTTTCTGCACCAGTGGCGACGAATATCGAAGCAATCCGCGAGGCCGTCCTTGTCATATCGACGGAACCGCGTCAAGTCTGTCTGGAACGCAGAACCAGCGCTACAAGGATAATTTACTTTGCCCTTAAAGCGAGGATCTTACTGTCTCCTCGCTCGAGACATGGCCGAATTAAATGATATTGCAGCAAACTAGCTAGCGAGTGCAATTTCATCTCGCTGCAGGGTCCTGTTTTAGACCGAGAACAGCTCGCCGACGCTGAAGCAAGGATAGCCTGTACAACAATGACACAGAAGCATCCACTTCACATCCCTGATCAGATACTAATGTTCTATGGACAATAATCTACACCATAATGGGCGCAAACGCTAGGATATATTGGGCGCAGCGGAGTCACCGTCCTTACACGTGACTCGGCTATATATATAGGATTGCAACTGTTGCCGCCCGCAACAAAGAGAAGTCACGCAAGCTTGCTGTCCACGCTACGACTAGGTCGGTCTTCACTTGACGGCAGCTAATTGGCCGTGCAGAACGTCTGGACGCGCTCCTGGTGCACAGTTCAAGGACTGTCACTGGAAACCATTTGTCGAATTCGGAAAGTCAACTTTTGTCCCAACTCTTGACGTCGGCTGGATGCTCCGAAAGGCCATGGTCAAATTCCTGCTGGACATTTCTGTGCATATGGCGCCTTGAACATACACTTTGCTGTACATGTTCATTGAACCGATCAATTTCGTCCTCATCATCAACGCTTTTCCCTCTTTGTACATTTCCAGTCCGTTTACCGATTACTAAGTAGCTGGTCAGAACTTCGATTCAGGTCGACCTCTGAGCTTTTTCATCACAATAAACCTCTCTGTCTATCTTTAGACTTCCTGCCCAAGGGGCGAGAGTGACTGTTGACAGCAGCGAGCAAGGGGCCACGATTCCAATGCTTTTGCAGTCCACTTCCGGCACGATGTGTGCGTCTATACTGGTAGCCCGCACAACCTTTCTCCTGTCCGACCTGACTTGAGTCCTTTGCGCATTGAAAGTACTCCCGCAGCAAAACTTATGCGGGAGTACCTTGAGTTCTTAAGATTTCCTCGACGCCCCCAGTCAACACGTCGACCCATGTCGTGTTCTTTAAACACTCAGTTTTCTCTCGCTATCATGCACGCACATTACACAAACGTGATCGAAAGCTTCCGTTGTTACTCCACCCAGGGTAGACGGGCTTATTCCTACGCCTCTACGCGTGTTTGCTCTACCAAAGTAGCCACGTCGTAATCATCACCTTCCCAGCTGCACAGCCGCACATCAGTGTAGAGATATCGCCTCCGTACGTTTGCTTCCCCGGGTTTGAGCGCGACAGGTATGGGTTCCAAGAGGGAAGCCTCCCGCTGTGCAGCGCAAGCACTCGGGCTTCCGCTGCCGCTGCTGCAGCTCGTGCGATGACAGGTCGCGGGGGGCGCCGCCGTTGCCGCGACCGCGGAGAGGAGGCGCGCGTGATGCATTAATTGCGCCTGAGCTGAGCGCGGGCATGCGGCGGCGACCGCCTCGAGCTCGCGGGATCCGGTTTCTCCTCTGGCCGGCCGGCTGACCCGCCGCTGCTTTGCAGAGGGGGAGTCGAAGAAGAGAGAATCGCCGGCGGAACACGTTGTCCGATTGTGCGCACCGGCCGCGCGGATGACTCGCGGCTGCCGCGCAACCGCCGCCAGCGATCGACGGCCGGACGCGGATGACCGGGCGTTCTGTGCCGCCGCGCCGCAGACACGCCGCGTGCCAAGCGAAGCGTGAGCAGCGGCCGATGCTCCTCGGTTCGACCCCCCCCTCCTTTATCCACGAGCAGCAGCAGCAGCAGCGACGGCGGCAATGAAGCGCTACGCGGCTCCCTCCTCTGTATCCACGAACCTGCCGAATAAGCCTCATGCTCGACTTCTTTCTGCCGCCGCCGCCACACCGAAGGATGCGGGGGGAGGGATGGAGGGGGTGGTGGCGTCATCCTAAAGCACGAATCGGCGTGCGCGAGGCTGCGAATTCTCGAATCGCTAATCAAGCCTGCCCGGTGGCACAAGATCGTGGTCCAAGAGGGGCCGCCGCCTGAGACGGGCAGCAACAGACTCCTCTTCTCCTTGTCCGATAATCGAAAGTGTGTATAGTATACACACATATAAGGGATAGCCACGTTCTCGTGAGATGACGGGCACGCAGTGGCGTGGAACTCGGGTGCTGACGGCGTCCGATGATGACCTGGGAACGGGTCGCCCGCCAATGTCGTGATACAGCTTTATCGTGCGTCTGCAGCTAAACAGGACAAACTATATGCAGACAGAAAGTCTGCTTCCCACAAACGAAGCCGTGGGACTGATACTCGCTCTCTCGGCGGTGCGCCGCTGGTTCGGATATGCAAAAATGTCAGGACCTCCCAGACTTCGATGATATGCACGCGAAGTGAATAGCGATGTGGCCCTCATAGGCACCCAGCAACCGGCTCTTACGGCAGTTTATCTCGCTCACATTTCGGAAGACAGTTTGCGTAGCGACATGCTACGTGTATATCCAGTCGTCAAAAATAATACAATTGAAGGCGTTTTGCGTACCAAAGCCACAGTTTTGGCTATTCCGCACGCTGTTGTGTAGGGAGCTTCGGAATAATTTTGACCACCTGTGGCTCGCACTGTGATGTGCACCTAAGTATGGTTGAATACGGTTGATAAATACTGCACCTCTTAATTGCTGTAACGGCTGGTAAAGGAGCCTACCATTAGAACTTGCATATGGAAACCCTAAAATGTACGTTTCCCGAACGTGAAACGAGGACACTTAGCATGGAGGTTGGGAAACACTTATAAGGTGTGTTGCTACTTGATAGCAGGGGCGCACACAGGGCAAGGGGGAACACCGAAGCACGAGCCCCCTCCCCCCGCCAGATTTCTGTGTAGCAGACGCCACCTGCCCAGCTCCCCCCCCCCCCCCCTTGAAAAAAATTCCTGGCAAAGCCACCATTTGACAGTAAAATTGGAACCAAAACGCCCGACCTGGCGTGGCGTCGTAACACGGAGCAAAATTTACTGACATAGGGGAGGAGGAGGACAAGGAGCATAGACAAAGAGAAGGCAAGAATCTTAACCAAAAACGCGCCTGGTTGTTGCTTGGCTACCCTACGCTGGGGGAAGGGCACGGGAAACTGGGAAATTGTGTGTGTGAGAGAGAGAGAGAGAGAGAGAGTGAGTGAGTGAGAGAGAGAGATTGAATAAATAAGAGGCAGTAGACTGTAGAGGGTGCAGTTTTTTTTTGTTGTGTACCTTGAGTGAGAGCCGCAGGAACGGAGCGATAGAGTGCATATCGTGTGTACCGAAACTGAAACAGTTTTGTTGAAGCAAGTATTATGGAAAATTATTTAAGGTGCTCTTACAATTGACCGTATTGTTGTGTGGTTTAAAGGCCTTGGAGTTTCGCTTACAAAGAGAAGACACAAAGCTGCAAAGAAAAGATACAAACACACAAAGAGCAGGAAATTCGTCCTAATACCCCTGCCCGATTAAACGTTACACGAACGTTACGTCTCGCATTCCGCCCCGTCGAGCAGCAGCGTTGAACAGCAGCGACGCGTTGTGGTTTGTCGTCCTCATTCGCCCGTTGCCGATAAACGGTGGATATATGTAGATGAGGGCGCCCGATAATCAAATTAGTCTCACAGTGGCGGCGGCGGCGTCGTCACGCCCCGTCTCCTCTAAGGGTATGCTAATTGCCGTTATTATTAACTTTTCTTTTTCTTTTCCTCCGCGTAGGGAGCGGAACATAGCCTCGAGCACCGCAGTCCAGATGGTTTTGTGAGTTGACGAGATTTTGACCAACGGGACCGGCCGATGGGCTAGTTGGTATACGTGGCATTATGTAGAGTGTAGCACAACCGGAACACGAAAGACGAGAGAGGATGCAACTACACTATATATCAACAAGAGGTATTCTCGTGCACGCGATAGATGCACATATAGTGACTGGATTTTTTAATGGGCCAAGCGTGTTTAGAAGGATGAGAAGCACAAGCTCGTGGTCATGTTCGGTTCATATGAGCAACAGTTTCAGCGATCGAAACCATTGGGCTAGACGAAAGCGTATTAACCACACACACACACACACACACACACACACACACACACACACACACACACACACACACACACACACACACACACACACACACACACACACACACACACACACACACACACACACACACACACACACACACACACACACACACACACACACACACACACACACACACACACACACACACACACACACACACACACACACACACACACACACACACACACACACACACACACACACACACGCACACATTGCTGCACAACAAGAAAGAAAAAGGGAAAGAAATGAAAAGAGAAAAGATCACAAGCAGCGCAACTTAGCAAAAGCGTATGTCATCGCCCGCTATTGAGGAAAAAGCAGGACCTTCTGTTTTTATTTTTCTCTTTCTCGACAGTGGGACAAATCGCAAACTGACGCGATTATCACTTCCGCTGATAACCTCTATATGGCTTCTGTAATTTCTTTAGTCAGCATATACCCACATGTCTGGCCAGCGCCCGCGTTTTGCAAGACAGTTGTGTAACCTACAGTGCACATAATGTGCGACAAGAAGACCTGTCAGGCTGTCATGAGAAGTTTACTCAACGTTAAAGCCGTTCTCTTTTGGGTCATTGAATCGGCGATCGGAGAAAGAAACTACCCTGAGGATTCACGGCTTGCGAGATGCTGGAAAAAGTGGCGCAGCCATAAACACATTCAGAAGAGGAGAGGAAGACCAAATTAAGGCATAGCAGATGTGCGTCAATCGTAAATGTAATATTGTGGGAGGGGAAAACGTGGCATTTTACATAGTTGCGAATGTGTGTGACAACAGTGAAGGTGCATGTGGTTAGAGTAAGCGAGACGGTGAATAAGCAGTCGAGTGAGTGAGAGAGGGAACGAGTGAACATGAGTGAGCGACCGAGTGAGAGACGGAATGAGTGAGAAGGTGAGTGAGTGAGTGAGTGAGTGAGTGAGTGAGTGAGTGAGTGAGTGAGTGAGTGAGTGAGTGAGTGAGTGAGTTTAATTATTACATTCTGGGGTTTATGTGCAAAAACCACGATCTTATTATGAGGCAGGCCGTAGAAAGAGGCTCGGGATTAATTTTGACCATGCACCTGGGGTTCCTTAACATGCGCCCAATAATCAGTACACGGGCGTTTTTGCATTTGGTCTCCATCGAAATGCGGTTGGTCTGGATTTGATCCCGCAAACTCGCACGCCACACCGGCGGGTAAGTGAGTGAGTGAGTGAGTGAGTGAGTGAGTGAGTGAGTGAGTGAGTGAGTGAGTGAGTGAGTGAGTGAGTGAGTGAGTGAGTAGTGAGTGAGTGAGTGAGTGAGTGAGTGAGTGAGTGAGTGAGTGAGTGAGTGAGTGAGTGAGTGAGTGGACTACCGCGCCCCGAATGAGTGAAATGCGGTTTCGACTGAGCAAGGTGGCACAGCGAGCCTTCTAAAAGTTTTTCCAGCTAAAGTCAAGTGAGCCTCGTGAATAAAGTTTTCTACTGTTGTGTGATTACGTTGGTTGATGTTTCGATACCTTATCCACTTTATGTGTTTCGACGGAGACCCCACCAGCGCAGCTGAAGACGCGCCGCTACTTCTACCGGTGCCATTCTTCTCGCTCTCAGCGGCCGTCGCCTACACTCTGGGCGTAACTTCGCCGCGGGTAATTCTAGGCTGACAGCGCTACTCGTAACGGTGAAACCGATGAAACGGCATCCACTGGCGCGGAATATGAAGATATCGGTCATTGTTTATTATCGCCGTGGTTTCGCGAGGTGGGTATCTAGGATTCAATCAGAAGCTCGAAGAGAGCAGAAAATTCCTCGAGACAGATTGGAAGTTAACAGCCATTTCACCAAGGGCGCTGTTTCCAACAGATGTGAGAGATATTCTAATTCGCTTTCTTCCTTTTTTTTTCCCTTCCTTTTGTCTATTCGAGGTCCTCACAATTCTCATGATTTCCGAGAGTGCGTTGGCCAGGCGTCATTTCTGAACAGACGTTAGCATTCTCTCTCCTTCTCTATCTCTTGTCCTACACCATTCACTGTAGCTCCAACTCAGGGATGCAAAGATGGTCTCAACTTGAGCTTGTAGGTACGGCTCTATAGCGGAAAAACAGCGCGTAAAACGGGCAAGAAAGACAGTACAGCATATAACCAGGCGCTGCCCGCCTAGCCTTATCCTATCATTTTTCTGTGTCTTCTTACGCGCTCTTTTTTCCGCCATGAGGCCTTAGGGGGATCAAGTTCCTCGCGCCAGCTTGCGGGCTGGCAAAAAGGTGAAACAGAGCACGGGGGGTATACGACGCGTTCATTCGTACGTTCGGGCACTTGTAAAAAAGAGCGCTGCACACGCTGCTCGCGGAGCGGTCCCATCACGTGCGCACTCGACTGCATCCGGCGCGCGCGTCTTCGGCGGCTCAAATTCTGAGCGCAGCGCGCGCATGCAGACGTGATCGGACGCACACGTGAGACGCGGGCGGGCGTAGTGTCCGTCTCAGAATAGCAGCGGGCGCGCCGGCCACCACTACGCTCGTGGAGAAAGCGAACGAGAGGGTCCGGGCCGAGCCTGCCCCCCCAAGCGGACCCCTCTACGCGTCTCGCTCTCATCTCTCTAGGCGTCGCGTAAACACACGAGCGAGCGCTCGCCGCAGGCGCGCGCGGCGAGCTGCCATCTGGCCGGCGCAGTCGGGTGCTCTCTAGGTGCGCGCTGGTTTGGCTTCGCGGAGACATGATGTTGGGGCTAGTTCGATCGTTCGATAGTTAGATCGCGCATTCGTCTGGTGCACATACGAGCCCAGCTATATGAACCTTTCCGGGCGTTTTAACTGTAGGCCTTCTTCATCGGGCGAGGAGGAAAAGGCGCGTGCGACGAGCCTTTCCTCTCCTTCTGGCTTGAGCGATCCGCGGCTACGCGCTGCTGGAATGTTTAGCGGACGCGTGCTGTGAAACGATTTTCAGATGTTTTAGCTCGAGCTCCTTGAAATTTACGTGATGACAGTTCGACAAGCTCGCCAAAGAACCACTGTGTAGACTTTCGGTGCAGTGGTATCTACGGCGTGCGGAAATTTCTCTTGGCTGCGCAAACATGCGAGGTGCGCACCATCAGCCGCGGTGTGTGTATACCTGTATGTGTTGTGAAATATTTTGGCTGTATTTGTTTCTACTTGACTAAGAGCCGCGGTGCCCGTGAATTACCGGCGTGAGTTGGAAAATCTTCTCAGTACCTCAACGCTTGGCGTAAGAACTAAATCATAAGAGAGAGAGCTCGTGTACGGCCAATCCAATGTAACCCCGAAACGTCGAAGCGCCATTCGTTATAAAACATTTGCGTCAGCCACGGGCACCGTTCTCACGCATTTCAGCTCCAGTAGGTCTGAAATCACTATGATATGACTACGTTAGTCTCCTCTATGAGGCCGATGGCGTTGCTCAACACAGCAATCACTGCAGTTGGTAAACCATTATGGTACATATAGGGCTTGTGCTTCGGCATTACTTTTTTGCCCTGTAAGGCTGTAATATCCAAATTGGATCGCATAAAAAGAACCCGATGGGTATTTGTGAGGACTCAATTTCTGCAAAACGGGCGAGTGCGTTCTAGAGAAAGGGACGAACAGACCGAGCAACAACAAAAAATTGGTTCTCGTCCTCCCCCCCCCCCCCACGTAAAAAAAGAAAAACACTGACTAACGCCGCAATAAGACCTTGCATGGACATGCCGCATACTTTAACCATGCGTTATATAGAACAAACAGATCTATAACGCAGCATCTACCACTGCTTCGAATGCTCACGCAGTCCGCAGCAAGACGCTCACCTACTCTACAAGTCTTATTCATACTGTACGTTATGCTATTTTTACTAGGCAAAACTATTTCATTCGTGGGCGGAAACGTCGTCCAACAAACTAGGTAGTCACGCAACGTGACGTCACTTTTGTGACGTCTTTATACCTTAATGCTGTCTGAGCAGACTTACCACGAATATTGCTTTGTTTGCTTCACAGCTGCCTTTTTTGCTTGTGCATTTTGTACTCAATCGAATTTCCTTTTTTTGATGCGGCATATAGGAGTGCAATGCCTACCCCGCAAAGGACGAAACCCGGCCTTGCTGCCAACGCGCATGCATCTACCTTGGCCGGTGATGCTCCGCTTCTAAACATATATCGTGCGGCTTCACTCTTGCGTAACATTCGAAAAAAAAAATGCTCAGAAGTTGGTAAGACTTACGTTTTTTAAGAGGTACGTTTCCAAGCACGTCACTAAGGGAATTTCAGATTGCGGGAACTGCAGCGGGAAGGACAGTTCGTCGTAGTACACAGTGGAATCGCATAGCGAAGCAGCGCTAACTAGCGCTTTAATTGATCCGTGCGTTTGTTGACATAGTTGACGACTGTACGTAAAGTTTCTATTAACAAATTCGCAATTTCTCTTCTTGAGGCTACTTTGGAGGCACTTATGCAGTGACTTCGCGCGTCAACAAAGCAACGCGGATACTTAACACCGGCTCCACTTCGTATAAATGGGCTTCGCTGCGCTTTTGTGCGGGAGGCACCTGTCGCGCATGCGGACTGTGTTGTCCCAAAATCCTGTGACATCGTGTGCGTGTCCGCTCTCACAGAGGCCCGCGCCTTTCCGACAGCTGTCACTGCTGAAGTACAGCAGTCTGGCACCCGAACAATCGCTGCCGCGAATTTCAGCCATCCTTGCTGCAAAGTACCTGTCGTCTGCTACTGCAATCCCGAGCGCGCTTTAGAAAGCGCCCGCCAGGTGGCCATCGGTAGCGCCTCTTTAGACGGTGCACTAGCTACGCGCATATATGTTAGCAAGCTGGTATGTATACACTGGATAACTTTTACCTTTCTCTTTCCTCATCTCCTCGATCAAAAACTTACAGAGAGAGAGAGAGAGAGAGAGAGAGAGAGAAAGGCAAAGAGAAGACAGTGAGGTTAGCCAGAGATTATCTGCGGTTGGTTACACTGTACTGGGGGAGGGGCAAGGGGATGCGATAGGTGAGTCAAATCAGCGCTTACGTGCCCTCAAGCAGAGCGCTCTAACTACTATTAGTAGTCCGTCTTCTGCGGCGGTCAAACCGTTGTGGGCGAGGAAATGGACCAAGAAAAGCCGGGTGAAGTTTTGGGCTAGTTGGTTTGAAATATTTGAGGAACAATGCGAAAGTAAAAATGTTATCTCCTCTGGTATCTAAGCTTTCTTTTCGCGCTGTTAGATTTTTAAAAAATCCGCCAGAATCCACCTCACGATGGATGTCGACGTATATGCAATGAGCGTCATTGAAGCAATGTAGCGACACACAGTATTGCCGAATTAGTTACTTAAGTGCAGACGACTTCTTCAATTTTCAGTTACCTTCAACGCTCCTCGCTCAATGCATTCTCTGGTCCCATTCTGTTCACTTCTCCGTAGCTGACATTTTGAATTTTCTGCTGCCGACTTCTTCGCTTCTTGCCTCTTGATCTTTTTCTTCCGGGCATCTAGCCCGTGGCACATAGACGTTCTGGAAGATTAGCCAAGAATGTTCACGTACTTAGTGCCACATGCTTTTTAGCACGTGCTCAATGAACCAAGTTGTCTATTCAAGCATTTACCCAGTGGCTTGTGTCCGGTTGCACCTACCCAACGCCCCAAGTTGTCCACTCCCAATTTGTATGCTCGGTCGTTGTATGCTTCTTCAGTGTCCCTTTATATTTCTCCTATCCCCTCCAATAATGAAGCAGAGAGACAGAGAGAGAGAGAGACACACACAGAGAGAGCATAAACTTTTATTCTTAGCAAGCACAGTGTGCGCCTTATGTGGGCGGCCTCCTTATTCCAGGTAGCCGCGGGCCATGGGCATCTCCCGTGCCCGTTCGATGAACGAACGCGAAAAATCCCTTGCGGTAGAACCCTCCTTAGATGACGCATTACAGCTCACAGTGTATAACGAAAATGTACGTTGGGGTCTGGTGAGGGACTTTTTAAACGTTTTCAGGTGCCTATCTATCTATCTATCTATCTATCTATCTATCTATCTATCTATCTATCTATCTATCTATCTATCTATCTATCTATCTATCTATCTATCTATCTATCTATCTATCTATCTATCTATCTATCTATCTATCTATCTATCTATCTATGCCATCATAATGCCGTCGTGGTCGTTTCTTTAACTGGTTAAACTTTAACATGGATTTAATCAGGACATGAGTGACATACATGCATGACATGACTGGAATGCCTTGGCATGACACATGACATTTAGGGCACAAATTGCATGAATGTCATGACCTAATTTCTTACGCCATCATGGTCATTGCTATTACTGGATTATATCAGGATATGTAGGACACGCACCCATCACGTGACATGAATGACATGGCATGCATATCATGAAATGTATACCATGACAAAATATGACATGAATGACATGGCATTTTATGACATGAACGACAACATATGGCGTGCATGCATGTAAGACATGAATGACAAGACATGCTTGTTATGACATGCATGTCATGGCATGAATGACATGACAAGAATGGCATTTCGTGTTATGCCGTGACATATATTTCCTGACACGGAATGAATTGCTTTAATGATATGGCATACATGATATAAATCGTATGACATATATCACATGACATACATGAAATGATATAATGTAGTCATCTTGGTTCTGTACAACGCTGGACAGTCAGCTGCCTGAAAAATGAATTGCATAGCGTCGATTTCCCCTTTACGTGAGACGTGCATAATTTTTTTCTCAGCAGCAGTTTTATCTTGGTGCAACGCGAAAAATTGGCAACCTATACTTCAACGCAACGGAAACCGATATTTCATATTAAGGATTCTTCGTACATCCCCCATTTGCAATTTTATCGGTTACTTTCTTATCGCGCTTAGTGCTTCATTATCAGGCTTGCAGCCCGAAAATATTACCGTGCGATTTTTTTCGTCTTTATAACGCCACCCCTATCATGCAGCAAACTCGCGACGTAATTATAGGAGATTGCGGTCGATGCTCCACATGCGAATTTGCTCGTTTACTCGTGGGGATGACCATCACACTGTAACACGCACATACGCATCGAACCCGATGCAGCCTTTCTGCCGGGCCGCTTATTGCGATTTGAGTTGTACAAGGGTAAAGATTATTTCGATGAATACGAGAGGTTTTTTTTTTTTTTTTTGTACGCAGCACAGTTTATAGTTCATGGCCTTTTCACACCGGGGTCTTTCTTGCTACCATCATCTTAAATCAATATAGCAGTAGTCGGAACGTCTAAGTGCCTAAAGTGGTCAGTAATCGCGCAAAAGAGCCGGTTGTGCTGAGACGAGAACTTATCGAAGTATGGCCTGTTGCGTTTCGCCTGCGACACGTGGTTTTGCCGGCGCGACTGCGGCGGGGCGGCAGACATTTTGGCCCGATCGTCGTCGCCGCAACACTCATCGCCAGGTGTTTCCAGGCGCGTCTGCGGCGATGCGACCGCCTAGGGATCCTCCTCGCATTCCAGTCATTGTGCCCGAAACAGGCGATGCCAAAGCAGGGATCTCATTCCAGTTATTGGGCCCGAAACAGGCGATGCCAAAGCAGGGATCTCGTTCCAGTCATTGTGCCCGAAACAGGCGATGCCAAAGCAGGGATCTCATTCCAGTTATTGGGCCCGAAACAGGCGATGCCAAAGCAGGGATCTCGTTACAGTCATTGTGTCCGACCGGCAGCGCCACGACAGGGTGCTACGAGATCGTGCGCAGCGCCACGACAGGGTGCTACGAGATCGTGCGCAGCGCCACGACAGGGTGCTACGAGATCGTGCGCAGCGCCACGACATGGTGCTACGGCATCGCTACGACAGTGTGCGTCACCATTAGCCCATTGTACATTCACGTGCTCGTCTTTTGAGGGGTTCCTTCTTGCCCTCAACTGCGAGAGTATAAAAACAGCTGCCCCCGGACGCCAAAAGGAGGGCTCCGATTTCTTCAGTTGAGTGAAGTGCTCTCCCGTCTCTCTACTTCGGTCAAACCTGACCGCCAACTCTTTGCGATGTTAAAATAAACAAGTTGTTTCGTTGTTACCAGTCGACTCATGCTTTGCCGGGACCTTCGGATGCTTCGAGTTGTACCCCAGGCCGCCAGGCCAACGCTACCCTTGGGGCTTGCGACCCAGGTACAACCACGGGCGTCAGCGCCGAGTTCCCAACAGATCGTACCAGCAGTCGGATCCAAACATCTGGTGGCAGCGGTGGGATCGCGACAACGGAGGCCAGCAGCGAAGAGATGCAGTTGACTGTATGCTGAGCAGCTCAACGACGATCCGGGAGCAGTGCAACGAGCCCTGTGTGACGACTGGTTGCCTGCAGCGGAACGACTGCGCGGAATTCCTGCCTGCGAGGTTTGGTGAGTGCGGGACTTTCTTCTTCTGAGCTTTGCCAGGCTTTTTGTTAGTGTTGGAAACAGAGCTGGTAATTGTGGTTGTCGTTGCTGCCGGGTTAGTTTGCGGCAAGACAATAGTAAGCAGTAGAGAAAGCAGCATTCAGAGCAGCCATGGATTTGAAGTCGTTGCGCAAACCGAAATTGTTGGAGCTTGCAAGAGAGTTGGGTCTGGATGTCTCGGACAAACTCAGAAAACCAGAACTGCTAAAGGCTATTCTTGAGTTAGAGGCTGAGGATGACGAGCTGTCGGAATGCCTTGAGACTATTGAAGAGAGGGAGACTGCAAAAGAAAAAGAAGAGCGTGAACGTAAAGAACAGAAAGAGCGAGAGCAACAAGAGCGTGACCGTCAACACGCTTTGGAAATGAAGCGTCTTGAGGTAGAAATGGAACGCGCTCGTAATGGAAGTCAGGCACACGGTGCAGGAGAACGCGTATTGTTCAAAATGACTGACCTGATGCGGCCGTTTAAGCTTGGAGAGGACATTGGTTTGTTCCTGGTTAACTTTGAGCGAACGTGCGAGAAGCAGGGGTTCTCTCGGGAAACGTGGCCACAGCGCTTGCTCACTTTGTTACCCGGCGAGGCGGCCGACGTAGTCGCTCGCTTGGATAGAGAGGAAGCAGAGGATTTCGACAAAGTGAAATCGAGTCTTCTAAAAAAGTACCGGCTGTCTGCGGAGGCGTTCCGTCGGAAGTTTCGGGAAAATGAGAAAGGCAAAAGTGAGTCATATACAGAGTTTGCGTATAGGCTTATGTCGAACATGCAGGAGTGGCTCAAAGAAGAGAAAGCGTTTGGTGACCACGATAACGTTCTGCAGTGTTTCGGGCTAGAACAGTTTTATAGTCGGTTACCGGAGAACGTGCGATACTGGGTCTTGGATAGGCCAGACGTTTGTACGGTGGCTAAAGCCGCTGAGCTAGCCGAGGAGTTTGTGACGCGTCGGGCTCGCGGAGCTAAGGACGGTCAAAAGGGTGAATTTGGCTCGAAGTTTGAGAGGCCGAAGTTCACACCCATGAGATTAAAGGGGGACACGCGTAGTGCGGATGCGAGTGAAAGCAGTCCGACCAGACGTAAAGAGACGGCGGCAGCCAAACGCAGAAAGCGGTTCGAGATGAGGCGAGCGGGCGTTTGTTATACGTGCCAGAAGCCGGGTCACTTTTCGGCGCAGTGTCCGGAAACAACACCAAAAGTTGTGTTTTTTTCATTAGGCAGCACTGACGAGAACATGAAGCTTCTCGAGCCTTACATGCGAGACCTCCTCGTGAACGGGAAAGAGTGCCGAGTGCTTCGCGATTCCGCAGCTACGATGGATGTAGTTCACCCATCTTACGTAGAACCCCATATGTTCACGGGCGAGTGCGCATGGATCAAGCAAGCCGTGGAAGCTCATAGCGTGTGTCTGCCAGTAGCAAAAGTGCTTATTGAAGGACCTTTCGGAGCGCTTGAGACGGAGGCGGCAGTGTCATCTATGCTGCCACCCCAGTACCCGTACCTATTTTCAAACAGGTCCGATCACCTCCTGCGCGAGAAGGGGCTTTTGTTTGGTGAAGCTAGTGTTCAGGCCTTAACCAGATCGAAGGTTCGGGAGCTCGCTGCAAAGGCGGTAGTTGCGGGGCCGACGTTATCAAACAACAAAAAAGGGTTCATTGTTCAGTGCGATGCTAGTGAGCGAGGCATGGGCGTTGTACTGTGCCAACGGGAAAATGGAGAAGTAGAACACCCCGTCCTGTATGCTAGTCGTAAGCTGACCAGTCGTGAGCAGGCGTATAGCGCCACCGAGAAAGAGTGTGCGTGTCTCGTGTGGGCCGTTCAGAAATTGTCATGCTATCTAGCCGGCTCGAGGTTTATCATTGAGACGGATCACTGCCCTCTCCAATGGCTGCAGACCATCTCTCCCAAAAATGGCCGCCTCCTGCGCTGGAGCCTCGCTTTACAACAATATTCCTTTGAGGTGCGTTACAAAAAGGGGAGTCTCAACGGTAACGCCGATGGCTTAAGTCGAAGCCCCTAACGTAGGAATCAGCCTCAAAATTGTTTGTTACTGATGTTTTTCTTCCTGAGGCAGGATTTTTTTTAACATATTGCTTTTGTTTAGTGTTTCAAAGTGATGATATGCTTTCTAGTGCAATTTTTCAATTTGTGGACGCGTTCTGAGTGATGCTAGACTACTGTAAGGAACTAGGCAGTGGTATAAAAAGGGGAAAGAGCCTGGCAGGGCTTAGTGAGGGTTGTGCCGTGCTTGCTGACTGAGCGGTTGAGTTTTCAGCGTAGTTCTAACGCTTGCCGGGAACGAGAACAAAAATGGGAACTCTCCCGAAGTCACTTTGCAGTGTCCCGTGCGAACCTGAACGAGAGAACGAGGCCTTCTCTGTGCGCTGCGCTCAAGAAACGTCAAGGGACGCCCGACTTCGGTTATGAGCATCATCGAGCGACATCCCTCCGGACAGCGGATGCAGTCCCCTGTCCATCGGGATCTCCTTCCCCCGGCGGGGCGGTCTGTTGCGTTTCGCCTGCGACACGTGGTTTTGCCGGCGCGACTGCGGCGGGGCGGCAGACATTTTGGCCCGATCGTCGTCGCCGCAACACTCATCGCCAGGTGTTTCCAGGCGCGTCTGCGGCGATGCGACCGCCTAGGGATCCTCCTCGCATTCCAGTCATTGTGCCCGAAACAGGCGATGCCAAAGCAGGGATCTCATTCCAGTTATTGGGCCCGAAACAGGCGATGCCAAAGCAGGGATCTCGTTCCAGTCATTGTGCCCGAAACAGGCGATGCCAAAGCAGGGATCTCATTCCAGTTATTGGGCCCGAAACAGGCGATGCCAAAGCAGGGATCTCGTTACAGTCATTGTGTCCGACCGGCAGCGCCACGACAGGGTGCTACGAGATCGTGCGCAGCGCCACGACAGGGTGCTACGAGATCGTGCGCAGCGCCACGACAGGGTGCTACGAGATCGTGCGCAGCGCCACGACATGGTGCTACGGCATCGCTACGACAGTGTGCGTCACCATTAGCCCATTGTACATTCACGTGCTCGTCTTTTGAGGGGTTCCTTCTTGCCCTCAACTGCGAGAGTATAAAAACAGCTGCCCCCGGACGCCAAAAGGAGGGCTCCGATTTCTTCAGTTGAGTGAAGTGCTCTCCCGTCTCTCTACTTCGGTCAAACCTGACCGCCAACTCTTTGCGATGTTAAAATAAACAAGTTGTTTCGTTGTTACCAGTCGACTCATGCTTTGCCGGGACCTTCGGATGCTTCGAGTTGTACCCCAGGCCGCCAGGCCAACGCTACCCTTGGGGCTTGCGACCCAGGTACAACCACGGGCGTCAGCGCCGAGTTCCCAACAGATCGTACCAGCAGTCGGATCCAAACAGGCCACTGATATCCACCTAGTGAGTGAGGGAGACCTAAGTAATGGATAAGAAAGAGCAATGCCGCGTTTATTTTGTTTTGTCCTCGAGTATAAAGGAGATGAAAGGTGTACTAAAAATGATGCAAGTGAAGACGCGTGACATCGTGATGAAATGGATAGATTATTCAGGTATGGACTCTTTACTGTGTCTGTCTGTACGGACATAAACAAATTGGCGAAACATGTCGCGCGAACGGGTTGGCTCTTAGCTGCCGCTGCTACATTAGAGTGTAGATCAAAATGATCAAGAGATCAAAAGATTAAAATGAAAAGGAAGATAAAAGAAAGAAACTATATATATAAGAATAATAAGACCGCCACTGACGCGCAGCTGTGGCAGTGTCCGGCCAGGCCACTTAGTGAAGTGGACGTTATACGGTGGCCCCGATATCGATTCGCTGAAAGTTTCACTTTTAGTCTGAGATAGCGGAGGAATGAAATGAAGAGAGACAAAGAAAACACCCCGCGAAGCCAAAGGCAGCAGGTTTGGGGACAGCGTTTGCTTTGCTCGGACGGCCTGTCAAAACACGCCGATGTCGCAGAAAGCTGCGATCCCTCTCCCGCGTGATGCATCTCTTAGAGTGAGAGATAGCGACGGTTCTGCCGCAGGAGGAGCGCAGGTATGGGTTGGAGGGTGGGGGAGCGATCCCCTCTGCTGGAATGCGCGTAGATACACACACCGCGCGCAGGGCCCGTTTGCTGGAGGAAGAGGCGCCGAGCGGCGCTCACCTTCCTGGGAATTGTTGCGCGTCCCGCTGCAGGAGATAAACAAGAAGAAGAAGAAGGAGAAAAATAATTATACATTTTTCTTTTCTCGCAGCTCTTCTGGACAGACGGAGATAAACCGGGAAAGCACTTAGCGTGCCGCCCGTTTCGCCGATAAGCATCAGTGGTGACGGAGCAGCGCCCGGAGAACGACGGCTACGACGGCGGAGGCGAGCGCGCGCATGGCTGCAGTGGGCTCCTTCGGTGAGTGGTGTTGAGGGGCGCGGGTCATCAAAGTGCGACCGTCCGGCCTGTCGGTGAGTCGGCCGTCCGTCGCCTCCGAAATGACTGGACCCGCGCGCGCGTTTGTCGTCGTCGGAGAGGTGGTGGGGGGCCACGGTGGTCATCCGTCGGCATTCGCCGGTGAATGGTCGCCCCGGGGGAGAGGGGGGTCCAAGGCTCGCTTTCCTCGCGATTCGCGCTGGAACCACCGCGGCGGCCGTCGTACTCGAAAGAAAACAAACACTAGCAGTGGTGAGACAATGCCAACCTGAGTTGACGATCTGTAGTGGCCACGGCGGTGTGCGAGTCTGATTAAATTACTGCCTCGATTTCTCCTTGCGCGATGTATAATCTGTCGCCAGCGTTGATTGAGTGCGGAAAGGACATTAAGTGCGCGTTCTTCGGAGCGAGGCGATGGAGGAGGACGAAGGGAACGACGCCCCCTCCCCCCCCCCGTATCCCACGTGGCACCCAGCGGCAAATAGTCGCCTCGGAGAAAGAGTCTTCTAATTCGCTCCGGAATCGCCGCCAAACTCGTATTAAGAAAAAGAACGGTCATATAGTAGCAACTGAGAAAGGATATCTGATTTTATTACCAAAGTGGAGTGCCAAGCGGATATATTTAAAGGGACATTATAAAGAGATGACAAACAAAAGAAAAAGAAAGGCCAGGCAGGTCCGACTTGCCTGGTTTACTACCCTATTCAATGGGATGGAAAAAAAAATTATGCGTTATTGAGCGGTAAATGCAAGAGAAATGCGTTATCATTATGTCACACCTCTTTGAGGCCCCGGAATCATGATTTAAAACTAGTTCACCACATTACAATGTGTTTTTCAGCAGCTCACTCTACACACGTCCTATGCTTAGACGATTGCTTACAACGCTCTGTGAAGATAGTGAGAAATTCAACGTGGCCAGTCTTTCGAACTTCCTCAGTGCAGAAACAGCCGATGCGCATGAAGACACCTTGAAATCCGTTAAGTGACACAGAAGTACTGACGCTGCAGCTAGTGAGCTAAACTCAAGAACAAAATTTGGCATTAATTTTCTCCGCCGACATAAGTATCCTTCCAAATAAATCAACAAATCGTCCATATATATATATATATATATATATATATATATATATATATATATATATATATATATATATATATATATATATATATATATATATATATATATATATACTGACACTATATCGACTGAGTATGGCATTTCGTCAAAACTTGGTTTGGCATATATTTGGACGATTTGTTGATTACTTTGGAAGGATGATTATACTAGCGGAGAAAACAAATACCAAATTTCTTTATTTGAGTTAAGCGTAATAACAGCAATGTCAGTGCTTCTGTGTCACTTCACGGATTTCAAAGTGCTTCATCCGTTTCTGCACTGAGGAAGTTCGAAAGACTGGCCACGTTCAATTTGTCACGATCTTCACAGGGCGTTGCAAGCATTCCTTTTCAGCTAACCGGCCTCGAGCAGACGCTATCAAAATGCACGACGTCACAGGGTATTGGTGCAGGAATTTAAGTGTGGGGTGGCCATTCTTATATTCGCCTCTTTTCTCGTCTACCCAGGTGTCATTTTGCACGAAGAGGGATCTTTTTGCTATTCCAGAAACACAATTTAGCAATACAGCGTAACTTATTATTCCTCTCTTTATTGCATGGTCTTTAGGAGACGTTGGCGCCTTTTCACAAAGAACGAATCTGTACTAAAACGAAATAACAAACCGGCACTGAACAAAACAAAGGTGACAAGAATGAAAGAGCCACACTTGAAGCCGGGTCACATAAATGCACTAAAAACAACTCGCAACAGAGATCACATAACGAAGCACTGGAACTTCGTTCAGTTTACATGAGTCAGAAATGACAACTTACAGAAGAACTCGCATAAATTGCACTGTAGGATGTAAAGCCATCTCCCATAAATACAACTAAAGACAGATAACGTGAAGTCAGTTCACGGAAAGCAATGCAGGCTGTAATCAATGATTTTCAAGAATGTTACTCTCTTCCAGGAATCCATGGAGGTCCACTAGCGTTTGCCTTTGTAACATATCTGTTGGCCATGGGCCTGGGATCTTTTCGAGGCTTAAGGGCTTGCGGCGGACCAAGGCGCGGATGCCCTGTGGCCAGTGCTTGGTGTCCTAAACCCGCATTTACCCTCTGCCGTGTAGCTCAGTGGTTATGGAGCTGCGCTGCTGAACACGAGGTCGCTGGTTCGATCCCGGAAGCGGCGGCCGCATTTTAATGAAGGCAGAATGCGAAAAAAAAAATAACGCGCCGTCAAAAAAAAACCAGGTGGTCCAAATTAATCCGGATCCTTTCGCTATGGCGTCCTTCATAATCCATTGTGCAGTTTCTGGAGACGAAACTCCACAATTATTATTCATTTTTTTACTCCCACATTTGTAGTTTAAACGTAGCAGAGTTTTCTATAGTGCACCTTGCAACGAATACTCGTGAAAGCGTAATTATGTTTTTAGAAAGCAGTGGTACATCAGGCTAAAGAAAATGATGGTGAACTGTAAGACGACTGTAGATGTAAATGACGGTGAACTGAAAGGCTCTTGCGATAAATATCTGAACGAAGCAGCCACAACTATACTTTTTATTCGTTTGGTTACATCTCTTTAAGCATGCCATGCGACAAATTGTTTGTATACTAGAAGGAAAGGACTCAAGGCAAAGGCCAATCAGGTCGCACATTTTGCGTTCATAAGTCAGTCTAGTGCGACTTCGACGTGAGCTCGACCGAAGTTTGATGGTGACGCCTTAATGCATCCTGATGCCTTAGGAGCTATTTCGATCCCGCCGATGGCATCGGTTGTTGGGAACTCGGCGCTGACGCCCGTGGTTGTACCTGGGTCGCAAGCCCCAAGGGTAGCGTTGGCCTGGCGGCCTGGGGTACAACTGGAAGCATCCGAAGGTCCCGGCAAAGCATGAGTCGACTGGTAACAACAAAACAACTTGTTTATTTTAACATCGCAAAGAGTTGGCGGTCAGGTTGACCGAAGTAGAGAGACGGGAGAGCACTTTACTCAACAGAAGAAATCGGAGCCCTCCTTTTTGGCGTCCGGGGGCAGCTGTTTTTATACTCTCGCAGTTGAGGGCAAGAAGGAACCCCTCAATAGACGAGCACGTGATTGTACAATGGGCTAATGGTGACGCACACTGTCGTAGCGCCGCCGGTCGGGCACAAAGACTGGGAGGAGAGGGTGACCCCCTGCTGTCGCATCGCCGCCGTTCGGGCACAATGGCACATACACTCACACACGCACATGAAGACACGTGGCATCGGAACATGCCTGGAAACGCCTGGAAACGCCTGGCGGGGAGCGTTGCGGCGACGCCGAACGGGCCAAAATGTCTGCCGCCCCGCCGCAGTCGCGCCTGGAAACGCCTGGAAACGCCTGGCGGGGAGCGTTGCGGCGACGCCGAACGGGCCAAAATGTCTGCCGCCCCGCCGCAGTCGCGCCGGCAAAACCGCGTGTCGCAGGCGAAACGCAACAGAGCCAAGCAGAACACAGCAAGAAGAGGAAGGATAACGGTGCTGCACACACATCTGGAAGGCTTTATTAAAACCAGATATATAAATAGCTCCGAACAAGCCTCACTCGAGCCACCGGTTGCCAGTAGCGCGCCTTTCTCCGTCGTTCTATTCGTATAGTTTTCTGCTTGACGCCTAAGGCACTGTTATGATCGACCTGTCAAGTATGAGAGACATTCAGGCGTACGTTCACATGACAAGATGATTTGCCCCGTCCCAGAAAAGGCTGTAACGGTAAGCCTGGACATCGACCTGTCAAGTATCAGAAGCATTCAAGCGAGCGTCCCCATATCGACATAATTGCCCTCTTCCCTGAAACAGCGTCACCCCTTTTATTCCCCGAGCTGTCACAAAGGGAAGGACGAAGAGAAGAAAATCCCAAGGTCAGGAGCTCAATGGCAGCACTTGAAAAAAGCCCTAACACTTCCACAGGTTCCCCAAGAAGACGTCGACGGCCACAGGACCGCGAGGGGTTATTTAAGGCCGCCCTGGTCCCCGTGTTAATCAGAACCGATCGAGACTCGAATGAGAGTCGCAACCATGTACCAGTGAAGTGAATACCATCTTTTCTACTTTTTTTTGTCATCATCACCATGTCCGGCTTCGTCATCGTTTCCTGATTCTTGCGGTGAAAACCCACCTCACTCGGTCGAGATAGTACCAGCACCATGATGATTCCACGCAAACTGCCCCAAATTGCAGGTATTTTTCTAAACATTAAAGGTATACTAAAGAGAAAAAAAAATATTATAGCTGTATATAATTACTCCAATTCCACAATGCGAAACAGAAAAGAAAGAAAAAAGAAAAGTCACTAATGCCACGAAAAGGCGCTTGGTACACCAGAAAAAAACACCAAATCCGAAAGACAGGTGGCGACACCGCCTTGAAATTTCCGCATTAGTACCCGGTGACGTCATGGACTTCGACGTCGTCTGCTAGAGCACATAGTTATTTCCTTTTTACCGGCAAAAATATATTACATTGTACTCTAAAAGATCCAAAGACTTCACCCTATTAAGCTTCAAGAACTTTATTTTTTGAAATGCCACGGACGAATTCGAAAAAGGTATACCTTGGTATCAGTGACGTGACCCTGACGCTCCGATCGTTGGGTTTTAACGATGAATTCAAAAATGGAACATTGACCGTCATTTTCTCTTCTAATAAGCAACCAACTGCCTCGAAACCAACGAAAGTAGAGTTCTTCAAGAATACTCTATCAACATGAACAGATTCAGTGCTTCTCTTTGGAGTATATTTAATGTTTGAATTGGTCCCTGAAATCACACTGCCGTTCGGAGTTTTTTGAGCGCATGGACTTTTATGAAAACCAAAAAATGGCGTGTCCTAAGAGAACGTTCACATTACTGCAGACGGGATGAAATGCAGATACTATAGTCTCGTCGCTGTAAATAATACCGTTTCCTGCCGACCGTTCTCCTATAGGTTTAACATTAGCCTTACTAAATTATTAATACTGAAATACTGACAAGCACACTAACTCTACTGTGATAGTGACATTGAAGTGATGCCGTTTTGCTGATGTGCGCTCATTCTCTTCATTTAATAATTGCGTTGGCCGTACGCTGTCAACCTTCCCGTGCTTGTTGCGGTCGCTCAAGCTCAGCAGTCGGTTCTGACACGCCTAGGACCATGTTCAGGACTCGCTGCCCCTTCACGGCACATAATATATATTCAGCTCGCCAAACTCCCAGACATGTTGCAAGATTCGTCTGTTAAAATGACATTTGGTGCAGGGGAAGTAGCTTTGCAATGACGATGGTAGCTCGTCTGTATAAAAATCTTAAGTACCATACGACCGTACGTGTGATTGACCATTATACAGGCAAAACTATAGATGCGCTTGCGGCACATGCTGTACAGTGCCCAGGAGGCTAAACATGGGCAAGCGCAGTCTTCTAAAGGCAGGCAACCAGCTAGTCGCGGTTTCTTGTCTGTCGATAGGGTGACGCGCTTTGTTTCGGGTTTCTCACAAGCTTCTGCAGTCCCGTGATGTGTCGGTATGCTTTACTGGTTGATATCTCGCTGCGAAATTTTGTAATGACGTACGTCCTGCGAGCTAATGCGCAGAGCCTTGAACACCATTGCATTGCAATGCAGTCCACGCCTTCCTCCCATTTCTCATATTTATGCGCAAGCCGGCGTGTGCGCCGATTACATGCGATAGCTATTTATTTTCACACAAGACCGTCCGTTTATGCTTAAAGACGTTCTCCTTCACCTGTGCGGCCTTTCCGGGTTATCTCCTGCATTTCCATCGATAATCTTCTTCGGGGCTCCGAAGGAGGGCTACACGCCATACACAGTAGCGCAGACAATTTCGCGTTTCACTTTATTTCTCTCTTTGCTTTGCATTGCAGGGTGGCCTCCCGGCGTCATTTTTTTCTCCTTTGTGGCGGGCGCCTTCTCCCGTCCATATGCTGCTGCGAGGGGCGGCCAGCCGATAAGAGCCGGCGTCGTCTGCTCCTCGCGGCGTTCGCCTCTGTGCGTGTGGGACACGAACAGACGACTCCCCTCAACCATGGCTTCCCCCCGTGGGTAGCAAGGAGACGGCGAAACTGCGCTGCAGCAGACGACAGACGCTCCGCGCTGGGCAGCCTCCTCGCCGACGTATCGCCGCGAGTCTTGAAACTGTTTGAAACGGACAAGCAAGACCAACGCTGGATCATAACTGGAGAGGAGGACCGTGAGGCATTGGGCAGAAATCCTGTCTCTTCCCTTTCCCTTCTCCTCGAGAAAGCCGCGTAGGAGCTGCCGGAGAAACGGCCACCCTCTGAACCTCGCGCACGCTTATCGGACGCAGTACCCGCGGCCTGCGACACACCGACGCCTTCATACTTCGCCGCGTGCGCGCGGTCGCCCGCGCCGCTCCGACGGGGAAAAAAAAAAGCTTTTAGTCGAACCCACGGCGGTGATACGGGCAGCCCCCAGGCGTTCTCTGGGCTGATTGTCTTCGCCGGAAAGACACGACAGCAAAGAAAAACGAAGAGAGAAAGAAAGTGGTGGTGCGCCTGTGGAACCCCAGATGCCTTCTAGAAATGGGTGGCGAAGCTTTTAGGACGATTTTTAAAGAAAGACCGGGACGCATCGCTGTAAAGATTACAAACCGGGATCGTGCTAAATGGCTTCAGCAGCTGATGACCGTCGTGACCTTCGTCGGAGCCCTCGTCTAGAACATATTCCCCCATTTCTCTCTCTCTCTCCCTCTCGCCCCCTTAATTTTTACAACACGTGTGAGAGGGCTCGTGTTGGAGTTGCTGCTGGAGAACATACACTGGTACGGGGGAATGTCTGATTGTGTGAGCCGTGACACTATCTTAAAAGCACCGCGAAATTCGTCTGGCTGGCGTCGAAGGAAGTGCAGGCTACATTAGGGAGGCCATGTATCGGTGAAGCAGCCATAGCCGTCTGGAATGTCTCCCTGTGTGCCATGTGCAGCAGCGTCGACGCATCCAGCAAAAAAAAAAAAAAAAAAAAAAGAAGAAGTCCAGGTGGAACTGCTGTTAGCAAACAGTGGGTAAAGGGCGGAACACGTACGAGACCAGTAACAGCCAGATTCTGTTTGAGTGCCCGATTTTGTGTTCTCTGTCGACCTCCCGTGTGTGTGCAGGCGCCGAATCGTGCGCAGAGGGAATACAAATAGGCCACGGGCCATTCGCCTCAATTAAGCTATCAGAGGCTCCAAAGATGGAAGCTGAGACGGTATATCTCTTTCCCACAATGACGTAAGGAAGCGGTGATGCATGCAGGCAACAATGACAACTACTTGCGAGCTTAATTGTTGCCAATATAATGGTTTCTAGGTCAGTAGACGAAGATGCGCTCAGCTTAGTTGGTTGGACATGTTTTAATGTCATTATAGCAGTGTACAGACTATATACAGTGATAGTCTTTTGTTCTAGTTCTAGAAAACGGCCATGAGAGGGCGTGTCGGCGCCTGAAAGGTAATTCACGCCTTTCAAATGTGTATCTTTTGCTCGCTCACTGGGCCAAAAGTGGGCTCCGTGAAACATATAAGCTTGTGGAGGCCGCCGTTCTCACTTTGTGGGCGAATGCGAGGCTACTCTGGCGCGGGAGGCTATGTTCCGTGGTAAACTAAGGTTTTAGACGTGACACTATGTAGGCCTTCTCCACTATTCATATTTTGAATGTCGCCCTCTCCTACTCTATCTCTATCCATTTTATAATTTGTTTCTGTGCCTCAGCCGCCACATAGTCAGTAAGCGTGCAGCACAGGAACCTGCGTACTATGCAAGTTCGCGGACCAGCCACTGAGATCCTGCCGAAACTTTCTCACGTAAAGGTTGCCGCATAGTCGGAGTTGGAAATCTGATCCCGACGCAGTTCACAGAATCGCTGCGGCCCGCTCTGTGGTGAAGTCGTGCCGAAGGTGACCACCGTTCACCTTCGAACGGTGGTCACGTTGAACAATCAACAGAGGAAGAAGAGGTCTAAACGTCACGGTACACGAAAAGAAGCAGAGAAATAGCCAATATCTACAGCATCAACACGCGCACCCCGCGATGTTGCACGTTAATCTTTTTTTTGTTTAAGCCAAGCAAAGCGGTTTTTCATACGACAAGGGGCATGAGGAGACGATTACACTGTGCGCGTATACGTGCAAATGCGACTTTTAGCCCCAACTAACGCAGGTATTGAAACATCTTCACGTTCATAACATAGTAGTCAGCAACAAGAAACGAGTTGAAAAGCGATGATGTCCCTGAGCTGTCTTCGCATCTGCCGATAGTCATTCAAGAAAATTACGGAAACCATTTTCTTTTTATCACTATCACTGAACTCCCCCTAGCCCTTTAGGCCAATGAGCCATCTTTTAGTGAATAAAACTTGATTACCAAATACTTGCTCGTTAACGGACAAGGCTGCTGCTTACTATATGGCTATATTCAGCCGTCTAATTCTAAGCGGGCGGCTCGAGATAAAGTCGCACAGTCGTGCTGCTGCTCACAGGTGTTTCCGTGTCGCCCCGTGTTCGCCGCTTGATTTATGGCGGCCAACGCAATTCAAGGGCGCCCTCTTCGGACCGTGCACATAACGCGTGCGTATACGTGCCGCTAACGCGAACCGGCAAGGTGAGTCACACTGTCCGCGGACTCACCTAATCGGCTCTGCCGATCTCGCTCTGCTCCTGTGATCGCTGCGGTACGGCTGCAAACACGTTCGACGACGCGTCGATGGTGCCACTGAGGAGGCGATAGTCGGTACAACCTCGTGGGATCGTCATCAAGGAGCTAGACACGGGTTTCGATTCTCCTGACAAATGCTCTAGAGGTTCTCGCTTTTGTACAGCAATGCGGATGGCGGACGTAGACATTTACGACCTGTGAGCGCGCTCGCAGTTGGTCTGTCCGCAGTAACCACCTCAATGGCTATGCCATTCTGCTGCTCAGCTCGGGTTCACGGTTTCTCTACAGGCCGCCGCGGCGCGGCGTTTACGAGTTTGTCCATTCAGTCCATCACTGCCCGCCGCTACACTCGGCTTCGGAAATCAGGCGCCCATGAGCCGCTGCGTCGAGCATAGTGCATCACTCTTGTGAAGCTGGTTCGCTAGTTCGTTCGTTCGTTTGATTGACTGTTTGATTTAACGCCATAGCGTTAATTAGCCCGTGTCGCAGAAAATCCGGTGTCGGCGTCGAGCATCGTTTCAGCAAAAATATTTTCGGACCACGCATACAGCCCCTCCATGTGGTATACGAAAGGAATTTACTAAAGTAATTGAATTTCTCAAGATAGAATACGTGGAAAAATCGTAAACTACGACTTACACACAACCTACAAACATGATAGCTCTCGGATTGTAATTTAAATATACGAGAAAACATAATTCTGTTACGCGAAAACTCGAAGAAACCCCTTTTCCAGCGTTTCTACAATGCACAGACCGGCCGCGGCGTCCGATATTTGCGCGCGCTGGCGCGCGGTTGTGTTTCTTGTGGGCCACAGAGCGGCGCGCGTGGTTCCTTGAAACACCTACAGCTGACGCTCACCTCCGTCGCATCGCGGCCCACGCAAGAGGCCGCGTTTCTACCACAAAGCCCGCCTTCGTGCATAGCGTTCACGGCCAACGTTGCCCGGTAAACGTTACGGTTACATATGCTCCAGTTGCCGGGAAGCGTTAGAAGCAGTCAATGATTTTTGAATGCTATCGCGTTCCACTCTTAAAGGCGAAGCTTAAGCGCTCTCCAAATTTTGTCTGTGTCAAATTTGAAGTTGGCCCAAATTTAAGCGGGGCATAAACTGATATTCCGGTGCAGACAAGGGGGCGCAGATGAGCTCATGTGGCCATGCGACGAGACGAGCATGGCGAGGATGCTGTTGCGTTTCGCCTGCGACACGTGGTTTTGCCGGCGCGACTGCGGCGGGGCGGCAGACATTTTGGCCCGATCGTCGTCGCCGCAACGCTCATCGGCAGGTGTTTCCAGGCGCGACTGCGGCGATGCGACCGCAAAGGATCACCCTCTCATTCCAGTCATTGTGCCCGAGCCAGGCGATGCGAAAGCAGGGATCATCCTCTCATTACAGTCATTGTGCCCGACCGGCAGCGCTACGACAGGGTGCTACGAGATCGTGCTCGACATGGTGCTACGGCAGCGCTACGACAGGGTGCTACGAGATCGTGCTCGACATGGTGCTACGGCAGCGCTACGACAGTGTGCGTCACCATTAGCCCATTGTACATTCACGTGCTCGTCTTTTGAGGGGTTCCTTCTTGCCCTCAACTGCGAGAGTATAAAAACAGCTGCCCCCGGACGCCAAAAGGAGGGCTCCGATTTCTTCTGTTGAGTGAAGTGCTCTCCCGTCTCTCTACTTCGGTCAAACCTGACCGCCAACTCTTTGCGATGTTAAAATAAACAAGTTGTTTCGTTGTTACCAGTCGACTCATGCTTTGCCGGGACCTTCGGATGCTTCCAGTTGTACCCCAGGCCGCCAGGCCAACGCTACCCTTGGGGCTTGCGACCCAGGTACAACCACGGGCGTCAGCGCCGAGTCCCCAACAACCGATCGCACAAGCGGTGCGATCCAAACATCTGGTGGCAGCGGTGGGATCGCGACAACGGAGGCCAGCAGCGAAGAGATGCAGTTGACTGTATGCTGAGCAGCTCAACGACGATCCGGGAGCAGTGCAACGAGCCCTGTGTGATGACTGGTTGCCTGCAGCGGAACGACTGCGCGGAATTCCTGCCTGCGAGGTTTGGTGAGTGCGGGACTTTCTTCTTCTGAGCTTTGCCAGGCTTTTGTTAGTGTCAGAAACAGAGCTGGTAATTGTGGTTGTCGTTGCTGCCGGGTTAGTTTGCGGCAAGACAATAGTAAGCAGTAGAGAAAGCAGCATTCAGAGCAGCCATGGATTTGAAGTCGTTGCGCAAACCGAAATTGTTGGAGCTTGCAAGAGAGTTGGGTCTGGATGTCTCAGACAAACTCAGAAAACCAGAACTGCTAAAGGCTATTCTTGAGTTAGAGGCTGAGGATGACGAGCTGTCGGAATGCCTTGAGACCATTGAAGAGAGGGAGACTGCAAAAGAAAAAGAAGAGCGTGAACGTAAAGAACAGAAAGAGCGAGAGCAACAAGAGCGTGACCGTCAACACGCTTTGGAAATGAAGCGTCTTGAGGTAGAGATGGAACGCGCTCGTAATGGAAGTCAGGCACACGGTGCAGGAGAACGAGTATTGTTCAAAATGACTGACCTGATGCGGCCGTTTAAGCTTGGAGAGGACATTGGTTTGTTCCTGGTTAACTTTGAGCGAACGTGCGAGAAGCAGGGGTTCTCTCGGGAAACGTGGCCACAGCGCTTGCTCACTTTGTTACCCGGCGAGGCGGCCGACGTAGTCGCTCGCTTGGATAGAGAGGAAGCAGAGGATTTCGACAAAGTAAAATCGAGTCTGCTAAAAAAGTACCGGCTGTCTGCGGAGGCGTTCCGTCGGAAGTTTCGGGAAAATGAGAAAGGCAGAAGTGAGTCATATACAGAGTTTGCGTATAGGCTTATGTCGAACATGCAGGAGTGGCTCAAAGAAGAGAAAGCGTTTGGTGACCACGATAAAGTTCTGCAGTGTTTCGGGCTAGAACAGTTTTATAGTCGGTTACTGGAGAACGTGCGATACTGGGTCTTGGATAGGCCAGACGTTTGTACGGTGGCTAAAGCCGCTGAGCTAGCCGAGGAGTTTGTGACGCGTCGGGCTCGCGGAGCTAAGGACGGTCAAAAGGGTGAATTTGGCTCGAAGTTTGAGAGGCCGAAGTTCACACCCATGAGAGCAAAGGGGAACACGCGTAGTGCGGATGCGAGTGGAAGCAGTGCGACCGAACCTAAGGAGACGGCAGCAGCCGAAGCCGAACGCAGAAAGCGGTTCGAGATGAGGCAAGCGCGCGTTTGTTATACGTGCCAGAAGCCGGGTCACTTTTCGGCGCAGTGTCCGGAAACAACACCAAAAGTTGTGTTTTTTTCAATAGGCAGCACTGACGAGAACATGAAGCTTCTCGAGCCTTACATGCGAGACCTCCTCGTGAACGGGAAAGAGTGCCGAGTGCTTCGCGATTCCGCAGCTACGATGGATGTAGTTCACCCGTCTTACGTAGAACCCCATATGTTCACGGGCGAGTGCGCGTGGATCAAGCAAGCCGTGGAAGCTCATAGCGTGTGTCTGCCAGTAGCAAAGGTGCTTATTGAAGGACCTTTCGGAGCGCTTGAGACAGAGGCGGCAGTGTCATCTATGCTGCCACCCCAGTACCCGTACCTATTTTCAAACAGGTCCGATCACCTCCTGCGCGAGAAGGGGCTTTTGTTTGGTGAAGCTAGTGTTCAGGCCTTAACCAGATCGAAGGTTCGGGAGCTCGCTGCAAAGGCGGTAGTTGCGGGGCCGACGTTATCAAACAACGAAAAAGGGTCAGAGGCGCAGCAAGCTGATATTCCGAGCACGCCCGAACTGAATAAACTTGAGTCTGTAACGTTAAAGGCGCCAGATACTGGAGAGGAAACGCCCGACGCGGGAAAGTTAGAAGAGCTATCTACTGATTTGCTCATCGCGCCTACGTCAGACGGACTTGATAGGTTGCTAAAAGTCAGCCGGACGGCTTTGATAGCCGAGCAAAAAAAGGATGGCAGCCTGGAAAACATACGCTGCAATGTCAAAGAAGGTATCGCCAGGAAAACTGCGCGTTTTGTGGAAAGAGGTGGAGTCCTGTACCGGAAGTATCTCGACCGAAGAGGAGTGGAGTTCGATCAGCTGATCGTGCCTCAATGCTATCGTCAGGATCTGTTGCGCTTGTCGCATGGGGGTTCGTGGTCCGGACACCTAGGAATTAAGAAAACTAAGGACCGTCTCTTGCAAGAGTACTATTGGCCAGGGTGTTTTCGGGACGCAGACCATTTCGTGAGGACATGTGACACTTGTCAGCGGGTGGGCAAACCAGGGGACAAATCGAGGGCGCCGTTGAAATTGGTACCTATCATTACGGAGCCTTTTAGACGGCTCGTTATTGATACTGTGGGACCTCTGCCGGTAACAGCCACGGGGTACAGACACATTTTGACTGTGATCTGCCCAGCGACAAAGTTCCCTGAAGCAGTGCCGCTTAAAGAACTCAGCTCAGTTGAGATAGTTAATGCACTACTGTCCATATTTGCGCGAGTTGGTTTCCCTGCGGAAATCCAATCAGATCAGGGCACAGTGTTTACTAGCGCTTTGACGACAACTTTTCTCGAAAGGTGTGGGGTAAAGCTGTTACACAGCTCAGTGTACCACCCACAGTCGAATTCCGTTGAGAAGCTCCACTCCGTCATGAAGCGCGTGCTGAGAGCGTTGTGTTTTGAACATCGAACTGACTGGGAGCTGTGTCTGCCTGGGGTGATGTTTGCTTTAAGGACCGCGCCGCATGCGGCTACGGGGTTTTCGCCAGCTGAACTGGTGTACGGTCGCTCGCTTCGATCTCCGCTTCGCATGCTTCGAGAATCGTGGGAAGGTAGGGGCGACGACCCAGTCGTGGTGGAGTACGTGCTTAAGCTCCTCGAACGCTTAAGAAGGGCACAGGAGTTGTCAGGTGAAGCAATGACAAAGGCCCAGCAGAGGGCCAAGGTTTATTATGATCGGACAGCCAGGGCCCGTCGTTTTGAGGTTGGCGATGAGGTCATGATATTGCGCACATCGCTAAACAACAAACTAGACGTGCAGTGGGAGGGCCCAGCACGAATTGTTCAGAAACTGTCGGACGTTAACTACGTGGTAAGTCTGCCAGGAAAGCGGAAAGCACAGCAAGTTTACCACTGTAATCTGCTCAAACCTTATAGACAAAGGGAAGCAGTGGTGTGCATGATGGTAAACGTTCCTGAAGAGCTTCCGGTCGAGCTTCCGGGACTAGGCTCAGTGACGAACAGGGAAGACACCGGTCAAGTCATTAGTGACCTTATCAGTAAAGCACCGCTGTCGCCCGAGCAGAAAACCGAACTACACCAGCTATTACAAGAGTTTCAAGGTCTGTTCTCTGAGAGGCCTGGTAGGACTTCTGTACTTACTCATGATATAGAACTTACCTCCACAGAGCCAGTACGATCCAAGGCGTATCGGGTGTCACCCCGCCAGAGCGATATTATGGAGGCTGAGGTAAAGAAAATGCTACAGCTCGGTGTTATTGAGGCAGGTGAGAGTGATTATACCTCCCCTTTGATTTTAGTTGAGGTACCGGGCAAGGAACCTCGTCCTTGCGTCGACTACCGCAGGCTTAATTCCATCACTAAGGATCAAATTTATCCGATCCCTAACATCGAGGAGCGCCTTGAGAAAGTTAGTAGCGCTCAGTTTATTTCCACCCTAGATCTTGTCAGGGGTTATTGGCAGGTTCCACTTACAGAAGAGGCTAGTAGGTATGCGGCGTTCATTTCACCAATGGGAACATTCCGTCCTAAAGTGTTGAGTTTTGGTTTGAAGAACGCGCCATACTGTTTTTCAAGTCTCATGGATAAAGTGTTGCGGGGACAGCAAGAATTCGCTTTACCGTATCTAGACGACGTAGCGATATTCTCCGCATCCTGGTCTGAGCATATGGCACACTTGCGGGCAGTGCTAACCCGCCTGCGCGAAGCGGGCTTGACAGTCAAGGCTCCTAAGTGCCAGTTAGCACAGGCCGAGGTTGTCTACCTCGGTCACGTGATTGGTCAGGGTCGTCGCCGCCCCTCTGAAATAAAAGTGGCCGCTGTGCGAGACTTTCCGCAACCGCGCACCAAGACCGATATTCGGTCGTTCTTGGGTGTCGCCGGCTACTATCAGAGGTACATCCCTAGGTACTCTGATATCGCGGCTCCCCTGACGGATGCTCTAAGAAAAACAGAGCCTCAAACAGTCGTCTGGGACGAGACAAAGGAAAGAGCTTTTAGCGCCCTAAAGAGTGCCCTAACAAACCAGCCTGTGCTACGATCGCCAGACTATACAAAAGGGTTCGTTGTTCAGTGCGATGCTAGTGAGCGAGGCATGGGCGTTGTACTGTGCCAACGGGAAAATGGAGAAGTAGAACACCCCGTCCTGTATGCTAGTCGTAAGCTGTCCAGTCGTGAGCAGGCGTATAGCGCCACCGAGAAAGAGTGTGCGTGTCTCGTGTGGGCCGTTCAGAAATTGTCATGCTATCTAGCCGGCTCGAGGTTTATCATTGAGACGGATCACTGCCCTCTCCAATGGCTGCAGACCATCTCTCCCAAAAATGGCCGCCTCCTGCGCTGGAGCCTCGCTTTACAACAATATTCCTTTGAGGTGCGTTACAAAAAGGGGAGTCTCAACGGTAACGCCGATGGCTTAAGTCGAAGCCCCTAACGTAGGAATCAGCCTCAAAATTGTTTGTTACTGATGTTTTTCTTCCTGAGGCAGGATTTTTTTTAACATATTGCTTTTGTTTAGTGTTTCAAAGTGATGATATGCTTTCTAGTGCAACTTTTCAATTTGTGGACGCGTTCTGAGTGATGCTAGACTACTGTAAGGAACTAGGCAGTGGTATAAAAAGGGGAAAGAGCCTGGCAGGGCTTAGTGAGGGTTGTGCCGTGCTTGCTGACTGAGCGGTTGAGTTTCAGCGTAGTTCTAACGCTTGCCGGGAACGAGAACAAAAATGTGAACTCTCCCGAAGTCACTTTGCAGTGTCCCGTGCGAACCTGAACGAGAGAACGAGGCCTTCTCTGTGCGCTGCGCTCAAGAAACGTCGAGGGACGCCCGACTTCGGTTATGAGCATCATCGAGCGACATCCCTCCGGACAGCGGATGCAGTCCCCTGTCCATCGGGATCTCCTTCCCCCGGCGGGGCGGTCTGTTGCGTTTCGCCTGCGACACGTGGTTTTGCCGGCGCGACTGCGGCGGGGCGGCAGACATTTTGGCCCGATCGTCGTCGCCGCAACGCTCATCGGCAGGTGTTTCCAGGCGCGACTGCGGCGATGCGACCGCAAAGGATCACCCTCTCATTCCAGTCATTGTGCCCGAGCCAGGCGATGCGAAAGCAGGGATCATCCTCTCATTACAGTCATTGTGCCCGACCGGCAGCGCTACGACAGGGTGCTACGAGATCGTGCTCGACATGGTGCTACGGCAGCGCTACGACAGGGTGCTACGAGATCGTGCTCGACATGGTGCTACGGCAGCGCTACGACAGTGTGCGTCACCATTAGCCCATTGTACATTCACGTGCTCGTCTTTTGAGGGGTTCCTTCTTGCCCTCAACTGCGAGAGTATAAAAACAGCTGCCCCCGGACGCCAAAAGGAGGGCTCCGATTTCTTCTGTTGAGTGAAGTGCTCTCCCGTCTCTCTACTTCGGTCAAACCTGACCGCCAACTCTTTGCGATGTTAAAATAAACAAGTTGTTTCGTTGTTACCAGTCGACTCATGCTTTGCCGGGACCTTCGGATGCTTCCAGTTGTACCCCAGGCCGCCAGGCCAACGCTACCCTTGGGGCTTGCGACCCAGGTACAACCACGGGCGTCAGCGCCGAGTCCCCAACAACCGATCGCACAAGCGGTGCGATCCAAACAATGCCCTCGCCAAGGAACCATTCGCCAAGCAAGCGAGGGCTTCTCGCTTGCTTCGAACGAACGCTTGCTTCGCAGGGCATTGATTGATTGATTGATTGATTGATTGATTGATTGATTGATTGATTGATTGATTGATCGAGTGAGTGAGTGAGTGCGTGAGTGAGTGAGTGAGTAAGTGAGTGAGTGAGTGAGTGAGTGAGTGAGTGAGTGAGTGAGTGAGTGAGTGAGTGAGTGAGTGAGTGAGTGAGTGAGTGAGTGAGTGAGTGAGTGAGTGTAACGCACCAAGTGGCACATGCATCCTTATGAAGAAACGCCGTAGTAGAGGGTTCGAAATTAGTTTTCATTCCCTAGATCCTATTATTATTCACCCATCGACTCACTTCGACCCCCATCTGGACTCTCTCGACTAGAAACAGCAGTACTTTGCCGACTATGGCTTGGTGTCGCCTACACAAGATCCTTCGCCTTCCGAGTCGGTATGGACGACAGCGCGGCTTGCAGACACTGCGGCGGCAAGGAGACCATCGAACACGTGCTCTGCCACTGTCCTCAATACAGCGCGCACCGGCTGTCACTAGCGACCACGTTGGCACGCCTTGACGACAGGCCACTTTCAGAACAGTCAGTTTTGGAATGCCGACATGAACTGTCGTCGCAGCAAAAGTCGGTCAAGGCTTTGTTGACTTTTCTACATGACAGTGGCCTATTAGAAAGACTATAAGGACCCCATTTCATCCCTTTTCATATTTTTTTTTCTCACGCTTTTATTTTTGTCACGCTCTTCTTTCCGTCTTTACTTCCCCTTTCCCTTCCCCTAGTGCAGGGTAGCAAACCGGAGGTTTTAAGTCTGGTTAACCTCCCTGCCTTTCTCTCATTTGCACCCCCCCCCCCCCACCCAAAGCATTGTACGCTTTGTGGCGTTTATTGCATTCATACCTTAACGTGGCCGCCATTGCCGGGAGTCGAACTCGCATAACCTCGTGCTCAATAGTGCAGCGCCATGGCCAGTGAGATACGCCGGAGGGGGCGGGACTCAATGAAAGAACGCTCGTGTGCTACGCTTATGTGCACGCTTTTAAGAAATCCTGGGTTGTGAAAACCCGTAGCCCTGCACTGGCAGCGTCTCTTTCTTGCTTTGGGAGGTTCAAATAGACACTGCATGTACTAAAGAGAAACCCTATATAAATCATTATAGAATGATAAACTGTTCGATCAAAACAGAATTTTCATTTCTTTTACTTAAACGCAAAGAAAAAGAAAGTTTGTTATTAGCTGTAAAATGGCGAGAGGTTCAGTACTTCTTTTAAAATTTTTCACTAAATCCGCGGCGTCGGTGACTTCAGGCTGAGGCACTGGCGGATCCAAAGAACGAGTACTTTTCTCGAAGCAAACGAAATACTTGCTGTCTTCTTAATCACATCCTTAGAAATAAATCTATATTTAAGCGATAACGGGACACACTATTCGGTTTTGCTGGTGCTGAGAGTATTATCCTTCACAGAGCAAAAGGAGAACGTATAGAAGAAAGTAAAATCGTAAAAGGCGGAATGGAGGAAGTAATCACAAAACGAGAAAGAAAGACTCAAGCACCAGCAATTCTGCCGTTGTTTCCTTGTGCCGACATTTAGCGTTGCAATATGGAGAAATGAATTTGATGGCTGTAGTCTGTCGGTGCCTCAAGCGTGACCGCCCGTAGGCCTATACGTGCGCTCCAGATGTTTCGCAATCGTGCATACTTCTTCAATTTACTTCTTTAATCAGCGATTGTATAGCTTTATCACCTTCCTTGAAACTGTTAGCCACCCGCCGTGGTTGCTCAGTGGCTATGGTATTGGGCTGCTGAGCACGAGGTCGCGGGATCGAATGCCGGCCACGGCGGCCGCATTTCGATGGGGGCGAAATGCGAAAACACCCGTGTACTTAGATTCAGGTGCACGTTAAAGAACCCCAAGTGGTCAACATTTCTGGAGTCCTCCGCGTGCCTCATAATCAGAAAGTGGTTTTGGCACGTAAAACCCCATAATTTAAACTATTAGCCGAGACTTGCTTTAAAGGATAGCGATATCCCTCTTATTTTCTGACAGCCAAACATAATTTCTTCATTATCACTTAAGAACTGATTATTAATTAATCTTAAGCATGACGCCACACTTCCGCTAGTTCTTTATAGAATAACGCACAAGAGATAGCAGCCAATCCAAGGGCTTGCATTGAAGTACGAAGCATTCAGCATACTTTGCAATGCAGGCGAAGTTTTTTTTCTGAACGGCTGCTGCATCACTGGAATATCACCATGAGTTGCAAAAAGAAAGGAAGAAAGAAAAATTGTGTAAAAATCATCGATAATTATTTTCAATGAAAGCGAATAGCTGAAACCAGTGGGCACGAAATGTGTAATATGTTGTGAGCTTAGGAGGGAATCAAACGGCGCTTCAGATAGGACGAAGCAGAGACGCGACAGACGCAATTAACGCTGACAATCGCGGCGTCTGCCGTCTTCGGCCTGTCTAGAATTAGAGTTGTTGGATTCCCTTCTAAGAATGCACCAACAAGCAAAGTTCAGCGCACTCCTGCATGTTGTGAGCTGCTTAAATAAGTAAAAATTCTCGCAGGAACTCCACTGGAGTTGTCTAAGTATGCATAAGCATTGTGTCACTTGCTCATATCCACGCAGCCCGGTGTCATTATCAATATTATCAAACTTGATCTGACCAGTATAAGGACTTATCAACCCTTATCGGTCCTTCTCAACCTTATTGGGTTAGTAGATCCGGCGTTTATCAACACTCATCCATTGTTATCAACCTTATCGTACTCTACCCGACCCTTATCAAATATTATCGGCCCTTCTCAAACTTATCGGACTCAATCCGGCCCTAATCAACCCTTATCGGTTATCAGATTTGCTCCGATCATTGTAAGCCCTTATCGCTCTCGTTTATCATCTATCAACCCTTAACACACTTCATCCATTCGCGTCGAACCATTATCAAAAGTGATGACACCCATATAACCCCTCATCACTACTTATGATCGTTATCTACTCAATCACTGCTTATCTTTCAGTGTAGCGCGACGGGAAGCGCATGGTCCCTGAGATCGGAGGCATTTCGGCCGATGAAGGAACGCCCCAATGGAAGGCGCATCTCGCAGCCATCGATCGGGGATGTGACATGTTTGGCAATACATTTTCGCAAAGTCGGAATTTTCCTGATGTCTACAAGACTCTAAGTCGGCTCAAGATGTGGTCCTAGAGTTGGCTTTCATTCCACCATCACCAAATCTTTCGATAAAGCCTTCATAGAAACTGTTCTTCTTTGAAATTTTTGTGCCGCCGGTACAAACGTTCGTATGCAGAAATATTCACTTTCCGTAAGCGTGGGTGTTAAACTTGGTGGGTAAGAGACTCGGCTTCTGAGCGTGGGGTCGTAGGTTCGCAATTCACCACCGCCAGCATTTTGACCTTCGAATTTATTTTATTTCATACATTAATTTCTTTATAGCGATTCGTTTTAACAGACAGACGGACGGCCGGGTTCCCTCGTTCGGTTGGCATTGAAATATTTGCGCATTTAATATGTATGTAATGTCTGTAGAAAGCTATTCGTTGATAAACGTCGTCAGTGGTCTATGCACAATTTTCTTTCTTTCTTTCTTTCTTTCTTTCTTTCTTTCTTTCTTTCTTTCTTTCTTTGAGTGATCGATTTACTTGTTTATAGCAGAACGTTTCCATTAAGCTATTGACATCTTCAAACGAATGACGTCATTGAAGGCGTTTATTTGTTGCAGCGAGGATATGTGGGTAGCGTTAGTTGTTTCATTGCCCGATTCCGTAGAGAACAGAGCCGTTAACCAGCCCATCTGTAGCGGTATAGCATATGTGGGTGGGGTGTACATGCAAGCCGATTCGTTCTATATGTGTAGTCTACAGGGGCGCGAGCGCCAGTGTGGAAGGCGACAGTCATCCTCCTCTCCCGCCTTTGGAGCTCTCTCTCGCAGCTGCCGCATTGGGAGAGGCCGGCGTGAGAAAGGGTAAGGCTGTTGTCCTTCCCGAGCGCTCCTCCACCGCAGCATCGAAACTCCAATGCTCTCGCGCGACAGGCCGCACAGACGGGTCACACTTGTCTAGAGTTTAGTCTAGAGTGGTCAATCGGCTGATGTGGCCGCCATCTCTCGGAAAAAAAAAAAAATGAAAGCACTGGCTGACGCCGCAATGAGACCACGCGTGGTCATGCCGCATGCTATAGGTACATGCATGCGATATGCGACAAGGCGAAAATGCGAAAATTTCGTGAATACCTAACAAATTACTTTGAGTAAATTTCTGTTCCCAGTGTACATCGTTCATGAACCCATCATAAACCAATCGGAATAGTCTACCCTTGTCAACCCTTCCACCTGGTCTTTTTCTTTTGTTTCTTTTATTGCGAATGTATTGCCGTGTTACTTCTTTCAATTCGAATTTTTTTCTTTGATTGTTTAAAGTCGTACAAAATCAGCAATGTGTTTCTTTTCTTATTTTCGTTGTTTTGCAAGAAACCACTCTTACACGTGTTTGTATTGCCCCCCCCCCCCCCCCTTGTGTAATGCCTTCGGGCCTTCAAGGTGATACTAAATGAAATGAAATGAAGTATATGTGGAATCTAGCAGCACGTGCTAAAGCGAGGCACAGCAGTCGCGGACGCTGGCGCAGTCTGCAGCCGGCCACTCGGCCACTCTAGACAAGTGTGACTATAGGCCACTGGCGCAGGCGAAATTTTTTTCCAGTGGAGGGGGGGGGGGGGAGGTTGACACGTGCGTGGTGTGCCAACCCCTGGCTACGCCACTGATTCAGGCTGTATAGGTCTCAAGGAGCTACAATAGCTGGTGCGTGGTGGTGGATGCGCCCCACAACTCTGTTCACAGATCGCATTCCTGCGAGGTAAAGTATGAGATAAGGAGGACGCGGCGCAGCAGCGATTTCTATACACTCTTAAGCAAAATTACACCCTTTTGCCACACAACGATAATCGTCATCTGTCTTGTCTGCATTTCCTTTCTTTAACGCGGCGAGCCCGGTACTTTCCAGTAACGAACGGCATGCGCGTCACCAGCATGACATAGCATTCCCGACAGGAAAGTAACGAGCGCAGCGTTTTCAAGAAAGGAAATGAGGGGAAGACAGATGACGATTATCGTTGTGTAGCAAATATACACTCCAAAGGGTGTAATCTTTTCTTAGAGTGTACGCTTGCAAAGTTTAAAGACGAAATGTTGAGCCGTTTGCTTAAGGCGAAAAGTTGGATTTACTGCCTGGAGGAACGCTTTAAAGGCTCTGACGGTATCTTGGAAGTATCCTATAGCAGCTTGAATACACATAGAACCTTAAAAATTATCCGACGCATTTCTACCAAAATGTACTTCATTTCTGGCATTTTTCATCCTAGTATACCGAGTAGTTCGGAAACGAAAAACAATTTACTCTTGTATATAATCTTGTACACTGTAGAGCAATTTTATTTTTTATTGTTTTCTTATTTTTTAAATTATATTTTTTTGTTTCGAGGAGCAAGTGCTAGTCACGTTGATGCCAGCATGCGCAGTAGACATACATGCTTCATCCGAGGCAGTATCCGAAACATCTGAAAACGTTCCTCTGGCGAACTCGTATTCCTTCCAAAGTACTGATGTTGATATCCCCAAGTGTTCCTTGACTTCATATGTACGTAGCTCAGGATACATAAGGGCAGGATAGAGAGGGACAGCATGCAAGCAGCGCACAGCTCGTCGGGGACACGTCGCGCGAAGAAGTAGGAACCTGCAATAGCGCATTTTTCGATTTCCAGGTTGGCCAGCGCTTGGGACAGTGGCTTGGTTCAGGCTCCGACACGTAAATAAGTTCCTACAAGATGTTTGGACACAGGACGCGCGGCTATAGAGATTGCAAGTATTGCCACCTCGAGTAATCACACATATATACTTATAGCATAGAAGCGCCGAATCGCTAGATATGCAGTTAGTGCGGGTGCTTGCTTCAAAATGAGCAGCGTGGCGCAAACGAGTACCAAACGTCAAGAACAAGGAAACAGAAAAGACATGCGCACGTCCTATACCTATTTGCTTGTTCCTCGTTTATTCGTGGTCGCGTCGCGAGCTGCTTATTGGTTCAGTCCTTATTAGTTACGTTCTCCTGTTCACCACAGGACAACGTGGTATTCCGGCGACGACGTCTTGGACAATTAACAGCCATTTGTAAAATAAAAGTTGATCATTACGCGTCTCTCCTGTTCACGTTTCGATTTGCGCTGGTGTTACACTTGGAGCATGCTCAATCTAAAAATAAGTATTGCGGGCTGAAGCTTCAGAATTGTCATTTCTTGGCAGCCCTATCCGTACAGACGGCTTTCGAGCGAGAATAATCATGGAAACCGAAATGGCCTTACTTCACTTTTTCTTTGTCACAATTATGCGAAATCAACGCAGTTCTTTCCTTGGCTTCATTGTCTGCTCTTGCCTTCCTATATAGTTGCGACTACGCCCTGCGATGCAGCGTTGTTCAACGCGAACGATTTATCGCGTAGCGTATAGTCAAACTAGTTAAGGTAACGGATTAAAATGCCCGTTTCGACGCTCCACCCTGCAAACCCAACAAGAAAGTATAAGCATAGCCAACCAAAGCAGACAGACGACGGACAATCAATAAACAAACACATACAGCGCACGGTTTCAGAAAGCATTTGAATACAAAGAAGAAAAAAAAAAAGCCACGGAACGAGTCAGCCACGCGCCACGATTCCGCTCGCGCTCGCGCCTACCTTCGCGAGATTTCCGCCCTCGGAAGAATTTCTGCTCGGGCGCCGCGCGTTATCTTTACGTTTGGTTGTTCTGGCAGCGCCACCAACAGGGCGCGGCCTGCAGGTCCCGGCCTTTAGCCGCCCTGTGCGTTGAATTCAAACGCGCACGCCCTGCCTAACGACGGCGTCGCCTTGCTTTATATACATGTATCGCATACGCGCGCGCGAGCTCGACTTGTGTAGCACGTGCAAACCGCCGCCTCCGCGTATCTCCGGGCCATCGCCGCACCGACAGCGCGATATGCTCGCGCCAGGTCATTCTACTCGCGACTGTTCCTCCAGCTTCGCTCCGAGACGCCGTCCTTGGCGAGGTCTAACACCCGTGGGTATAGAGCGCCTTTCAGAGACGTCTCCCGACGTGAGACAGAACGTTGAGACGATTACCCGAGGCTGAGGGGAAAAAAAACGCTGGTTTCGGGTTAATTGGTAATTCGTAACGCCGGCGAACTAGCGCGCAATAAAGCAGAGGACAGAGCCGTGAACTGTAACTGGTACAGCAATAACTTCCAAGTGACGTTTAAAGCCGGACACTTTCAATTTATACGCATTCGGAAACGATGAAAAAAAAAACAACAACAGAAGAATTATGGAGGAAAGTCGACCGAATCCCACGAAGCGGGAGTTCTCGTTCATTACATAAGGAGGGTCTCTAATTCGGCAACATTGATACCTTCAGGTAGCATGTGTGGGTTTATTGACCGGTTGCAAAAAGATCACGTACTCATGATCGTGCCTGCGGCAGAAAGGATGTTCCACATCCGCCGCCAAGGTTTATGACTGGTGGCGCTGGCTAACGCTCCCAAGGTTAGTTGTAATAGTAAAACATAAGTACCCAAGAAAGTGAATTGGGAAACGGCGCCGCGGTATTTTTTTGGTTAGAGCATCGCACGAGTAATGCGAAGACGTGGCAAGTTGTTTTTTTTCATCCACTTGCATTTCCATTAATCTATCATTTCTTTAATTCAATTAGTAAGTACAAGTAATTCCCCCTATGCTGTCTTTGGCGTTCTTGTTTGTTGGCTTCTCATGATATGATTAATAAAAAATCGGACCCCTTGCCCTTTCTTCTCGTTCACGAAGCGGGAGTGCATTCAGCAGTACCGGTATACCATATCTAGAAAGTCAAACTGTTTCTTTGATAGAGAAACAGATGGTTAACTCATTACTGCTGCTTCCTCGACAATCTCGCGCGGGCCGCGGTCTCTTTCACGTAACACAAGCATCGCGCTGCTGAACGGTCGCTGATGTTGAATATTCCTTCGGCAAATCCGGAGCCGCCTGCAAGCTTGTGCCACAAGACGCCCTTCTCTGACGGAGAGCGCGGGCGCCAACCCTGCGTTTGGAATATGCTGTAAAATAATTTGCACTCTTAAATGCGAACAAGATGCGCCTATACACACACCCTTACACCGGAAAGGGGTGCAAGAGTGGGAGTTATAGAACAATATACACCTGTTTTCGCTTTTAAGGTTGTAAATTATTTTTTACAGTGTGCTCACGCTCCAGTCAGAAAAAGAAAAAGGAGGCGCATGCCAGCATAGTAATAATTATTATTATTTGTTTTGAACACATATACACATATACACAGTCAACAGGAAAGGAAAAGCGATGAGCAGGCTGGCAACGGCCACCGGAAGGGGCACAACGCCTGCCTACTCTTCTGAAGGAAGGTGACAGCAACACAGAAATGGAAGATAGGAAGGAGAGAGGAAAGGAAGAGCAACAGGACAAATCTAAAGACTAAAGTAGAACACAGTACACTACGCACGTTGTTCTGCCGAGTTTCGACTCTGCAGCTGGAATTAAAGTACTGGCATTTCACGCACGGGAGTGGCGCGTGTTGTCTGTACATATAGCTTGGGACGGCAACGGATTCTAATGTGCGACAAACGGTTTCAGCTGCAGTCTGCCGTCAGCGCAGTCAGCCGCTGACCGCACTGTGGCGGCAAGATGAATTGCTTGAGGAACGTCACATGCTTCGTCGCATAAAAAACTAAAAACTAGAACTCTGGGAAAGTTTATTTTGATTCACCCTTCTTTTTCTCATATTTTTCATCTGAGCGGCTGCATACCCTGCGAGTCCCACTTTGGCCGTCCTTGGTTTGTCGAACGGAACAGATCGCCATACACAGTTATGCGACTGGGAGGGACTTTGCCGTTGTCTGCCGCTTTCTTCATCCTAATAATACAAATTACCACTATAGACTTTACTTCCAAGTGAAGGTTTTGTATTCTGTAACAGGACGTCCCATTACAGCCTTGCGCCATGGGACCTCCTTCTGTATACTGACATATCAATGCATTTGTATACGTTGTATGGACATATATGATTTATTTATTTATTTATTTATTTATTTATTTATTTATTTATTTATTTATTTATTTATTTATTTATCGCTGCATTAGGATGACTGCTATCAGGCATCCTCTGCTACAGGGACGAACATAGTGAACATCCAGTGAAGCAATGAGGTACGTCCCGTATGCTTCCGATCGAATCCACTGATTTGAACGGGGAGGGCCCGAGTGCTATGCGGTGCGGTTTCGGCTGGAGATCCGCTATCGGTCTGTATTTAGAACAGACTTGCTCCAAGAAGAGCAGAAATCTTTTATCCCGATGCGCTCCAGATTTGCTATCGGAGTTCCACAAGAGGTTGCATCAGCAACGGTATATATGCGGTCGGCTGGCCGCACAAGTATTTTGCATTGAAAGAGCTAAGTTCTGAGCCGCTTTCGGTACGAGCTGGAGGCAGAGCGTCTCTGCCGAACACGCTTCAGTTGCCATCATTTGGACATTTGGGCATTTCGTGATGATGATTATAACGATGATTTATTGGCATCCCCTTTGAAACGGAATAGTGAAAAACGTTCCCCTAGCCTGCTTAAGCTGATCAGGGATTCTATACATGCTTTTCAGTCTAGCATTTTGCATAAATCTCCTTAATCTTTTATATATCTACCTTGTGCCGTTACTTATGCCTGTAACGGCTCCGGTCCTGTTAATCTCTTCTCTGCTTATTGTTCTCACCAATACTCTAAACGTATCTCGCCTATCTCGAAGTTAATACTTTCATCCACTTTAAATCCCGGCGCCTTTGGAAGGTATACGCCACGTATACGGGTCTCGCTGGGTGAGTATACCTTCGCATTGCACTATGGGATGTGCTGAGTTGTCTCCGGATGTTTGCTGCAACAGACACATGCATCATGCTGTTGAGAATATTTGCTCCCGTATATATTTTTGTCCTTAGGCAAACCAGCTCGATCCTTGAATAACAATGCATTGCCCTTTGTGCTATCGCACAGATTTTCCCTGCTAATTCATTTCTTGCCATTGTCTTAAATCTCCATGTATCCTTGTAAATCTCACACAAAAAGGATGGGGCAACGTACGCACACCAAGTGCGACATCTCAACCTGCCCACATTTCGAGTGCTCTCCTTGAATATTGGACCTCGCTGCAGAGCGCTCCGGTGCTTTACATAGTAGACGTCAAGCAGAGGATTGCCACAGCTACAACCACGATGAGTTAACGACCTGCATCGTGCCGGCAAGATGGAGGACTCCCTCGGAAACCTGGCATGATATCACTTTAACAAGCATGCGGGTCTGACAATAAGTACATCGCGTTCGCGACCGTGTAAGTGAATTCGTGTGTCTTCCCGACGAGATTTTGGACAGTGGAAGCACACCGCAACAGTTAGACCACCTGAATTCGGGCGAATGAGTGTAAAGTCGTGTCAAATCGAGCTCCGTCCCAAATAAGTGGCCTAAATAAGCTTGTCCCAGATAAGCTTCTAAAAAAAATAGCCCAGAACAAAGGGCACATTGCATTGACATGCGTCGAACATCCTGGCTGCTTTGCGTCAAACTCGGCTTCTCTGAAATTTGTACTGCGATTCTGCAGATGTCCCCACAAGTCGGTATGCCACCCGGTTTCCTTTTTCTTTCCCGCCTTTTTAAAACATTCTTTTATCTTTTTTGTGTGTGTGTATTACGTACGGTGGGCCAGGTCAGGTAGTGTTTCCGGATACGTTATAATGACTAACTATTTTAGTAAAAAAGCAAGCGGTATAGTTGAGTCGCGGATGCCGTAACTTCCCGTTATCTTGTCCCCGAAACATAATTAATGCCGGGAGACGCTATAACCTGCCCTGAGAGCTTCGTTGAGGTCTGTCTTCTTTGATCTCTTTATGCAAATGTCTTCCGCACGTAAAACTGTAGTGCGTTCTTAGCATACGTAATGCCTTCCTCGTTCTGTTTACTACCATTTGGGTCAAGAGATGAGAGCTCGAACTCTCGCGCGATGGCTAGCGCATGTTAATGCGAGGCCACGAATTAAGACGTATACCTGTTTAGCTTTGATGAAGTGTAATGTTGTGGGCGATTAATACAGTAAGTAAAGTAAGGTTAGGTTTAAGATATTTATTGGCTAGAAGAAAGCAAGAGTTCACACCGCAGAGTTATAGGTCAGCAGTTTCCGGAACATAGAATCCTAAGAGCACTGATAATTATGAAGGCTGCGAACACGGGATAAATGTAACCTGCGCTCAGTGAACAATGAACGTAATCATCCTGCAACCTTTTTACTTAATTTCTTTGTTGCCTTATAAGTAGGTTAGTCCGAGCTGGTTCCGAACTGCCACGCGCAGCGAACGATTATATTTGCAACAATACATATATTCTGAAGTAGCATAATCGTAAGATGTAATTTAATTTATTTGCTCTCAAGGTAACAGCATTACAGCGGGGAGTGAACCGATAAAAGAACAGCACAGTATAATTACATGAAGTGAGGGAAAAATGACGATCGTAATTTGTTGGCATCGATGACGGAAGGCGATGTCCGCGGGGACGTGGTTACAACTCCATGTTTGTGGTTATTGTTGTTGTTTTCTTCAAATTTCTATTTGATGAAAATGGAAAGACAAGGTAATTACCAATAAAATACCATACGCGGTTCAGTTCAATTCTCATTATTTACAGTGTTTTTCTGAATCGGTAAAAATACGAGAGGAACAAACGGCACACTGAAAATGTTTGCACTCTTAAGGGTGCCTTCTTGTCACACAGGTAACACCCTTACCGTTAGGGCCTTATAAAAATTTCTAGAGGCCCACAACGGCGCTCTAACTAGACGTACGATGACAAAAGACGCGGTTGAAAATTATGTAATCATTCTGACAGCCTTGGGCGCACAGAAATATCCGACTGGATAGTTTCATCTCTCTCCCTGTGAAATTCTCTTGTCGGATATTTCTGTGCGCCATAGGCTGTCAGAATGATTACATAGCTTTCAACTACGCCTTTTGTCATCGTACGTCCAGTTAGAGCTCCGTTGTCGGCCTCTATATTTTTTGTCAGGCCCTGACGGTAAGGTGTTACCAGTGCGACAAGAAAACGCCCTTAAAGGTGTAAACATTTTTTACAGAGCAGGCACAAGGAACACACACATGATGCATCTGCTTGACAGGATGTATGTTTCCTTTGATAGCAGCAGCAACTGCCACTGTAGTAAAGCCGAAGGCTTAACGTTGAATGCAGGGTGTATAAACGGGCGTGCATAAAATGTGGTTCATGACACTCTGATGTAGTGTGTCGGATTGCAAGTAGGCGAATTATCCTTGCAGCATATATATGTCCTAGACAGCGGGATTGGTAGCCGGTTGCCGTCTTCAGAGATGACCGAGCAGCTCGATCGGCACGTTCTTTGCCGATGATAACACAGTTATTTGATAGCCACTGAAAAAATCACGTCCTTTCAGTCAGGTACTGCACGGCTTGTGTGATTTCGAATACCAACTGTTCATGCGGACCGCGCCGTAAGGCTGACGGTAAACACTGCAGCGCCGGTTTCGAGCCTCAGAAAATCGGCAATTTGTGTGTTGGTTCGTCACTAATAAAGTAGTGAGACTCGTTTTCAAATGAGACGCTTTCAACTTGATAGTGATGGCTTTTGCTGGAATGACGACGAGGACAGGTTCAGGAGTAGAGGTGTTCGGCGAGACGGAGCCATCGGTGTATATTTGGGTGTAACTCTGGTACTTCTCACATAATAGCAGTAAGGTAAGCTGTTCGTGAGCCAGCGATGACATATCTGCTTTTTTCCACATGCCAGATACTGTAAGGTTGATCTTTGGCTGAATGAGGCACCAAGGAGGAGCCGAAGGTCTCGCAAGAGGTGTGAAGCAAGATGGTATAGCCTCACGATGTGCGGATACCGTTCGGCAGAACGAGATACGTGGTCTCTACGCAGATAGGGAGGCTAGATGGTGGCAAAGAGTGCGGGCAAGGTGCCTTACGTGCATCCTTAGTGCTTCAACTGCGATGTGGGTCTTGATGAGGTGGTCTCTGGCGATCGCAATAGTTGCCGCCGTTGACGCTCATCGGGAAAGGCCTAGAAAAATCCGGAGCGCCTGGGCCGGAAAACTTTGCATAGTACGTGAGCTTGTCTTTCTTGCGTTAGTCAATGCTGGCAAGCTGTACCGCAAAAAGCCGAGAAAACGTATCCAATATAGTTGCACCACAGCGCTCGCGGGCATTCCCCAGGTCTTTCCAGCAAAGAACTTCAAAACGTGACAGACGCCTGTCAGCCGCTTTGTCATGTGCAATACATGGGGGCTCCATGAGATATCTCTGACGGTTATGACACCCAAGAAGTTGTATGACCGTACATTTGGTATCACCTGCCCATTGATTAATACACTGTACTGCGTCATGGGCTTACGCGTGAATACCACAAGTGCGCATTTATCAAATAAAACCTCCACGCCTTGACTGCGGAGGTAGAGGGTAGTCTGAGTGGCAGCGTTTTGGAGCCTTGCGCGCAGCTGTGAGCGTGTCACTCCGGACGCCCAAACGCATACGTCGTCCGCGTACACTGATAATTTAACTGTGCTTGGAAGGTGATCAAGGAGACCAATCAGCGTGAGGTTAAACAACGTTACGCCACTCTGGGGGACGCCGCAGTAGGTGTAATGTATAGGAGTATGGCCGTCCTCGCTGCTCAAAAAGGAAGATCGCACAGAGAGATAGCTATGTATCCATCGAAACATCCGACTACCGAGGCCTATACTCCCTCGAGATCGGCGAGGATGACTTCATGTGTTACGTTGTCGTACGCCCCTTCGACGCCGAGGAACAAAGAAGCGCAGAGACGTTCACATCCCTGTTGGTGCTGAACGTAGGTAACCAGGTCGACGACATTGTCAACCGATGAGCGGCCACATTGGAAGCCTGCCATGGCATCTGGGAAGATTTTGTGGTATACCACTTCAAGCGTCGGAGTGTGATCCTCTCCATCACTTCGTTCACACTGCTCGCCAATGCAATTGGGTGGTATACGATGAAAGCTCCAACGGAGACTTGCCAGAGTCCAGTAATGGCGCTATGCCCGACTAGTCTTCCATCTTGCGGGAAGTGTGCCAGGTCACCAAGACTCACTATACATTTCGAACAGAACACTCCTAGCCCGCTCATCCAGATGACACAGAGCTCTGTAAGAAATTCCGTCATGTCATTATTATGACGCACGCCTGCACAAAGCTAGCGCCGCCGCGAGTTCATGGATGGGAAATGGTAGATCCATGTGGGGTTCACATGGTGGCAGGAAGCTGATGGAATGTGATGAGTTGTTCGAAGCTGTGAGCTGCGAGTTCACCTTCTTCGTTTCTTTGTACTACAGTGCCTCTTCCAACAGCGACCAGATAGTGAAGCCGCAGAAGACTTCTTCACTGTAGTGAAAAGAAACAAAGAAACTAGGTGAAAAATACTGAAGAAAATATTCTGGATACAGACACAGGCACGTTCTAAGGCATTTTTCCAACTGGGTAGACCGAAACAACAATAAACGATGGATTTGCACCGTGTTTTATAACTAATCGCGCCGGATAATGTAACTTTGCGCACGCATGGAATTTGTGTACAGTTTATCATTGTGGCAAATCAGCTTTGCGGAATCCCGCAAGGTGGAGGACGGTTTATGAAAGGAAAAATTGTCATCCACCCAAATGGTAGCACGAAGCTTTACAACGGAAGCCTCCGTACTGGTTTCGCAGAAATAAAGTTTCGCAGCTGGGGAAAAAAAGTCGTCCTTGTCTGGGATTCGAACGCGGTACCAACGCCTTATAATGGTCGCTCCACCATTTGAGCTAACCAGGAGGCTAGCAGACCGCAGCGCGAGGGCGAATTAATCAACAACTCGAGGCATTTTAGTCGACGAGGCTTGCGTCGAGTTGATTAATTCACCCTCGCGCTGCAATCAGCTAGACTGCTGGTTAACTCAGATGGCGGAACGACCGCCCCGGGAAATGCGTTGGTCCCGGGTTCGAGTCTCAGACAAGGACCAATTTTTCCTCAACTGCGAAGTTTGTTTTCTGAGCAGGCCGCATGGGGGTTCTCTTTGTAGTTTCGTGCTGCCTTCGGGTGCATGACAATTTTCTCTTTCGGTTATCGTTATGCATTTCACTCTCGTTTCGTTTCTTCGCGCTGTCCAGGTAACGTTACTACAACTGAGACTGTTCAATCCAGTTTGTAACATGCTTGCTCTCTCCGTATGGTCACTGTTGTTGACACTAACTTGAATATTGCATAATTTTCTCTCGTTCTTACTTATGTACCAACTCCTGCCACGGTTGCTAGAAGGTAGCCGGGCGGATATCATAAATAAATATCTAGAGCTACCTGGATTATTTTAAAGGATATCTGCACAACCATCTAGGTAGGACAAAAACTACAAGAACAAGAAAGAAGCTTAAAAAGTTTAAATAAAATCGTTGGGTTTCACCTTCCTAAACTGCACAGTGGGACTCTGTATTGGAGGGTATCAATATTAATTTTTGACCCACTGGGATCCTTTAACGTGCACCCGCTGCACGGTAACACGAAAATGGGCATTAGGACACGCTAGAGCAGGACCCGGAGTAATAAGGAAAAAGAGTTATAAGCCTGCTGTTCATCTTCCTCCGAGACATCGCGCTGATGAATGTTTGGTGAAACATCCGTGCTAACAGTGTGACAGATGCTCACCGGCGGAACAATTGAAGGCCAAGCACACTAGGCTAACCCTGCCTGTTGCACAACCATATGAGACCTCTTCACACACGCGCGCACACACACACACACACACACACACACACACACACACACACACACACACACACACACACACACACACACACACACACACACACACACACACACACACAAAAAGTAGCTCCGTGGGGGAAACGGTCCTATCATGTTTACACGACGCAAACGAACCGTAACTTCGACCTTTGCGTGTTCTCGGCCGCGTAAGCATTCCTCCCATAAAGTTTGGGCGGAGGACATCCTGTCTTGGCCGGCGGGCGCATGTTTTACGTTTCTTGACATGCGTCCCTGATAAAGAAATAAAAATTCGAATAGTGTGGAACCTGTCAGAAGACAGCAGTGGCACTCGAATATCTTGCACGAACGAAAATACACACGCTGTGCATTCTTACACATACGTGAGATGGCGCTCTTTAATGCCTTGTAATGCAGTGGGTTCTTGGTTTACTATGCAGGCTCGCAGTCGGTTTTTCGGGCAGGCCGTCGCCGCCTGTTCCGATGCGAGTGAGTGAGTGATGAAACGTATTTATTAAAAACTAAGCAAATAAAATGAAGAAGAAAATGAAATTAGACTAAGAAAATGAAGAAGTTATTTGTGCTAGGCTTTGCCGAATTAGGTAGTTTTTGCGAGATTATGCATCTACTCCTCTCGGGGGCTGTATAGAAAAGCGTTTCTTCGAAGCATAAAAATAACTAGTGCAGAAGCTAGGCATATATAACGCTATAAAATCTCTGAAGCTCGCGCGATTAGCCGCGGCTCTGCATAAATATGGTGAGCTATTTTGTGTGTGTTTGAATGCGTATCGGTGCGTTGACTATGAATTGGCCATTTATGTATGATTTTCGCATCCTAAATACTTCAGCTAGCATTGACTATACCCGCAGGGATAACAGTATGGCTTTCGGCGATGTAACACCGCGACGGACGATCTCCTTTTGAGAGTTGCGCGTAAACTCACAACGACGGATTCGCGCAGTCGAGGGAGCCATTTATTCTGTTGCACGCTTCTACAGTGACGCAGCCGTGAACAAGTAGCGCCCACCACGGTATACATCGATGGCTATACATACGTTCCACCGTCGAGCATGCGAATTCACCGCTTCATTACCTTACCGCGGCCGGCCGCAGGCGCTATGCGTAAGCGCCTGCGTACTGAGATTTGAAACCACTCATGTGGTCAAAATTAATCTGGAACCATTCACGCAACACTTGTCATAGCTTAGGTGGGGCTTTAGAACTGTCAACGTTATCGATGCCAACTAAACCACGGCGTATCGAATTCTCGCGGTGCGTCGAACAAATTTACAACATTGTTACGCGACAGTGCGGGAAGACGAGAAATGTAATTCTACCGCTGAACCAGTGAATACGTGAAAAAACTAATCTGGCTCCATCGAACCGACAAGACAGGCAGGCATACGCGATCTATCAAACATACCAGACTGTCAAGCTCCCCTGGAAGTAGGCTTTTCCTAAAGGAGGCACATGCGCGCAGGGTTTCGAAGGTCAGTGTACAATATGTTGCAACATTGCAACAAAACTGAGCCATTCAAACCTCATGGGGCCGTCTAACCCCCTGTTGCAGGTGCAGTGATTATTATCTACCGCACTCACCATGATGAGTAATCACATCGTACTTCAAAGTTTGGTAATCCGGGTCAGCGGTCGCTGACATGGTGCATATTGAGGGGAGTGGAATCAAAACGACCGGGTATTTAAGGGAGCGCTCGTTATTTTTGTCGCACTGCAAAAAAAAAGAAAGATTCACGCGTTGTATATCAATCAATCAATCAATCAATCAATCAATCAATCAATCAATCAATCAATCAATCAATCAATCAATTCCAAGTTTGCTTGCCACGAACCTGTACGGCCAACTAGAGAGGCACGAACTACAATCGCACCTGTGTGTTCAGATATGTGTGCTTAGCGGCAGGAGAATTAGGCGGAGGACGAAAGAACATCCGGTTTGCTCGAGTCCCGATGACTGAGCCACGGAGTCGAAGAAAGAGACAACGGCCATCGCATTCCTGTCGAATGATATTCTTTCCGAGACCCACCGCAAACGAGACGTAATACGAGTCCCCGACATTGTACTCGGAGACAGTGCCGCTCGCAGGACAACGATGCGCAGGAAAGGCGATAACCACAGCCCTCGCGATGCATTCCGGTTCCACGAATACGACCGGGAGCCCGTCTGCTCTATTATTCAGCCCCGAAACACCGGTGCCTACGCAGGTGCCTCTCGCGGATCAGAGGCCCACGCACGAGGCGCCGCAAATGACTTTCGCGAAAAGGCAGTCGTCATAACGACTCCGCTGGCGGTGCCATCTGCCGAGAGGAGAGATTCGTGAGTGTCTCTTCACGGAGCCGTGCCTAATGTAACACCGGCGCAAGTTCAAGGCTGCCGCAGGATGCACTGCTGCGTGAGGAGGGTATCCTGCTAATGTTGTTTCGCGGTTACGCCCGCGCGCCGGACGCTTCGCTGGCCCGGCGTCGCAGTCTCACGGGGCGCCTCCCCTAGTCGTGATTTTGATCCTCCTCCGTCCGAGCGTCTCTCCGCTCCGTGCGAGTAGATAAGTGATGCAGGCCGCCGCCGCCGGCGTTGCTGTGGAGAAGCCCGCATTCCTCGTAGATGGGCTTCGGACGATAGAAGCAGCACGCCCGGCGTCGGCGCAGACAATGGTCGTCTCACTCCTCCTCCCTTTTCTCTCTCGTTCTCGGAGCACTGATCCTGCTCCCCAAATGACACGTCCCGCACCGCCGGGCTCGTTCCGGTGGGAAAACTGAAATTTCGCGGGGCGGGACCGCGAGTGCAAATAAGCGAGTGCAACGTTCCGGAGAGAGGATCTTTGTGTGTGCTTCGACCTGTGATCGGAAAGTGGAAACCGCAGCGAGACCCGAGGCCACGTCGACGACGACAAAAGGAAGGAAAGAGACTATAGCTGCCGTCACCGCCTCTCCTTTCGTCGCCCCAGCGACCACAATCCGGATCCGAAACCGACACTTGCCGAAAAGTGAAATAACACGCGCACGCACGCACACACAAACACACCCGACCTCGCAGTTGTTGCAGCTCTCAGACCACAGACGAAATCGCCCCCTCACGCGCGGAGGAAGGAGAGTGAAGAAAAGGGCCCCTGATAACTCTCATTATGCAGGCGCATACAAACGCACATTCGACGGACCGAGAACTTTCGAAGGTACTGCGGGCACGCAACAACTCGGCGGCAGCGAGGGTCCAACAACCGCCGGCGAGAACGAGAAACCGCCGCGCTCAAGCAAAACAAAACGAGTGCAACGCAACGTGACTGTTGCTCTTTGCTTTCTTCGGTTTCTCCCTCACATTTGAGCCGCACGCCCGCAGCGGCTGTAGAATCAGCGCCGGGCTCGCCGGCAGAAGCACTCACCCAGCGACCATTGATAAAGCGCCATCACGCGGAGCCGCGCGGCAGCTGCCGGCACTCAGCGGCGAGGAAAGAAACGAAAAGATAATAGGCACAATTAGGGGGCCCTAATGACCCCCCGGACCGCGTACGCTCAACATGAGCCAATCGGAGGGCACGTCTAGCCAGCGGCGGCCAATCACAGAGAGGAGAGCGGTAAACTCTAGCGAGCCGGGCCTCCCCGAAAAGTTTGCCCGCGTGAGCGAGCGCTTGTGGCGCCTCCGCGTCGTCTGCTAGCCTGTCGGCCTCGCAAGGCACGTCGCCGCGCTCGCTCATCAGACCGGTCGTAGTCGGAGGCCGTCAGGTCTGGCGTGCGTGTATCGTGGAGGCTCACTTCACGAGTGTCACTCGTGCGATTCGCATCGGCACGAAGGTTCTCCTCGGGTGTGTGCGTTCTCCGACAACGAGTGTTATGTGCATTTTGGCTTCGAGCTAACCGATCGTCGACGGGCGAGACCTTGTGGTGCGCAGCGTGTAGCGACGCCGCTCCGGGTGTGTGCTTCGGGACGCGTCGTCTGCTCAGCAGCAAGAATTCAAGATGGCAGCGCCCGGCCGTACTGCGAGCGGAGCAGACAGTTTGTTTGCAAGGACCCTATGCGGACTGCTGCTCTGTGTTCTGCTGAAATGCACCGTGGTCGCCTACGGTAAGTTTACCGAACGTCAACCCTGCTGTGTCTCGCGATTGTATCGCCTAGAGTTGCCGTCCGCGGCATGCGTCTGGAGCGTGGTCGGGAGCGACTCGGAGCTGAGCCAACTTTACATGTGCCTCCTTCTCTCTACACTTCGTTCGCTGCTCATGAATGTATCGCTGTTCCATTCCCCTTCGCAAAAAGCTGACGGTGTGGCAGTCTCACGTTTGACGAGCTTCGCCATTCGTCTGCAAGCTTTTCGCAAAAACTTCATAATTCTGAGTGTCCTTTGAAAGGTATCGGCCGGCGTGTGCGAAATCATCAGCCCCTTTGCGACAGTGCACATCGTTGAAAAATACATTCCTGAACATCGGGATCGGTCTGATGAGAGCTTCGTTAAAGCCGGCCTCGGCGCGGTGTGCTTGTGTGGCATCGTGCTTCCGCGTTTGCTCCGCGCGCATGCGTTAGCGCGTTAGAACGTGACCTGGAAGGGAAACATGTAAACGCACGCCCCGCCGCTCCTCGCCGTTCCGTTACTGTGGCCGGCGTTGGTTGCGTCAGCGGCGGCATCGCTCAAGCGCGAACAGACGTCTGGCGTCGCGACGACCGTGGTGGCGCCGCCGCCGCAGCAGCAGTAGTAGGTGAAACAGTTGGGCTGACGCCGGCCGGGCACCTGTCTTGTTTGTAGGAGCGGGCGCGCGCCGGCTCAGCGTGCTCTCTGGAGTGTCGCGAGGAGAGCGGGCGTCCTTGCCTGCTAGCGAGGCTCGGTCACACGGCGCTAGCCGGCCTTTTCTTGAGCCTGGCGAAGCCTTGTACGCCTGGTGTGGTGCAGGCGTGAAATCGAGGTCGGCGCAGCCAGTTTTCCGAAGGACCGGCCGGCCGGCCGCAGAACCAGCCCCCAGCGCGTTTCCCTTTTCCGGGATCATCGTGGCCGATCCGCTCGTTCATCACGATCTCCCTGCTTTTATTTCTTTCTGCTCCTCGAAGTGCTTTTCTGTTCCTCGAGGCGCCTTAGAGCGACTAACCTGTGCGAAATCGTTTCATTACGCGACGGCATTGCAGGCTCTGCGCTATCCTCTAGGCAGCCGCAATCGGTGATCAAATGTCGCGGAACTTTGAGCAGAGTCGTTGATTTTGTCATCGCGGGCTCTAGTAGAGAGACATGTAGGGTGATTTACGAATCGTCTTTACATAAGCCGGCGTCCTGCTTTTTTGCATGATTGAACCCGCCATGGTTTCTTAGTGGCCGTGGTGCTGGGCTGCTAAAAGCACGAAGTCGCGGGACCGAATCCCGGCCGGCCACGGCGGCCGCATTTCGATGCGGTCGAAATGCGAAAACACCCATGTACTTAGATTTAGGTGCACGTTAAATAACCCCCACTACGGCGTGCCTCATAACCAGATCGTGGCTTTGGCACGTAAAACCCCATAATTTGTCTTTTTTTTTTTTTTTTTTGCATGATAGTGGGGCAGTACTGTGGAGGCTCCGTGAAAACAATAACCGAAAAAAAACAGGGCCGCGTAGGTTTCGCGCGTCTTCAGCTGCGACGTTGCAACATGCCCGGGGCCAACAAAACGAGTCCAGCCAGCGCCGAACGAAGGGAGCGCGCTGCTCCCCGAGCTTCTCGAGCTGGCCTCCCCCTCCTTGCGCCGCCAAAGGAATGCTTTCCCGGCGGCGCTTCGGTGACCGGCACAGGCTCGAGGAACTCGGCGGAGGGGGCTGAGGGGGCGACGTCCCAAGCGACGCGCGGCATCGTCGTTGACAGCCGGTGTCAGCGCGTGTAGTGAAATCTGCTGCGACCGACCGACCGGGCCCTTCGGCGCGGCTATGCGGTGACATTCAATGGCAGAATGGGTGGTTGCGGCAAATCAGTTCGGCGGAAGCCCGCAATGTAGAGGATGTATGATGGAAAGGCAAAATTGGCATCCACCTGAAGGTAGCGCGGGGTACGAAGGAAACCCGTGGAAACATGAACCTTCCTCCGCATTGCAAATTTGCAGGGAACTGTTGTTGTTGAAAAGTTTATTCACCACAAAATGTTTCCGCCCCCAGGAAGCGGGTTGATTTGCACCCGCCGCGGTATAGCTATGGCGTTGCGTTGCTTGCTAGAGGTCGCGCGTTTGATCCCTGCTTCGCGGGCCGTGTTCTGATGAGAGCGAAAATATTAAAAAAAAAACGATCATTTACATATATAGACTTAATTGCGCGTTGAAGAAACCCTGGTAGTCGGAACTAATCATGAGAGCCCCATTACACTACGTGCCTGGCAGTCATACCGTCGTTATGGCTCCTAAAACACTATAGTTTTTTTTTTTTTTGAACTGGTTTGCATTGTTCAATGCCCCTGTTCTTCGAGTTGTCGATTTATTTGGCCTCACTTTGCGACCTGTTGCGTCGTGGTAGGTTCAGATGGTAGAGCGACCACCCTGAGAACGCGTCATGGTCCCGGTTTCGATCCCCGGACCCGCACGAATTTTGTTGTTGCGCTGAGTAGGCCCCCCCTGCATAAATTTGTTGCTAGAACGAGAAAGAAAACTTACGGCACAATTCCTCGCCAAAGACGTGCGTGTGGTCTTCACTGTAGGCGCACGCAGCCGGCGTCAAAAAGTTTACGGACCGTGAGGTCTAATGAGACGTTGAACTTCCGAGCAGTTTATGACTGTAGCCAGCTAAGCCGGGTATAGAACTCTGTGTCGCTAGCATACTCTAAATACAGGCTGGAAATTCTAATACTTGGCCGCTTGCTCACATTACGGGAATGTTCATTTTTGTTTTCAGGTGTCGCGGCCCGTAAAGTTTTGCCGCGGACCGTATGCGAGCACGAAAGGAGCTGCCCAGAGTTGAGACCGTCATTTGCGACGATTCGCGCTTATTTACAGTCACACGGAGGAATAGTTCATTGTCTTTGACTTAGACGGCCTTGTCTTGGACATCAACTGCGACATTTACGAAGAGTATACCGCGATTTCGTGATAGTTATGTCTTACTATAAACAAAGCTAACTCCGACAAACTCCAGTCGCTCTGAATTGCGTTCTCACGCATAACTGCGCTCGCAGGGAACAGCTAGGCCGCTGCTTAAGCGCGTAAGTTGAATAGGATAGCAGCACAACGTGATGTATACCGGTGCTCGAGCTCTTGAGGCGATGGTTGTGGACCGATTACCCTCCGCGCGAGTTGCAGTGTAGTGAGTTCACAGTCATATGGAAGGAGGAATGAATCGCGGCTTGCTTATTCCCTTGCGCGTGCGCTTTTTTTTTTTTTTTCGGCCTTCGCGTGAAAATCCACTAGATAATCCAACATGTTTTCCTTGTCAGCTCTGATATTAAGGAACATTTTGCTGGTGTTTATAATAGAAAGTACCGTGTGACATAATTGGCGCGTTCTGCGCCCCTTTTTTGTTTGTTGTTCCTCTTCACCGTCCATCATATATCCGGAGTATACGTCAATTTGTAGCAGTGTTTGCTGGTAATAGTAAATGTAATAGTAGTACCGTTTTGTGACAGGATGGGCATGCATAGCCACTGTGGGAGATGGCTAGAAATTAATAAAAAGTAAATAAAACGCAAGTCGAATGTAGACATGTTGATGACGTGGAGAGCGGGGGAAAAAGACAGAATACAGATTGATAAAATTAACAATAATTAAAGTCCCGTCTTCGTTTACATAGTCTTCGCGGTGGCCTTAAGCGTGAAAGTTCAGCGTTATTCTTATTCCATGTTCTAGAGCATCCCGGAACGCCAGGATTGATGATGATGATGATGACGATGATGATATGTTCACCCATCGTAATCAGGTGGGCGTGGGAACCAATGCGCTGGCAAGTTTGATTGAATTAAGTGTCTTCAGGTGTCGAATATGAGCAAACGCCTTTGTTGCGCAGGAAAAACAGAAAAAAATGTTTTGTTTGCGGCTTTCAAGAAGTCGCCGAGCGTCAGGTATACTTTTGGTTTGTTATGAAGACTTAATAAGCAAGCGCTATTGCTCTAGGTAAGCGTCGTTTTCGTTGTTTTCGTGCCGAAAGAGAAAAGTTTCTATTTTCGGCTTCCGCCATTTCCCGCCGAGCGTCAGCCGTAAGCCTCACGCGCGCCTGCGCAACTAACCGCCGAGAACGGGTAGTGCAATCAGCCGCGAACCCTTATTTGACGGACAGCACCTCGTTAGCGGGCGAGATAAATGACGAGTAGAGCACGGGCGTGCGGCGACGGGCACGCTGTTCTAGCTGTTCTCCTTGGCGGGAAATAATAACACGGGAAGCGACAGGGACAAACGGCGAACCGTGTCGGTGCAATCGCGTCCGTATAGCTCTTTTGTTACGCCAAAGCTGTGCATCACTGTTTGGCTTTGGTACAGGTGCGACGAAGTGGCCAGGATGCACCCTATGGATGCGCAACGTAGACAGGGCCGGTATGGCCCATACCGTCGGACGCCATTGGTCTTCAAGAAACCAACGTTGGCCCTGCATTTGCTTCATCGTGGTGTCCGGGCAGTTAGCAGCAAAACTGAGCGCGGCACTTTAATCAGTTCCGGTTTCTCTGTATAGTCGGCGACAACCTCAGAATGCAATGACAGATGCACCGCTGTACAACTCGAAGAGAGTTCGTACGGATGCGCCAGCCACTTGCGTTCGCGCATTTACGTGACGTCACGGTCGACGCTCCTTCCATCGGCGTATCTCTAGAACTATGTTTTGGCGCGCAGAAGCACAGAGAGCAGACGCAGCGCGGTTTTGTGGTCTTATACGCGGCCAGCGAGTATGTAATACGTACCATTACGGATGTAATTATGTAATGTGATACTTCGTTATGTAATTTAGCACTCTCATATGTTCAGCAAGGGGTCCTTATGAGCGATTAAATAATTATAAGTACGGTTGCTTACTTGTACTTTTCGTTATTCTGTGCACATTTTGGCAAGGAAACTCTACATCGGCCGCACACCGGGCAATGTTGACCCAACGTTGGCATCGCAGTAGTACTTGGTTTGCGAGCAGCAAAAGGTCGTGTCGCAATTGGCTAGATTTGTATGCTTTTCTCTTTCTTTCTTTCTTTCTTTTTTTTTTTTTTTTTGTAGGCACCCTGTTAGTTATTCGAAGGGTTCTTGCAGGAAGGCCACAAGGTATTCGAATGAAGAGACAGTGACGTTACTTTGATTCACGGTGCTTCAGCTCTGGCACGCGGTCGTCACGTGACAAATTAATACGACGTGCAAATATGATAATCGTAGTGCGAAATTTAGGATGTAATTATGGTATAACGTGTAAGAACAGCGTGAAGAAGAGTTCTGAATATAGCTATAGCGATAACTGTATAATCATTGCAGAAAGGAAAACTGAGCGACAAAGAAGATATTTTCAAAAGGCACACACTGTACTAATGACTATAAACCTAGTAAACTGTTGACAGCTAGAAGTGATAAATATGTTCCTTGTCTAGGTGTGCTTGTGGGCGCGCTAGCATGCTTTTCCGTGTTGATAGGTGGACCTACCTCCGACTGTTTATTTGCATCTGTTTTTAGCTACTTGTGTCTGTTATGCCGAAAGTTTCCACCAACTTGACAGAGGGTATGACAGAGAGGTCTTTCAGTACGTCGTAGGCAGCGTATTTATTTCTCTTACCGCAGAATAAGACGTGGTCGCAGATGCGCAGTTAAATACTGTGCATTCGCAAGTGACTCGGCCGTCGATTGACTTGCGACAGCTGCAGCTTCCACAGCGCTGCACCGATTAAGCGGCAACTCGTAGCAGTACGGAAAAGAAAAAGAAAAAGCGGCGTGCACTAGATCGAAAACAAGCGCTCCCCTTTCTCTCGCGGAGGAGGAATGCTGAGGCGACGACGTGTCGCCCGCCCGTCATTTGGCCGCGCACCGATACATCACAAATTGCGAGCAGAAGCAGAGAGGGTTCTGGGACAGACGACAACAGGCCATGGGCAGAAGTCGTGTGTCGCGCCTTCGTTCAGGTGCCCGACCATGCCGCCTGGATTAATAACAACACTTGCGGGTTATGGTGTACCGGTGTTCGCGAAGGAGACGAGACAAATGACGTACTGTCAGCGTTCCTCTTCGACCTGTATTTTGGCATTTTGCTCCTCATGGAGATGTTTACTGCTGCGCCAGCGCGGGCCTTTCCGAGGTTGACGTCAGCGGCACTCTATCGGCTCAGGTGTACGGACGAGTTGCGCTGTAGCCAAGCAGATTGCTCTGGCATATGGCACAAAAGAATCTCAGTTAGTGGTAGCCTTCCTTCGTTTTCCCCCTCTTTATTATTATTATTATTATGATTATTATTATTATTATTATTATTATTAGTAGTAGTAGTAGTAGTAGTAGTAGTAGTAGTAGTAGTAGTTCCTGTTTTACTTCTCGCTGCGTCTCCCGCATTTCATTTGTCTGCCAGCTTCATCACATAGTGTCGACTTTCGAACTTTCCGTTAGTTTTCTTTATTGCTATTATTTATTGGCATATGTGGCTGACAAGTGCCACAAGCAGCTCTCTCTCTCTCTCTTTCTTTCTTTCTTTCTTTCTTTCTTTGCTGAGAAGCGCAGTGCAGTATTTCGTATTTCTGATGGGCAGCAGTGGTGCACGTTTCTATGAGTGGCGCAAAATAGTACAAATGTTCATCCGTGTTGTCACTGGATAACAACACGGATGAGCACGTATTTTTCGGCTTACACAGCGTACGCTCACATGTTAGTGTTACGTTTTTCAGTATTCTACAAGCAGCGATTTGCTAATGCAGCCTAATGTTTCTCTTCAGCGTTCCTTTAAAGTAACTGGATCATCGGTTCACAATTTTTTAACACCTTTACGCCACGGACATTCTTATAAGCGATGATGCTAGATTACTTAAGGACGCCCTGCATAATCCCGAGACTTGAAGACAGACCAGGAACATTATCTCTTCTCAAATAGGTTCTTATTACCGACCGGCATGTTCTGAACGGGAAAAATGCATTTTATTTTTTGTCTTAAACAACACGCTTAAATGCATGCACCGAGATGAAGATGTAGCATTGTGTGGTGGGCTGGCATGTATTTATATGCCGCATCCTGAATTTTCGCGTTATCTCGCTGTACTCGAGAACCACTCCACGGGTGGCGCTTTTCGTCGACCGTGACGACAAGACTGCATGCGTCAAATCAGCGTCAGGTTTCTCGCAAGTTGACTGCAAGAACGATATTGAACTACTTGGCGCCGCAATTCCGAATGCATATGATATCATATCATCCTCAGCAAACACTTTATACCTAACGACTTCCAGAACTAAATTTGCAAATGTTTGAAGACAGCGCATGCTGGGCGTCCCCGAAAGATATTAAATTGAAGGAGATTTCTCCTTCGCTTGGAGGGAAGTCGTCGTTTTCAGCAGCGGCACGAAAAAAGAAAGAAACCAGCTTGGTGAACGCACGATGAAATGAAAATTCATCCTCCGGACGAAAGGTAAGCTGGAGGCAAGAAACAACCGCGGCGTCAATGAATGTCACGAACTGGGACTGTGAATAAATAGGACCGCGAATAGGCAGCAGGTGCAACATGAATGAAGTCTCATTAGCACCATCTCTCGCACAGCGTTTCATACCTGATACAAAGCCCACACGTCGGCGCTTATTTATGACCATTAGTCAGCAAGAACCCGGTAACGCATTCTAGTGTTCTTGCGAAATGCTCGTCTTCGCAGCTGCATTGCAAGTACATAAACGGAGCATCGTGTCGATCCGCGCATATACAACTTCTATAGCGAATGACCCCGCGGACAAACGGAAGCACAGGCGTCGTTCCTGGAAGCACGTTGTCAACAAAGCACAGCTGACATTGATACAGTGAGCGTATACTGGGCTAACAAAGTGGCCTGTGAGCAAATGCTCACTGTATTGTCTTGCGTGGAACTCGCTCGGCCAAAACACACAATGCTCAAAGATGTTGCGAGAACCGTAGTGTCTACTTGTGCGATCTGTGGCCGTTTACGAGGAGGATTATTATGCAACTGTACATAGACTATCTTACCTGCATTAAGCACTCCTCTCCTGTATTCTCTCTCCCTGTCCTTTACTCCAATGCTCATGACTACAGTCTACTGGCTGCCGTTCCTGTGTCAGCCGCTATACTGCTAGACAGTTACAATGCGGCCAGCAGGAGCTTTCTCCCCGTCCTGCTTCCGTCTTATTTAATATAAACAGCCAGTTACTACTACTACTACTACTACTACTACTACAGAGGATACGTACAGGAGCTGCTAATATAATATTCCTGTTTCTTTACATTGCTTTGCTTTGGTGCCCCTATGGACAGTGTTAAGAATATATCTCGGTCGTAAAATATTCGTAAATGGTGTGGAGCACACAATCCTTTTAATCAGAGAACCTAACGGTCGATTCTGGAGGGGACTATGGAAGGACGCGTACCGACAGCACACACACACGCACGCACGCACACACGCACGCACGCACGCACGCACGCACGCACGCACGCACACATACACACACACACACACACACACACACACACACACACACACACACACACACACACACACACACACACACACACACACACACACACACACACACGCACGCACGCGCACACACACACACACACACACACGCACGCACGCACGCACGCACACACACACACACACACAGTTGTGGTGGCAAAAAAAGCACATTGGGGCTCCGTTGGTATAGCACTAAAGAATAAACACGACGTATGTGAAAACGTGTAGGCTGGTGGGCCAGGCCTTCCTAAAAGGCCTGCCTACCAACCGAATCGATTGACAGTAAAAAAGAACGTGTTTTCACGTACGTGCTTATTCTTTTGTGATATATATATATATATATATATATATATATATATATATATATATATATATATATATATATATATATATACACACAACGGAGAAATGAAGGGAACTCGAGGGGCTAAGGGGAGACAGCAAGATAAAGAAAACCACACAAAGGGACGCGGGAGATCACACTCGTTCAACTAGGTCGCTTGACCGGGGAACTTCAGCAGCGCCTTCGTCGCCTTCTGGTGTAAATAAAGATCGTATCAGCTGGCACTCCAAGACATCTGCTCAGAAAGCGGCCGATCGTCGAGGCCTGCCAACGCCGTCACGAGCGACTGTCCCTGGGAGGTGTAGCGAGGACAACAGAAGGCGTGTTGGATGCCTCAACTGTCACAGACAGCACTGTCAGCCATTCCGATGTGACGAGCAAACGCATTCGTAAATGATACTTCAAGCCACAGTCGGCAGAAAACACTTGTCTCGATTCGGCATAGTCTAGACGGAATGCGCCGTCGGAGCGATAGGTTCAGGTGGTGCAGACGAGTACGCTGGAAACCTGGCGTGTTCCACATGTATCCTGTGACATCACGTGCGAGCATGCGAAGCTTTGTTGCCGCATCGGTTCTTGATAGCGGCATGGGCTCCTTCACGGCATCTTCGTGAGCCCTCCTATAGCAGCTTCATCTGCATCTTCGTTGCCCATGATACCGCAGTGTCCTGGAAGCGACTGACAAGTCATGTCATGTCTTGGTGATATAGCTGTCTTACTTCCAGCACTAGTTGGTATTCTGGTCCACAGCGTAGAGCGAATAGCAGATATTGCAGGGCTGCCCTGGAATAGGTCAATATTGACCACCATTGGGCACACACTGGCCCAGTATCCTCTGTTGCTATAGGGCTATACTGTTAATTGTGGGAGGTTTTTTAGGCGGGCATGATGGTCATGATGGCCTTAGCCGAGCCAGCGGTGGCCATACTTCCTCTGGGCTAGGGGATGAGCTGAGGCCCCCTCGCGTTCGGGGCAGCGGCAGCTGTTCCCGCTAACACCTGCGGTCTCGGAGGAACCGCGGCTGGAGCGCGGCGGCAGCTGAAAGCGGAAGGCCCGTGTCTGGGGGCCGTGCGCAAACGCGGTGAACTCGACTATACTTACACCTCTAGCCCCGCAATCACTATACATGCACGATACGGCTTAATGGAGGCGTAGGTTAGTTCGCACGGCTCGAATTTCTGCGGACTAGTCACGAACGCTGCGTTGAAGAGAGTCGGGAAAGGAGGGGAAGAACTTTGAGGAGTAAAAGTAGGGTGCGTTGTTCTTGCCTCGATAACTTACTTTTGAAGCGATTCTCGCCTTTAGTTACCTGCATTGTACTGCGCAAACGACCAGTCTTTAGAAATCAGTCGCGGGATTAGTCGCATTTTCAGGAACAAGCCCTGACTTTAGACATTCAGAGCCAATGTTCCGCCATGACGGTTGTGTTTGCGCACGCCACTTTTATTGTTGCCCGAGAAATCGTTTCGTTATAGAGGATAGCATTTCCGCTAGAAGCGTCTTTGGCTGCCGGAAAGAGCAAATTCATAAGCGTTGATGTATATTTAACCGGACCGATGCGAGTATATACGCATGTTGAAAAGGCGCATGGCCCACACACGGACGCTGCGCATCCACGAATAAATGCGTATCATAATTGTTCTGGCGGTCCGGCGCGCTGACGTAAGACCGACATAAAACGTAAGCATTGGCGTGCGACCAACCTGCAAGCACTGAAACATGCTTTCCGCCTCGCAAAATCTCATCCGGCCGCATCCACTAAACGCGCAACTGCGCACGCCGTCCGCGAAGCGTTCCGGCTGTTAGCAGCTGAGCGTCTGCAGGAAGCCGGCTTCGGCAAACCGAAACTAAAACTAGTGCCCCACGCTTCACCCGGTTGCTAACCTGAGCACGATAAACGTCACGGGAAAAGAACGGGAAACGGACTTCACTGCGGCGGCGGATGCTGGCGGCGCTCAGCGCTAGGAAGAAAAAAAAAAAAAAAGAAACCTTTACCTAAGGGTTACACCCAAGGCAGGCGCGTGCCAGGAAGCACGTGCTGATCTCTTGACCTTGTTTGTTTTGCTGCATTGAAGGCAACCTCGTAGCGGCATCCGACGGCTGGTGGAGTTTGCAGGTTTTGGCCCCGGCCCCAATGTGAACAGAGGGCGAGGTGAAACCTCAACGCGTCTTTGCCCTTTGTGTTTGCTCGCACTTCCACGCGGTGTGCTTACACACTCATCCGCTATTACACTGGCTTAGGCACGCGGTTATATATAGATCCCCCCCCCCCCCTCACCCCGCCACCCATCTTCCTATATACGTGTTGAAAATGAAAAGTCCGTTCGCTTTCACTGTGACCTCCTTTTGGAAGGCTACGCGGTTTGGAAGAAACACGATCTTACCCGTGAGGTGTCGCCCGCCGCGATAGCCGCTAAGCTTCTCCCATGCAGGCCTCCCAGATCACGGAATGCCCGTGCTCTTTGAGCGCTGACGTCATGTGAGAAGTCAGACAGCCCATTGAAAACGGTGTTTATAAAAAAGCTGAGGGGGGGGGGGTTGGGGAGGGCAGAGTGAGAGAAAGATAAATGAAATTGTGGGGTTCAACTTTCCGAAACAGCACAGAAAGATTAATTGGAGCAACCTGAGATATTGGTTAATCTATATGTGCAGTGCACATAAAGAAAGAATGAAAAAAGATTAAGCCAGTAAAGCTAAATGCGAGGCCGTGATATCGTTTTCTGTGTCGTGGCAGTTCTGCTGGTTCTAAGCTTTTTGATATGATCGCACCAAACGCCACTCGCGTAACACGTAGAAATATGCGGGCTCAGGAGCTTTTGGCATGACGTCTCAGCCAGAACTGCGGAGGCTTCTTTGGTTTTTTTTTTTCATTTCTTTTCTTTCTTTCTTTTTCCATAGGAAGCGGTTCAGCGCTCGACGCATTACAAGAACAGCCGTTGATTTCAGGACCGGATGGCGGGGCGGGGACGAAATCTCCGCCGCAAGCTGTCCAGTGTGTACACACCGCCGACAGGTAGCGTCAGGGGAAAGCCGCTCGGTCTTCCATGAACAATGTGCGGCGAGGGCGGGACCGGCCGGGACGACGACGACGGACGCCGACGCGACGACGCCGCGGTTTTACCGCCGCCGCCGCCCGACGCTGCCGCCGGCGCGCCGTGACGCGGCTTTTTCTGAGTTGCGCGCACGGGGCTTTTGCCGGCCGGTGCGAGACGTCGGCTGCAATGGGAGGGTGTTGCTTTAGGCCACGCGTAACGGCGAGCGCGGGTGGCCATGGAAGTGGTGGGCTGCGGGACACAAGGCGTTCACAGGGAAGGCTGTTATAGCCTGTGTGAAGCGATCTCTCCTTCGGCATAATTAGTGAGCGCGGGGATCGAAAGAGCAAACCCCGCTGACACCGAGAAGCTGGTTTCAGATGCGGTTGTACGGATATTCCGTGGCACGGCTGGCATGAACTGACCGCGCAAGGAGCGCTGGAACGGTAAAGGTTAGGTGTATAGTTAAGAGACAAAAAAAAAAAAAAAAGGCGGTAAGGGTTTAGAGAGCCGTAGAGAGCGTAAAGCTGATGAGGAGTAAATGGTGGTAGCTAATGTTTGTGTCGAGATGGATGAAATGGTGTCGATTTGGGCAGGTCCTGTGTAATGCGTAAAGCTTTTGGATAAAGGATGGTCTGTCGGAGTAAATGAATGAGCGCCAAGGAAAGTAAAGCGAAGTCGATGGCGGCAGGTAATGTGGTGGCGTGAAGAAATCAGGAAATATCCACGAGGCAGGGCTGATTGGGGATCGCCGGAAGACGCCTTTGTCCTGCAGCGAAAATGAAATAGCATGATAATGATGAAAATTACTCACCCCAGCACGCGATACAGCGCTAGGCGTATACTTCATCAACAATGCTCCACACGTGATGCGTTGCTGCCTTAATGTTTTTCGATCATTTCCTCACGAAAAGAGTACACGATTCGCGAATCCGCGTTTCGCTTTGAGAAGCGAGATCATAAATCTTGTTCCATCTTGCTACGGAATGAGACTTTCATCAGACGTAATATGTGCTCCGATTACACATTGCTTCATTCCGTCCGGAGAATGTGACCGGCCGACTTCTCTGGCTCTCCCCGATCCCCTCGGGATATCCACAAGAAGCGCCATGTTCACGGTCCTGCGGTCTGTGGCGAGCGCGCGCATTGGGAATGGAATATATACATATGGCGTGCGGAGAAACAGTTGGCGCGGCATGGGCGGCCAGGTCTTCGCGAGGCGTGGTTGAGACGCTCGCTAATACTCCCTAATGAGAGTCATAATGCAGGCACCCGTTTCCTGTCCGGCTCATTCTCCGTAAAACGAGAGAACTTGTAAGCCCGCCGGCGGTAAAAAAAAAAAGAAAGAAAGAAGGAGAAGCAAAATGATAGTGCTCGTTTTTGCAAGATGCGCAGCTGCTCTGCAGGTCTGTGCACTGTATTCCGGAGGCATGCGGGGCGGCAGCAGCACGCACGTCTCGTCGGGGAGGAAAAGCGCGTGACTACTCTAATTCTGCGCCTCCCGTCCTCCCTTCCTACACGCTCAACTGCCCCACGCTATCTCTAGGCGGGCGAAAAAATACCGGCCGGCCGGCCGTGCCGTAGGAATGACAAGGGTCGGGAGTTCGAGTCCCACCGCAGTGGTGTGGAGAGGTGTACACCGCCGCCGAGGCGGTCGAGAGACTTCGACGAAGCGATTACGAAGTGACCTGGCGGCGGCAGTCGTAGAAAGAAACAGCGCGTCGAGCAAAGACACAGCCGTGTGGCGTGCTTGTATGTGTGTGTGGAGGGGGGGAAGAGTTCCGTTTGTGCCAGAGGAGGGATTTACTTCTGTGCGCTGCCCCGCCGCTGTCGGTGTGGCGCGTTCCCGCATGTGGATGCCTGCGCCGCTCTGCTCTATCATTACATCTCTCTCCTCTCCGGCGGCACCGGAGGGGGGTAGGGCCTCCCCCGCCACCATCCCTCCTTCGGCGGCTCTCGCTATCTTCTTTTCGGTGCAAAGAAAAATACAGAATACGAGAAAGGTTTTTTTTTTTCCCCTACTACCCTCAAGAAACAGGGCGGCCCTTCCTCCGTATCGTTTCTTTTCTCGTACTCTTTTTTTCACTGCTTCATTCTTTCTTCCCTTCCTGCCACCGCTCACGGGATGCGACTGTTCTCCTTCAAGGTCGAACATTCGAAATCGACGGGTCCCCCCCGGCTCTCTCCTCGACTGTTTTCTCTTTACTCCGCGCTGGGCACCCATTATGCGCTCGCTGCGGGTCCTTTTCCGATGCCCTTCTACTTCTTCAAGCTGGCTACAATTTGGGGGCCGGGGCATCCGCCGCGCGTGTAATCGCCGCCGTGGCATGACGCGCAGCGTCTCGGAAAACGGGGCTGGGCTGCCACATCGCGCGGCTAAACACAACGGTGTCGTGTGCTAACAGGTCCTGCTGGCTGGCAGGCCCGGTTGCTACAAGGTCCTGTAACTCGAGCGGCCCAGAGGCGCGCGCGAGCGCGCTTGTGGGCGTTTGTATCGAAATCCGTGCCCAGTCCTCTCCGGTTGCCGGCCGCAGCGTTGCCGGCCGTGTGGGAACGGTGGCACCAACGTGCGCGCCGGTGTTCGCCTCTGCCCACGGGCGCTGGGTTACCGGCGCGGATCGTTCGCAGTGAACGAGAGGGAAGCGGCCAGCCGCCATGGGGGCAATCAGTAGCTAAGATGGCGAATTCCGACAATGCGGTCTACATGCATACCGTAAGCATTATGAGAGGGAATATCGAATTCGCTCTCACGCAACGACTACGCTTGGATGTGCTTTCACGTGAACTGTCAATGCGAATATGTGTCCCAAGTGGTCTTCTCGTAATCTCACGGAGTATTCTTATTTATGGCAGGAGTACATGCATGAGCTTCTATGGCGTCTGGGATTTCATTAAGGCTCGGTGCTCTCTCTCATATTGCCCATGACAACCGCTTTCATTATCCCTGCGGGAAGCATTCAAACAGTAATCGTACTACGTGTATCTGCAGGGCATAAGTATTAGCGAAAAAAGAGAGAAAAACATTGAAGGAAGGAACTTGTGCTCGTTCGGGCGCGTTTTTGGGCTCTGCTCAATAAGGAACGGCGTAATGGTGGCGGGTATCCGCTAACTTTCCTTTGTTTTGGGCCTCCGTCCCGTGCTTCTTCTTCGTCACACGTCCTTCTTCGTCACATGTCATGACATTCACTATCGCGTCCACGGCCAGCGTACCATTATTATGGAAGCAAACTTGTCACGGCACGCAAGGCCGAGGCGCTTCATTTATTTGTTAGAATAAAAAGCGCGGTAACCGGGGGCTATGCAAAGGAAAATAAGAGAACCCACGCACAACAGTTGTTCGCCGCTGTGCGGCGGCTGACCCAGGCCACAACCGAAAAAAAAAAAGAAGAGAATCAACCTTTGCGGGTGATCTGTCCCTCCGGCTGAAGCGGGGAAACAGAAGACACCCTGCAATTTCCACCGGAGGCCGCGCTCTGGGCTTCTCGTGCGTGCGCGCATCACTTCTCCGGAAATGTGCGGCCAATTACACGCGCGCCTCGCATCCACGCCGAACCAGAGAAGGGAAATGAAAGGCAGCTGCGGCGGCGGCGGCGGGACTTCTTCGTCTCGACGCAAAAATTTGAATGTCTGCGTGAAGCTGGAGGCAGGGAGAGGACTGACTGCTTCGGCGTGTGACGGGCCGCACTTTTTACATTATTTTTCGGGCGAGCCGTCAGCGTCTAATGACGGGGGGAGAGACCTCTCCTGCCTTCAAACCGGCGGCATGCAGCATCTTGGCGGAGAGAGACGCCCGCCGCCGCCTGCGGGCCCCGCACGGCGTCGTGAGTGGCGCGCGACTCTCCCCATCAGAAAAGCAACTGCCGCAGCAGCAGCACTAGCTCCGAGCGACCCTCCGCCTTTTCCTCCTCTTCATCAAGCTTGTTTTTGCTTTGCTACACCCTCTCCTTCTGTTTGCTCGGCCGGCATTCTCAGGAAGGAAGGAAGGAAGAGTGAAAGAGGACTCCCAGAGGAGTGTGTGTGTGTTTCTGTTTCCCGACGGCTTGCTTCTGCATCTTTGGCTGCTGCTGTTGCTGCTGCTGGCCGCTGCCGGCCCGTCCGTCGGTCGTCGTCGTCTTCCGAAGCCATTGGAGCGTGCGTGATCCCGTGCGTCGTGCGTTCGGTCTTCGGCTCTTTCTCGCTCCCGCGGCCGCCGCCGCAGAGCTTTTCCTTCCACCTCACTCCTACTTCCCCCCTCCGCCCCACCACGGGTTATTAGGATAATAACGGAGACCGGTTCTGGCTGCGGTGAGGCGAACTCAAAACTACCCCCCGACCCTGCTTCTTTTCCGCGGCAGCTTTCTTCTTCCGTGGCCGGCCTGTCCGCCGAGAGTTGGATTCTTTCTAGAGTGCTGTTGCTTGGTGGCTGTGTTGTTTCGCTTTCTCAGGGAAGCGACGGGGGCTGGATGGAAGTGGAAGGGGGGGGGGGGGGGGTTGCGCAGATATGCATCCTTTACTATCTCTCTCGCCCGGAGCTGTTGGCGTGCTCCTTTGTGCCGCGGCTTTCCACCGAAGAGTTGTTGCGTCCACGTCGATCGTGACGCAGGGTTGCACGCGGAGGGGCCAGCGTCCTTCCACGCAGAGGTGAAGTTAAAGAGAGGCAGAGGGGAAGTGGGGTGGGGGGTGGGGGGGTGGCGTCGGCGATGCGGCGGCAAAGACAACCGCTCGCGGCGCGCGGCGGTGTGCACGCGATGACTTCTCGTGCCACCGTCCATTTGATAGCTCAAGCCCCCCCCCCCCCACCGTTGTCCCCCCCTTCTCCTTCCGCCTTCCGATGGTCGAACGTCGAGGGGGGGGGGGGCGACTTCTCCGTCGCGAGGCATCGCCAAGTAGCCAGAGCGCGCGGAGGAATTTCGGACAGGACTGCGTGCACTGAGGCGGCAGTAATAGTAGCTGGCTGGTCGCGGCCCAATGCGCGCGCATGCTCTCTTTGATGCAGAGTTCTGCGGTCGTCCGTGTGGTTGCCGCACCGGATGCGCGCGCGGCCACGGGACGTGAAAGCACGGTGCCTCTAAGGGGCGGTGGTTGTCCTTGATGCTGTTGTCTTCGGGAACAGCGCGCATCTAGTCGAGTTGCGGAGCATCGGACTCCGACAAACGCGCTCCGCTCTTTGATTCCGGACCACAGGCAAATTTAGGCTAAAGTTTTCCAAGCTGGCTGTCGGATCGCCGAGCTAAAAACGAGGACAAAACACGGAAAGGAAGAAAAAAGAAAAGTGACGTGGTAGCACCAGTTATATTGTATACAGTCTCTTGATCACTTGCTGAAAATATTCCCTTGTAGACACGTGCTCATGCTCCGTCACATCCACTAGCCACAATAATTTTAACAAGTCGCTAGCAAGGCCGAGCCAAAGGACTCGTGAAATATGTTGTGGCAACGAGCGCACTAGCAGACGCACGCTCTGGTTTTTGAAGAATACGGCGATTGGCTCGACGCGCGATCAGAAGGACCGCCATCCAGCGCAACGTTACGAGAATTCTATGCAACGTTGATCCAGCCGGCGGCCAGGACTCCTGCCGGGCTGCTCGAGCTCGCTTGGAATAAATGTGGCCGCGGTCGCCTGCAAAGGCAACCTTCACATATGATGCGTCGTTAAGAGGAGGCTTTAGCTCGGTTGTTGCTCCGATTATCTAAATACATGTAAAAGGAGAATTCGTTTTTCTCGGCAACCACTGCACCAAATTTGACGAGGTTTGTTGCATTTAAAAGAAAAACTTATAATCTAGTGACTGTTGGTTTCGAATTTTCCATTTAGGTGCTCAACTTTTTAATAAAAATTGGCAAAAAATCGATAATATTCAAAAAACTAAACTATCCAGTTTACAACTCTAACTCAGAAACAAAAAAATGATAATGCAATTCTGTGAATTGTATCTAACAGTAAATCTAAAGCGGACAAAATTGATATGTTATGCACGAATCTAAAGAAATTTAGTAATATGGAAATACAGCTTTTGCAGAACCTTTGTAAACAACGTAACAAATTCACGTAAGATATAAGATGAGATACCAAGTTTGACCGCTTTCAACGGTCTAATGGATGCCGTTTACAGAACTGGGATATCTGTTTTTGATGTAGAGTTATGAATTTGTAAACTTCGTTCTTTTATTTCTTTCAAACTTCCGAATTTTTGCGAATTCTTTTAACAAAATTCAGGACCTAAATCGAAATTCCGCTTCCAACAGTCGCTAGAATTTGACTTTCTCTCTCAAATGCAGTAAATTTAATTAAAATCGGTGAAGCGGTTATCTCAGAAAAAACGTTTTTGCGTTTTACATGCATTTGAAAAGGCCGCGTCGGAGTTCGGCCCGAGCTACAGCTTCCTCTTAACGCCAATCCTTCTTACGTCTCGTATTCTGATCCAGCCCTTTTTCACACACAACGCAAGGAAATGTTCTCTAGCCCGTATTCAAAGCTTTCTTGAACGATGGACTACGCATCTAAATTTTTCTGTTGCGCACCTAAAACATTGGAACGCCTCATAGGAATCGTGAAGACTATAGGCAAACTGTACGCAAGCGTGACCAGTAGCTTCGAGGTTTAACTTCCGCTGGATGTAGCCATGCGTAACTTTCGTCTATTGTATCGTAAGCGATATTGTGTAGCGGCATATTAAAAGAACAGCCGTGGCGAAGGCTAGGCTTATTGCACTTTCTCCAATATACTTGGAGAAAGTGTAGGACCAGTACACTTTCTTCTCGGTGCGCGCGCTTTAGAAAAGTCTTCGGAATTCGGCGCAGGACACGAAACCGAAACACGTCTCGGCCTCGTTCTGATCGCGCTGGCAAGGCTGCCGACGGACTACAATACCTTCTTACTTATTCTTTCTAACGACCTCATTACGCGTCATGACAAAGAGCAAACGTTATTTAAAAAGAAAAAAGAAAAATGGGTGCAGTCGTGACCCCACAGCTTCGAACACAATGTCAAAATTTAAATAGCGCGAGGCTCACATAATTCGTCAAGAGTCTTTCGAAAAAAATGAGCCTGCAACTCATTTGGGAGAAGCTCTCTGTTTTTGTCTTTGCCTTTCCTGGGCAGTATTAAATTACGTTCACCGGTCTTAGGACATGCACCGGCGTTTCTCTCACTCTCTCACTCCCTCAGTCACGTCTTTTTCGTCGGCCATTAGCAGGAAGAAAAATATGCGCCGGACGTGGTGCGAAAGTGGATTCTCTCGCACTGCTGGTTCCTGGCTCGCGCATTTGATGAAGAGAGAGAGAGAGTTGGTCTTCCTCCTCTCCCGCCCGGTTAATGAGTAGCCGGGGGGAAGGGGGGAGGCGCGAATGCGGTTGAGCGCACTCTGTCGTATACTCATTTTATCTTGTCTCCGGCACAACGAAATGGCGCGCTGTTGCTGCTGTTGCTCAGTTCTCCGGCAGGCAGCACGCCGCGTAGATTGCGGTACTGTGGCCGGAGGGCCTTTATTCAACAGCTCATCCGAAGGCCCCTGTGTCTGTGGCGTCCTTAAGCGAAACAAAGATGAGGTTTCCGATGCGAATCCCAGATGCTTCATGTCGCTGAGAGTGCGACGAGAAACAATTAGCGAAAAAAAAAAAAAAAGAGGGAAGTCATTGCGAGAGGAACGTGACTGCACGAGGAAGGAAAGACGCGTCGTGGAGACTGGTTCGAAATGGATGCCTCGAAGTTTCTCTTACACGGCCCTGAGATCGTTCTTCTCCATGCAATTTCGCGTTCCCCCAGCGCAGCCGTTTGCTTTAGAGAATCTTCTGCCTTCTTACGGCACAATGCCGCCCTCCCTCCCCTCCTCTCTCCGTGCGCGTATTGTCACCGCCATCCTCGCTTCTTACCTTAGGAACTACCCTTCTTGACATAAAAATTGTAACAGCGCAAACACATGCAACCACAAAGTAACAAGGACGACGCACGAGAGACATGAGCGTTACTTTGTGGTTGCATGTGTTTGCGCTGTTACAATTTTTCTGTCACGTATGCACCAACTCGCCCAGAAAGAAGTTTTAATGAACTACCCTTCAAGCCGCGCTTTTCGCATATAACGTGACGCGCAGTACTTGGGACTAACTAGTGAGGGTGTGCGGGAACAGCCGATGCGCGAAACGGAGGGAGCGCTCGTCTATACGGAATCTCTCGTGTAGTACGGTCTACAGTTCAATGTGACACCGAATTAGTATGCATCAACAAACTCACACGTGCTCGCTGTGTCGCGTTAGCTAGTCCTCTAATGACGTTATTGAGGCCTTCGCGTCAAAACTGTGCCGTAACGCATACTATAACCCGATTCTCTATGTAATTTAGACGCCGGACGTCAAGCGGCGGACTTTCTCGTGCAGCGGAGAACGAGGCACATATGCCCGTGTCTCCTGCGGTCCTCGGGTCTCAACCCCCCCCCCCCCCCCCTCCACGTGAGCGCGCGAAATCATGGGGTAATCGCGATTCCGCTTTGTCGTCGAAGGACGCAGGCGCGGGTCGGGGTGCGGCAGCAGCGAGCGAGTGGCCCATCGTCGTCGGCTCCGGCGCACTCGGGACCGGCCGCGCAGCGGCGAAGGACCCGCCGAAGGAAACGGCGTGGCGATGCCCGGCAGCGATAGCGAGGTCTCTCTCCCACGAACGCGGCGGCGGTTCCCCTTTTCTGGTGAACGGCGCGGTGGCGGCTGCTGCTGCTGCTCGTCCGGGGAGATAAGGGACGCGCACCGCTCGGAGACGCCACCAGATGCGCGCGCTGTACAGCTTTTGGGAAAGATGAGCTTGCAAAAACGGCGGCTGCTTGCTCAAAAGGAGGAGCAAAAACGGCCGGGGGTTTGGGGGGAGGGGGGCTACGCAAGACCAGGCGCAATTTCCTATACCGGCGTGTCCTCTGCTTCGCGAGGGTGCGCGTCAGGACGACTGGACGGTGCGCGTCGCCCTGGCGCTTCGATATCTGGCCATCGTGCGGTCGTGACAGCTCATTGTGCTATGCACAGAGGCTACCAATGCGCAGTTCGTCGAACGTCCCGGATTTGCTCCCCGTTTCACACGGCCTAACTGTTGCCGCGCTGTGAACGTAGGTGGCATCCAAACCGGACCTATATAGCGCCGTCCCGGCGGTGTTATTCCGGACACGCAGTAATCCTAGCAAGTCGCCGATTTTTCCATCCTGACAACTCTGATCGGTCCCATAGCGTTGCCATGATCCCTCTAATTGGTTGAAAACGCCAACACAGCGGGATTGCACTGTGTCCAGGATAGCCCCGGCTTTCTCGCGTATGTATTGCGAAACTGCGACATGAGATGTGGTATCACAAACGGTACAATGTTTCAGAATCTAAGTGGTTGCTCATTGGCCCGTTCTATCTCCATACGCGCACGAACAACCACTGTGAAAAAAAAAGAAAAAAACCTGTTTTGTGATTTTAGCAGTACACCGCTCCCGTGATAGCGTCCCATACACAGTTTCATACTTGCGAGACTCGTAATTTGCGTCCGTAAGTTCTGCAACGATCAGAGCGTTTTGCTGCCCAGTCATTCAAGTGGAGGTTCCTCAGTTGCAAGCAATAAGGCCCCAAGGTTACCCGGTTGGTGTTGAAGCCTACTACGGTTCGCCGCTAATCATCGAGCCACTAAACGTCCGCGGCAAGTCCCGGGAAAAGTTTGACTCCACATTCCGTCCCCTTTTGTTACTTTGTGTTATACCTATCATGGCTTATCTCTGATTTCGGCAGGCGCGATAGCGGTTCGCGATGAGTTGGTCGAGATTCATCAGGCTCCTCGCTTCGTCGGCACAAAGGGACCCACGCCGAAATGGTTCCGATGTATTGTTCTCTGTCACAATACGTCATTCCGCGAACAATGCCGCCTGTATCGTATACGTGTACGTGCTCTGCTTTTCAGTCGACCCGTGAAGCCATGCCGCACACCTCACTCTCCTTCCGATCGCAATTTAGGACGGCCCCGCTCGCGCTCCACCGCCCTGCTGTGTTTACAGAATCGCTGACGAGAAGGCCCCTTCCTCTTCGCTTCGCCTGCTGTGCGTAGTGTCCATACAGTGGCGCCAGAGTGCTTTCTACGCTCATTGTTTACGAAAAACTCTCATTTAAAGGTATATACCGCTTACGCGTGCTTCCAGTTATACCTGAAACACCGCTGCCGCTGCGTGTCAATAAGCTCGTTGCCTAACAGTCGTCCTTCAGCCTTCCAATCGTTCGAGTGTTGACGTTACATCGCCGTTGTACCCACAAAGGCGTTCCTAACCCCTGCCTCGGTGCAAACCCCGCCGACACAAAATGCCGTCAGCGTCGACCGCGTTGTTGACAAAAGGTTCGCTCTCCCTCCACTTCGCATCTGTTGTGGGCGTTGAGTGCTTATACGACGTGGTACCAGTATATAGCCACTTCCACCCCTTTCAATGCCGATTGTTTGTTCCCTGTTACGGGGACAAACCGTTCGGCACGAACTGGCATGTCTATATCCCGTGCTGCCGCCGTGTCAGTGTGTCACGGTTTTGTCGATTGTCGTTCCGCTGCCCAGGTCGGCACGCGCCCAAGGTCCCGTTGTGCCAACAAGAGTCGAGAGGGGTTGCTCCCGGCGGGGAGGCCGCCAGTGGTGGGGTGCGGTGGGCGGGCGGGCGGGCGCGCCGCTGCTCTTCTCGCAGCGGGGAGCGACTCGACACCCCCCGGCCTCCCCCCGACACGACGACGCCGTCTCGCCGCCGCCGACGCCGATACGGGCTGCGGGCGATTTACGACGTGCGGCGGCTTCGCGGCTCGCTGGCATCGCGGCGCTGGCTCGTCGCTGCCCTCCCCCCCCCCCCCCACCTCTCGCGCACACACACACACACAGCCACCATCTTCCATGCGTGTGTGCACGACGTGCGTGGACCCATCAGCCCCGGTCGATGACGGGCTGTCAGTCGCGATGGTGACGCACACGCACGGCACAGACCGCGTTCCTCCTGCCAAACGTTGTGTGGATGGAGGCTGTCTGCGTTTGTGCGAACGCGTGGGAATAGTCCCGCAGCTTCTGCTGACGGTCCTTCCTCCTTTCAGGTATCTTGCGAGTGCGCTGACCGACGAATGCGTTGATGCGATACCTTTTCTGCGATTGCGTTTCTCTTCCTTCTTTCTTTTACCAGGACAGGCGGGACCTGTCATCGCGAGTCAAACTAGCCCGAGAAAATGTGTTCAATGCTCGGTGGCTTTTTCACTGTATCGAAACAAACTTGAGATGCGAAAAGAGAAAAAGCATTAACGGCGCGCTTTTAAAGGTGGTGTCGGCAGCATCTAATATTATGTTGCACAAAGTTATCCACGTTATTAAGGACGAAACCGGCCTTACACAACATGATTGCTGTTTACGGCTTCACCACTCGCCAATATAGTCACCAAAACACAGCGTTCAATACAACTAACTCATCGGTTGCACATATATACTGTTGCGCGCTTCGAATGTCTGCGCGCGCGAGCGCGCGTCAATGCGTGCGTGTGTGTGTGTGTGCATGCATGTGGTCGGGTGTTTGTGTGTGTGTGTCTAACGAGCACACGAGTTGTGCGTGTAGGAGCCTCTGACACGCGCTCTTTTTTCCGGGTTTTGTTCTCGCAGGCAAGCAGATCACGTGCGCCTGCACCACGCAACACTGCCGCGACCAGGGCACGACCCGGTGCAACACGACGTCCATGTGCTACACGCAGTACCTGCAGAGCCGCGACCCCAACACGGACCCGATCACGCGCGGCTGCATCAACAGCCGCACGCCGCTGCTGTGCGAGAACCGGCGTCCCGCAGTGCACTCGGCCGCCCGGTGGCCGCAGCTCGTCTGCTGCAGCAGCAACCTCTGCAACGAGGGCATCCTGCCGCCGCCGCCGCTGCACGCAGGTACACGCTCTCGTCTCGGAAACTCGAGAATAGAGAGTTTTAGAATTGGGGGCCCAAGCGGCTTGGGGACCCAAGAAAATTGCGCGCCACAAGTGCGCATGCGCAGAACCCAAGCCAGTCTTGGGTTCTTGCGTTCGCGTTAACCCAAGACCCAAGAATCGAAAACTAGCGTGGGCCCCCAAGCCGTCTTGGGCCGCCCTCGCGGGTGACAGTGATGACGTACAGCAGATGGTCGCAGAGCAAACTTTATTTACTTCAACTGATTTTCGCCATTTCACGCGAGTGAACTCAGTTTTTTCGCAGCGCGACACAAGAAAACACCAACTAAGAGCACTTCGCTTCGATTGGCTTTGCTTGGCTTAGAATCGCACACTTAATTTGTAATACTAACCGGTACTAACACAATGATTACGTTTCTTACATTGTTCGCTCTTTTTGCTCAAAAATGCATTCTGTTCGTTTTCACTTGTAAGAAAAAAGGTTCCTTTTTTTTTTTTTTGCTTTCAAGCACCTGTCTATTTTCCACACTGCGGCGCCCCGAGCGCTCAACCCAACGCTGTCTGCGTTCGACCCAATCCTCAAACTCTGCTGCTCATCTAAACCCAAGAGCAACCGACGCAACGCGGCTTGGGGGCCCAGTGCCTTGCGCCCCCAATTCTAAAACTCTCTAATGACGCGGCGAGGTTGTGGCGTCGTCGCGCTGCAGGAGCGCGAGAAAGCGTCGTTTCTCGGCTCCCCGAAAATAAACAGTGCTCAATTCGCGCTTGTTTTAAGCTAGAGGAACCGGGAACAAACGGAAGACAGTCAGTGTTGTACGAGAGCTCACTGGTGTGGTGGTCATCGCGAAGACGTTCAATGTAGCGCAGTTACAGCACATACACTGAGGAAGAACGACACAGAGACTCACGTACGGCGGTAGTTATTTTACTCCTTGTCTATATGTACTAATCTCGCTACATTTAACCCCTTCGAGAAGAGAAACATTTAGTTAAGCGTATATATACTAAAATAAGGGATAAAGTTCACCACTCGGTGTTAAATTTGGATTTTTTTTTTTTTCGCGTAGCTCTTCCGCGTTTTCGTATCTGCGAAACCGTCGCAGATGGCAGGCTGCGCTGATTCAGCGTCTGCTCCAAGAAACCGAAACGGAAAGTTCCGTCAAGTTCTACGTGCGGGACATACTTGGAGCAGTAACAAGCCTACAGAAGTGCGTAGATCTCTGCCTCCGTAACTTTCCCGTGATCGCCATTGAAAGTTGACCGCCGCGATCCAGCACCCTGCACCTGGCGACAACTTTCTGTGGCAGCGCGGCCAAGCCTACGTGCTTCGGCTCCATAGCCTTGGTCGTGCTGTCACAGAAAGTTGTCGCCAGCTGTGGGTCGCAGCCACTGCAGCCAGTTGATCTACAGTTGATTCCGTGCGAGTTGTGATGTTTCGTCGGTGGATTCCAGTCAAACAGCTGGACGATAAAATTTGTAGCACATTTACCCTATAGCGAACACGGACTTATCATGTAACGAGACAAGTAAAGCTGCTTGCAGCCGAACAGTGGAATATGCCAGATGGGGACAAAAAGAGAAGCCGAAGTTCTGCGGCGATGATATGCGGATTTTGCCTTGACGAGCGGTAGGAGGCAGTAGTCTATGCACCCCGCCTACGGTGACTTTCCCGACACTTCGTAACAAAGTGCAAACAGAGAAGGGACCAAGTGAAATAGACGAACAACCGCTGATGGTTTCTCTCCTTCACTTTGTCACTTCGTCCCTTGTCTGCTCGTACTTTCTGGATGAATGTACACCACTTTGCCCCGGTTTCGGTTCTTCTACGATATATTTCTCGAAACCGCGTGACAGAGAACAAACAGCTGAAACTATAGAAAAGCGATAGTCTTCTTCACTTGGGCTTGACTTGCGCGCGTCAAGCGAGGCGTTTGTCACGGCCAGTTCGGATTGTCATTCAAGCCCATCTGCACTGAGCCCGTAGAGCTTCATCGAAGCGCGGAGCGTGAGTGCGGTAATACACAGCGCGGGCACGCTCTCTTGAGAATGACGCGCCGCAGTGCTCGATATGGGTTGAATCCGTTCCGCATTCTCGCCCGAAAGTGCCAGTGCGGCAGCCGGCTTCAAATGTCTTCTCCGCGCGTTCCCTGCAGAGACGGCAGCATCGTGGCCCGCGCTTCGACCCGACGCAAGCAGCAGCGGCCTGGGCGACGGCGCGCCCGCTTCCACCGAGTTGCCGCAGGAGCCGCCCAGCGACGACGTCGGCGACGACCGCCTGCTGAGCCCCGTGCACGTGGCGGTGCTGTCGGTGGGCGCCTGCGCGCTCTTCGCCGTGGCCCTGCTCGTGATCGTGGCCCTCGTGCGGCGCCACGCGGCACTGCTGGGCGCGCGCTACGTGCGCGGCAACTACATCAAAGGTCGCCGGCAGAGCGCCTCCGACGACGGCACGCCAAACGGTGGCACCTACGACAACAAGATGGCCGTCGTCTCCTGATCGGGGCCGGTTGCCTCAGTGCGTGTGTGTGTGTTCGTGCGCGTGCACCTCTCAACGCGCCGTCACCAGGGAGACTCGTTTTCTTAGTGCACTCTGGTGGGGCGGACGCTCGAACTTGGGACCGCACGG